>NW_024346062.1:14536761-15055840 GCF_902729225.1 Pteropus medius
TCTTTTTTTTTTTTTAAGCCAGCTTGTTTTTACCGACACCCTCCCAAGTTCAGCAGCAAATCAAGCACACCAATAAGAGAAACCAAAAACTTGTCCTATAGAGCCACCTTCTGCGGGGAAAAGACTTCTAAGGGCCAACCTGTTGAACAGTTAGAATCAAATAAAGCCTTACCCAAATAAGACATTTGCTACTTCAGATGCGATGGCAGAGGCACATTTAATACTATGAAAAATCACAGTGATAAAGTATGACAAAAAAAAACCAAAAACACACACATACAATTTCCTAGCAACCAGACTCAAAGACATGGAATATTATTATCTAATAGATAAAGAATTCAAAATAACTGTTATGAAGAAATTCAACCCACAAGAAAACTCAAGCAATTCAGTGAATTCACGGAATAAAATTAATGAACAGAAGCGGTACTTTAACAAAGACTGAAATTATAAAAAAGAACCAAATAAATTCTGGAGCTGAAGAATTCATGAAGTGAGATGAAGGATGCATTAGAAAATCACTGGAAATGGAACAGATAAGATTGAAGAAAAATTAAGCGATTTGAATGATAGGAATCTAGAAGTGATTCAAGTGGAAGAGGAGAGAAAATTAAGACTTTTTAAAAGTGAAGAGACCCTATGAGCACTATCAGACTCCATTATGAAATCCAAGTAAGAATGGGTATGCCAGAAAGAGAAGAGGGAGCAGAGCACTTACTTAAAGCAATAATAGCTGAGAACTTCCCAAATCTAAGGAACTAGACATAAAAGTTTCTCATGAAGCTAATAGAATAGCTTATTATTTCAATGCAAAAAGATCTTCTCCAAGATACAATATAATAAAACTATCAAAATCAATGATAAAGAATTTTAAAGGCAGCCAGGGATACAAAGAAAGTAACTTACACAGGACCCCCCATTCTGCAGATTTCTCAGCAGAAACTCTATAGGCCACGAGTGAATGACATAGTAAAAGTACTGAAAGATAAAAATTCCCAGCTAAGAATGCTCATTCTGGCAGAGTTATCCTTCAGATATGAAGGAAATATAAAGGCTCTCCAGAGAGAACCTGAAGGAGTTCACCACCATTAGACGTGCCTTTCAAGAAATGCTGAAAGAAGTTCAAGCTAAAGAGCAAAGAGAGAAGTATATAAAACTGATTACGGTGATGGTAAGAATTAGAAAATGCTAATTCTATTTTAGAAAAGTGTGTTAAACAATTATATCATACTTCAATTTGTAACAAAGTCACAGCATAATATGTATCATGCCAAAAATATAAAAAGGGAAGAGTAAAAGGATGGTATCTTTATAGGCAAATGAAGATAAGCTGCTGTCAACTGTAAAAGGACTATTTTATCTATGAGATGGTTTTTGGAAACCACATAGTAACCGCAAGGCAAAAATTTACAGCAGACATGAAACATAAAACAGTAGGGGAATGAGAGAGAATGGAATACTACCAACTTAATAAGGTAGAGAGAAACAGAAGGAAAAACAAAGGAGATACAAGATAATCAGAAGGCAAAAGATAAAATGATAGCAGTAACTCCTTAGATATCAATAATCACCCTAAATGTGAATCAAAAGGCACAGTGTCTGGAAGAATAAAAAAGCGAGACCCAACTATTTGCTGCTTACAGGAGACTCATTTCAGCTATAAGGACACACAGAGGCTCAAAATGAAAGGATGGAAGATAATTTTCCAAGCAAGCGGAAACCAAAAGAAAGTGTGTATACCATACTTATGTCAGACAAAATAGACTCAAACCAAATATGGTTACAAGAGACAAAGAAGGTTATATAATGATAAAGTGGTCAATACATCAAGAAGATGTACCAACTGTAAATATATATGCTCCCAACACCCAAGCACCAAAATGTTAAGCAAATAATAACAAATCTTAAGGAAGAAATAGATAACAAGAAAAGTAAAGGACGTCAATATCATATTAGCAGCAATGGATAGATCAACTAGACAGAAATTCAACAAGGAAATGTTGGCATTGTGCCATCTTTTAGAACAAATTAACAGACATATAAAGAACGTTCCCTCCAACAGCAGCAGAATGTGCATTCTTCTCAAGTGCAAATGGAACATTCTCCAAGATGGATCATGATAGGACACAAAACAAATCTTAGCAAGTTTAAGGCTGAAATCATACCAACTATACTTTCTGACCACAGTGGCATGAAACTAGCTAGAATTGAACAATTCTAGAAATTGTTCAATTGAACAATTGAAACTAGAAATCGAGAAGACCTACAAATATGTGGAAATTAAACAACATACTTCTGAACAAACAATGGGTCAAAGAAATAATCAAAAGAGTAATAAAAATTATCTCAACAAGTGAAAAATGGAAATATATCAAATATTATGGGATGCAGAAAAACAGTTCTGAAAGTTTATAGCAATAAATACATATACTAAGAAACTAGTAAGATCTCAAAAAACTACACCTCCATGAACTAGAAAAAGAACAAATTAAGTTCAGGGGCAGCAGAAGAAAATAATAAAGATCAGATTGGAAATAAAAAAAAAGAGACCAGAAAAAAACAATAAACAGGATCGATAAAACTAAGAACTGTATCTTTGAAAAGAAAAAATTGGCAAACCTTTATCTAAACCAGGAAATAAAAGAAGACTCAAATATTAGAAATGAAAGAGGAGACATTATAACTGGTACTACAGAAATATATAGGATCATAAGAAATTCCTATGAAAAATTATATGCCAACAAATTACATAACCTAGAAGAAATGAATACATTTCTAGAAATGTACAACCTGTACCAAGACTAAATCAGGATGAAACCGAAAATCCGAACATACCAATAGAGATTGAACTACTAATAAACAAAACTCATAACAACAACAACAACAACAAAACAAACAGGATGAGACAGCTTCACTGGTGAATTCTATCAAACATTTGAAGAATTAACACCTATCTTCCTCAAACTCTTCCAAAATATCAGGGAGGAAGGAACAACACTTCCAAACTCATTTTACGAGGCCCGCTCTACCTTGATACCAAAACCAGGTAAAGATACCACAACAAAACTATAGACCAACATCTCTGATGCATATAGATGTAAAAATTCTCAAAATATTAGCAAATCAAATTTAAGAACACATTAAAGGATTATCCACCATGATCAAGTGGGATTTATTCCTGGGATGCAAGGACAGTTCAACATATGCAAATCAATATCACATAAATAAAATGAAAGATAAAAATTACATGATCATCTCAATAGATGCAGAAAAATCATTTGATAGCATCCTTTCATGATAAGAACTCATAAAAGATAGGGTATAGAAAGAACATACCTCAACATAATAAAAGCCATATACAGCAAACCCAGAGCTAACATTATACTCAATGGAGAAAAATCAAAAGCTTTTCTTCCAAGATCAGAAATAAGAAAAGAATGCCCATTCTCACCACTCCTATTCAATAGAGTCCTGGAAATCTTAACTAGATCAATTAGGCACGACAAAGAAATAAGACATCAAAATTGGAGAGGAAAAAGCAAAATTATTGCTATTTGCTGGTATGATTTTATATATAGAAAATCCCAAAGAGTCAAAAACACACATGCATTGGAACTAATGAATGACTTCAGTAAATTTGCGGGATAAAAAATCAACATACAGAAATCACTTACACTCTTACACATTTAAAGATGAAATTTCTGAAGAAGAAAATATTCCATACATAATAGCATCAAAAACAATAAAATACTTAGGAATAACTTTAACCAAGGAAGTGAAAGATTTGTAAACTAAAAACTATAAGAGTTTGATGAAAGATAAAGATGATATAAACAGATGGTAAGACATGTTTATGGATCAGAAGAATTAAATAACGTTGTTAAAAATGTCTGTTCTACCCAAAGCCATCAAAAGATTCAGTACATTCCCTGATCAAAATTCCAATGGCATTTTTCACAGAAATAGATAAACAATCCTAAAATTTGTATGGAAGCACAAAAGACCCCATATAAGCCAAAGCAATCTTAAGAACAAAGCTTGGCAGCATTACACTCCCTGATTTCACATTATATTACTTTTATAATAATCAAAACAGTATAATATTTACACAAAAATTAACTTAGAATTGATTAGAAACTTAAACATAAGACTTGAAACTATAATGCATGGAAGAAAACATAGGTACTAAACTTATGGACCTTTGTCTCAAGAGGATTTTTTTTATGAACTTGAGCAAGGGAAGTAAAAATAAAAATGTTTTGTTTTGTTTTAAATGTCAAACTAAAAAGCTTCTGTATAGCAAAAGAAACAAACAAAACAAAAAGACAACCAATCGAATGAGAGAAGATATTTGTAAACAATACCTCTGATAAGGGGCTAATATTCCAGAAGGAGAGCTCATACAACTCAACCACAAAAAGACATCTAATTTAAAAATGGGCAGAGGATCTGAACAGACACTTTTCTCAAGGAGACATACAGATAAATGAAAAGATTCTCAGCTTCATTAGCTATATGGGAAATGCAAATCAAAACTACAGTGAGATACCACCTCACACCTGTTAGAATGACTTGTTAACAGTAAGAAATAAGTGCTGGAGAGGATGTGGAAAAAGGGAACCCTCATACACTGCTGGTGAGAATGTAAACTGGTGCAGCCTCTATGCAAAACAGTATGGAAGTTCCTCAAAAACTTAATGAGAGATATGACCCAGCAATCCCTCTTCTGGGAATCTACCCCAAAAATTTGAAAACACTTATTTGTACAGATATGTACACTCCTTTGTTCACTGCAGCATTATTCACAATAGCCAAGACATGGAAACAACCTAAGTTTCCTTTGACTGATGATTGGATAAAGAAGATGTGGTGTATACACACACACAATAGAATGCTGCTCAGCCATAAAAAAGAAATACAGCCATTTTGAGACAACATGGATCTTGAGAGAATCACACTAAATAAGTCAAACAGAAAAGGACAAGAACCATATGATTTCACTCATATGTGGGATATAAAAAAAAGCAACAAATAAACTCACAGACAATAGTATGGTGGTTACCAGAGGGGAAAGGAGGACGGGAGGAGGGTGAAGAGGGTAAATGGGGTCAAATATATGGTGACAAAAGGAGACTAGACTTTGGGTGGTGAGCACACAAGGGATATACAGATAATATAAAATTGTATACCCGAAACTTATATAATGTTATTAACCAATGTTACTCCAATAAATTAAAAAAAAAATTTTAATAAACCCACCACCACCACCAGTATGGTATTGGCATAAAAACAGACACATAAATCAATATAACAGAATAGAGTGCCCAGAAATAAACTCATGCATATAAGGTCAATTAATTTATGACAAAGGAGCCAAGAATATACAGTGGGAGAAAGGACAGTTAATAGTGCTGAGAGAACTGGACAGCCACGTGCAAAGTGAAACTGGATGACTATCTCACACCATACACAAAAATTTGCTCAAAGTGGATGAAAGACTTGAATTTAAGACCAGAAACCATAAAACTCCTAGGAGAAAACACAGGCAGTAAGCATCTTGACAGTGTTTTTAGAGATGATTTTATGTATTTGACACTAAAAGCAAAGGCGACAAAAGCAGAAAATAAATGAATGGGATTATATTACACTAGAAAGCTTCTGCACAGCAAAGAAAACTATCAGCATCACAGTGAAAAGGCAACCTACTGAATAGGAGAAAATGTTGACAAATCATATCTGGTGAGGGTTAATATCCAAAATACATAAAGAGCTCAGACAACTTAATAGCAAAATATCTACCCGATTGAAAAATGGACAGAAGATCTGAATATATTTTTTCCAAGAAGATATACACATGGCCAACAGGTACATGAAAAAGTACTCAATATCACTAATCATCAGGGAAATGCAAATCAAAACCACAATGAGGTATCATCTCACACCTGGTAGAATGGCTATTAAAAAGATAAGAAATAACAAGTATTGGCCAGGTTGTGGAGAAAAGGGAACCAACCTTGCACAATGTCAGTAGGAATGTAAATTAGCCAGTTTGGAAAACAGTATGGAAATTCCTCAAAAAATTAGAGAACTACCATATGATCCAGCAATTCAACTTTTGGGTATTTATCCAAAGAAAACAAACACTAACTTGAAAATATATGTACACCCCCAGTTCATTGCAGCATTACTTAACAATAGCCAAGATACAGAAATGAGTGAAGTGTCCATATATGGATGAAAGGATAAAAATGTGATGTATATATACACAATGGAATATTACTCGGCCATAAAAAGAATGAAATCTTGCCATTTGTGACAACTTGGGTAGACTTTGAGGGCATTATGATAAGTGATATAAGTCAGAGAAAGACAAATAACATGATCTCACATGTGAAATCTGAAAAAAAACAAAGGAAAAAACAAGCTCATAGATTGATGGTTGCCAGAGGCTGGGGTGGGTCAAATGGATTAAAGGGGTCAACAGGTACAAAATTCCAGTTATAAAATAGATGGTGACTATAGTTAATAAGTTGATCTTAAAAGTTCTCATTACAAGAGAAAAGATTTTTGTAACTATGGTGACAGATGATAACTAGACTTATTGTGATGATCATTTCATAATATTTACAAATATCGAATCATGTTGTATACCTGAAATATTATATATCAATTATACCTCAACAAAAAACCAAGATAACAAGAAACTGGACTGAGAATTAGTTGCTCATGCCATTAATTTCAAATAGATTAATTTGCTTATTATCTAATTTTAGTTACAAAAAGTTATATGATCAACCCTTGAATAAAAAATAGAAAGCATAACCCTATGTGCTGAGTGGATTAGCTGGCCAGCAATGCCCTCAAGTACAAGAAAAGGATGAATCACCATAGAATGAACAGTACCATCCAAGAACACCTATGTATTTTTTTTTTTTCTTAAATTACCTTGGCCTTCCAAAAAAAAAAAAAAAAAAAGCCTAGAGTTAAAAATTTTAAATCACTTAAGGTTATTTATAGCTTATAAACTTGAAAGGGGAAGAATTCGTAGTGTTTTGGCTAAATGAAAAAGATACTTAGAAAGGATCACCTTACTTTCCCCCACTGACTGCAATCTTTTGCCCCTTTAATTCTGAGAAGCCCATTTCCTTATAATGGTTAATCAGTTTTGATATTTAATCCAGCAAAGAGCTCATCGATAGTTTTGTTTTCTCTTTTAGGCAAAGGAGGAAATCTCCAAGCCAAAAGCTGATGAAAAAAATAAGAGTTAAAGTTCACATTATTTGGTAAGTTGGTGTTTGTTGTAAATGAAGCCAACCGTACCTTCTACCACCAACCTGTTATAGGTGAGAGAAGCTAAATCTATTTCTCTTTATACTATTGGCATGAAATGCACATCACAAACTCTATAGAGTAATTCACTGAAAAGCACTGAATGGGATGATTATGGTACTGGAATGTTTAAAAATCTTAATCTTATAATTAAGAGCTCTTTAAAATATTAGGCCAGGCTCTTAAAGAAAATGACCATTTAGAAGATCTATTGACTCTATGAAACCCAAATGCTCATGATTGCAGGTTACTGCAGCAAAGCAAATTAGCATGTTGTGTTGTTACCTCTTATAGTGAAATATATATTGATAATCCCTAAAATACCAACACATGGTGGGTTGAGAGAAGTAGAGTCTGGTGGAATTACAGGTTTTTTGGTGGACAAGGGCAAAGGAAAAGATTAATAGCTTTTGTTTTGAAAAGTAAAATACTATGTTTGATTCTACTTTATGTGACTGAAGAGCTCCTGTGGATGAGGGAATCTTATTCTAAGCCATAATAAAAAGCTTATGACTGTTTGCCAACCAAAAGCCTAACGTATAACAAAATGTAGGTTAAAATGGGTTAGGCTCTCTTACCATGATCTTTTTTTATTTCCTATAAAGTGGGAGGATACTAATTAGAACTGCTCCAAAGATTTTCTCCAAAGTTAAAAAATAAAAAGATTTCTATTAATAATCCACTCATATTTACTTATAGGAAATTCATTCTTGTTGTTATACAGTACTCCTGCTAAATGTTATATTTACTATACCTTGTAACCCCAAAATTTACACATGAAGTGATTCACTGGATTTTTTTCATTGACTTTTTCGAGGTATCTGTACATAAAACCTTCGGCTGGCGGATGGTGACTTTTGAAGAACTTTGGCAACAGAAAATTTTCTGGGTGGCTTCTAGACAGTGGTATTTGTTGAGTCTTTTGACAACCTAAACATTGGTCTGTTATTCTTTTCCCAGAAAAAAATTGAATTTGCCTGGTTCAACTGCGCTATTGTACTGAGTATTAGTAAACTGAATTTTTAAAAATTGCTCTCAGTTGGGAGAGAAAGGAACTTTATATTTCTAAGAGATATTTGATAGTTTCTTAAAGCAACACACAAAAAAGAAGAAAAACCTTTGCAAACTTTTGCACATTCTACACATAGTGCCTGTAAATCTCATCAGTATTTTCAGTTTGCACTTAATTTTTTTGTTGTTAGCATTTGGAAAACAATGCTTTAAGCATTCTTTAATATTCTGATTTCTCATTATCCCTTTCTCTTGGGCTTTTGAACTGTATTTGATGTTTCTTTGGGTTTATGTTTATAAGTCAAACAAAAAATGTTGTACAATGGGCACATATCTTCTCTTGGGCTGCTATATAATAAATTAATAACCTGGACAGACCAGGAAGCACCACACCCCTTTTCAAGTCTAACTCTTTGTCAGAGGCTAGGACTTCTGCACCTTACAGCCAGCACAAAGCAAACAGACTTGAATCAAATCAGAAGAACATAATACAGATTATATGTCACTGCATAGAAAGTTCCAAGAATAATAAAATCTACTACTTAGAATATTCATATTGCTTGAACATTGTTGGTTTACTGTGTTAAGCTGTGCTTTCCATTCTCTCCATATAACCTGACAGCAATTGTTTGCTTAGAGCCATTGCCACACCAGTCTCTGTACTGTATAGCATCTCTGGCTTTATGGAAGTTAGGTTTACAAGTACAAAACCAAACTTCTGCTTTAAAAAAAGAAATCTGAAATTTAAAAATTTGCTTTTCCTCCCCACAGCAACTTAAGAACTAGGCCCTGATATCCTACAATTTTGGATTCTCAGGTCTTTCTGAATGAATTGGTTATGAACATAGCACTGATGTCATTGATGGGATTTTGATAAGTATTTAATTTCATCTTTACTTCCTGGTAATGAATACAGGAAAAGACATCAGGTACATATCATAAACTGATCTGGAATCTGTTTCAGAGGGCACGGACTTCCTTAGCATCTGTTTAAAGGTCTTATTTATTAGGACTTACTGACTTCACTAAATATATCACCAATACTATGTAATGCGGGCTGGAGGGGCTAGCAAAAATAAATTTGTAATGGGCATCAAATTTTGTTGATACGCTCTAAAAATTCTCTTTAAAAATCATGGACATACCTATGGGATTTCAAACATCACCCACTTTAAATTCTATGTCTCTATCACATCAGAGATGTATTTTCTGATTCTAAATCTAGGAAATATAGGCGAGTATTATGGTGCCTAAAGAGGCCTTTTCAAAGCACTGACCAAAAAAAAGAAAAAGAAAAAGAAAAACAAAAAACACGTTTCCAGAGGAATTTTAACTATGTATCTAATTCTTCCATTTGGATAGTGTAAAGTGTTTTTTGTTTGTTTAAAAAAGAAGTGAAACCTTTGACATTGACAGATGTATTTGCAAGGATGTGGCTGCAGTATTACTAACTTCCATGCATATATAGAATATTTTTAAATGACATACCAAAATCCAGAGATTTCAGAAATGCCTATATAAGGTAAAAATGTAAGGTACTCTGAATATGCCTTTTTGTTCATTAGGAATGTCTTTAAGACTTGGGTGTTTGCTGGTAATTAATGATGACCTGAGTAAGCGATAAGATCTAAATCAGTACTTTCTTACCCATCTAATTAGGAGGAAATAACTCAAATATATGCTTACAGGAAAATAAAAGACAACTTTTTATTAACAAAAAAGGGTTTTGCACATTGTTGTGGCAATATTGTATCCAGTTAGGAAATGGACTTATCCAAAGACAAATGAAAATAGGTTCTTCAGGTGACCAAAACTGAAAATCACTATTACCATGTTTCATTAGTTAAGATACAAAATATAATTAAAGAAAAATATTTTACATTAAAATCTTGGCTTTGTATGTTTTTTTTTTTAGAAGAAAAATACCTAGGGGTGGAAATTACCAGTGATTTGTTTTTATTTCTCAAACAATTAAACCATGCAATATTTATAAAAATGGAATTATAAGCACATTTATGTTCAAAAAGGTCACTATTCCTAGTGAATTAGTACACATTTTGACATTTTTCATCATATTTCTTTACCTTGAAAATTCTGCAGTATATTTAAAACTCACAAAGACTTCAATTCAAAGACAATACATTATCTTCACTTGAAGTAATATAAGCAAGTGTTTTCAGTTTCACAATGCATCATCATTTACTGGAGCCTCCACAATGATTTGTTGGCAATAAACGCCAATAACGAGTTATTCAGGAATTATAAATTAGGCCAAATAACATGTAGGTAGAGGAATCCCACCTACCTAAGGATTAACAGCTCTCAGGTCCAACTTCAAATGAAAGGTTTCTCCTCTAGACCTGAATTTTACTCTGCTGTTTCAGAAGGGACACTATCAGTCAGGGTCCCTGAGGAAATAGATGACACACTCAAGTTAGGATTGTCTGAGGAGGGTTCTACAAAAGGTTTTTTTTGTTGTTGTTTTTTGTTTTTGTTTGTTTTTTAAACAAACGTAGGGGCAAGGATATATGGGAACCACAAATACAGCCAGGACTAGTAACAACCAGGCTCTCACTTCACCCTTCATCTTAAAGGGATGAGATGAGGAAGTAGTTACTAAGATGTAGAGATGGAAAACGCATGGACAAGAAGGCCACTCCCCTCAGAGCTGAGACCTTCAGTAGAAGCCAGTCTGAGGGGACCTGCAAGGGAACTAGGGAAATAAACACCCCACCTCCTCTTACTTCCACCCCAGCTCCATCTGCCTTCCTGCAAGACCGACCAAGAGGGCAGGAAAGCCCGATGATGTGGCCCTACAAGTAAGAAAGCAGACCAGGCTTGTTCCAGCTTAGTCACTGATCTGGGTGGTCACTCACTGTTCAGTAGTCTCCACTGTTCAAAGTGTTCCGAGAGGGCGGACAAAAGAGCTTATGAATGACAAACACGTGGGGAAGAGCGGTCTGGAGACTGTCGGGTTTAAGTATAAAATATAAAATGAGAATAAGATACTGTATTCCTCCACAGTGGGGATGCCACCTTGGGTTTACACTGTGGGGCAACACCTGTAAATGAAACTCATAATAGGACTAATCAGATGGATAAGGCGTTGAAGCGGGAAGTATCTTCAGCAGAAGCCAAAACAGCCATCTCTAGTTTGAAAATATTCACATCTGACAAAATTTTGGCAATTAGAGATCACAGGAACCGGCAAGGAACGAATTGTTACAGCAGTTCAGGCTCTTGGTTTTGGAGCCACAGTCTGATTTTATCAAAATTCTTATCCATCCAACGTATGTTTTCCTCAATGGTTTCAATTGTTTGTTGGACACAACGGAGCTGAGAACCATTTTCTTTCAAAGAGCTGAAGAATCCTTTTACCTTGTGAGGAAAAATTGGGTTTTTAAAATTTTGCTTTATTATGTTACACAAATAGAAGTTCAGGCTAGTTAAAACTGAAGCCAAAATTCCAGTATTTGTCAAAATTCTATATAGAAGGCAGCGCCAGGTGTCTGGATACGATTATGTACACAAACTTAAGCTACGTGAAATGAGCTCATGCCCCATGATGTCAAGTTTTGTTTTCTCTTTGTAGTTTTTGTATTCATTCACAGTTGCCAGATTCTAAAAGACTTCACTGTTTACCATTTTATAATTAAGGTTTAATTGAGTGTGTCTAATGTCTGTCATATACACAGATGCAAACTTAAACTTTTTTCAACATGACATCTAAGAGCAGAATGTGCAGAGCATCGTCTTTGCCAAGCAAAACAGTTTCAACCACATAAGCACAGTCTTTCTCTGTGGGCCTGGCCTGTGTGTTGTGATAGAAACACTGTGGGGAATGGAGTTCTTAGCAAGTTACAGTGGTAATACGCCAAACTTTGCCAAGCTTTTGTTATCCTAAACCACAATTCATGTGTTGTTCCCTCCAGATAAAATCCACACAAAATTCCCCATGGTTTTAGAGAGATAAGAGACTCTCGGCTATCTCCTTGAAAATATTTTTGTTGTTGTTTTGGCTGGGTATCTTAGCCCCTTTAAGCTCGCATGAGGGATAGGCTAGCTTTGCCATAGCATTGATCATTGTGCTATTCTGTTTCACCTTAAAGGGTTCTTAACCTTTGCCCATAAATTTTCACAGCATTAATCCATCAACTTTTGATTTTGTAGACAGGAAGCAAGTCTAGGCCAAGATGTAGTATTAATGCAGCATAGATTCCAGAGAGTTAATTCCTGAAAAATCCATGTCAGAATTCATGTTATGAGTTTGGAAATAATAGGGTAAGAATGGGTTTTTGGAAGATCAAATTCCAATTTTAAATAATGCAAGGTTGTTTTAAACTTCTCAGTGCAATGAGCTGGAGGCACGCCCACTATAGCAACCTAGAACACACTTATTCTACTTCGCTGTCTTGCCTTAAGTTGTAGCTCAAACTACTCTTTCATACTCTCAGAACTCAAGATTTATATTCAATTAAAAATCGCTCTGGGTGCTCTTCGACAGTCAGGCCACATCAGTAATTTTGCCAGTTGGTCAAATTACTTAATCCTGAAGGAGCCTGTCATGATGGTACCACTAAAAACTGACCTGTAAGAGCTGTAACAAAGCCAGCTGTTAACCCTTGCCTTTACATTTTTCCTGACCCAAAATTCTCTCTTCCATCTGCCTTGGGAAATGCTGCATCTCGTCAGAGAATTTGATTCAAACCTGCCTCGAGAACATTTCCTGTGCAGTAAACAGCAGGCCATAGAGATAGAAAAACAAGTTTATCCCACTAACTTATCTGACCTTGAACAAAGGATTCAATTTCTCTGAGACTCAGTCACCTCATTTGTTAAACAAGGGTCAGAGCAATGGTGAGGCTGTAGTTATGTAACACAGGTAAAGTTAAAACCTAAAACCCTGCATGTATCAGGGACTCAGCCTCATCCATTTATTCATGAATATTTCCTCTGGTATTTATTCATCCCTTTGCCCTAATTACCATGCTAGAACTGAGGATGAGGCAGTGAATCAGGCAACCACCCTATCCTCATGGAGCTTAAAGTCTACCTGGGGAGACAAGCAGTAAACTATTGTTACTATAAACTATTGTTACTATAAACTATAGTTTATAGTAACAATAGTTTATAGTAACAATAGTTTACTGTAACAATAGTTTACTATTGCTGTGAAGAAAATAAACTGGGTCTATGACAGTAACTGAGGAGGGCGGGGTGGCTTACTTTAGACAGAATGGTCAGGAAGCTGATACTTGAGCTGGAGCCCCTAAAGGAAAAAATGAGCCTTTCCAGTGGAAAGCTGGGGAAAAGAACAAGCCTGTCAGAAGCTTAGGCTTAGGGTCAGGAGAAACAGCTGGTGGCCCAGAACCAGGAGGAGGCTGAGTGGCTGGAGTGTTGTGAGAGTGAACAAGGAGAGCAAGCGAGAATTGGCCCGAGAGGTGGGCAGGAGTCAGGTCATCAGGCTTGTGCACATGGGAAGGAGAGGTTTGAAATTTATTGCAAGAGCATTAGTCAGGGTTTCAAGAAGAGGGTCAGTCATGGGCTGATTTTCAGTTCTAAATGTGGAAAATGGTTTAGTTAATGGCAAAGTGATAGGAGGGAGGCCAGTTAGGAGGCTATCACCAGAGACCAAGCTAAAAATAGCAAAGGCTTGAATGGAGTAAGGGGCAGATACATATGCCAGAGACAGAGCCAATAGGACTTAAGGATGAATTAGATGAGAGGGGAAGGAAGAGCTCAGGTTGGCTCCTATGTTTTAAATGTCAGTAGGGTGTGATCTATTATGACAATATCTCAGGCTCTTTCATTTCTATGCCTTGCCTCAGGGTTTTTGCTCCTGATGTTTCCTGTGTACACAACACTCTCCTCCTAGATATGTGCATGTCCTTTACTACCTGCTCAGATGTCCCTTAACCTTCCTATAAAACAGCACCATTCCCTACCCCAGTCACTCTCATCCTTGCTTTATTCAGTCTTCAACCTGACATAGATTGTTTGTAACTGTCTGATTCTTAGATTTATTGGTAGAAACAACAGGGCAGGCGCTTTGTCTATTCTGTTCGTCCTCATAGCTCAGAACTTAAAACCATGCCTGCCATATCGTAAGAATGTAACATCTCGAATGAATTAATGAGAAAACGAATGAACAAGTGAATGAAGGAAATGTTTTGCTGGTCTATCGACAGCTGTCTAACTAGTCACAGCCTATGACTGTCATCACAGAGAATGCCTCTGCTATAGACCTCGCTGGAGCTCAAGCCTGAAATATAATGTGCGTGTTAATTTCACAAGCCTGGGTGAGGCTACTGAAAACTGGACTAAAGCTAGGGGATGTGATATTTTTGCATTTTCAAAGCACTCTCCCTATATTAAGCTAGATTATGGTGTGACTATACAATGGAACTATTTCTAAAAGATATTAGGCTCTCGGTTTTTATCTAACTGCAACATATTTTTAAGCAATGTAGATTTGTTCTACAACTTTACTATAGAAAATATTATAGAAGGGACACAAAACAACTATCCATACATCAAATTCTTCAGAACTTAAGACTTGGAGAAAAGTCTACTTTTGTGGAAAACTTATATGTTCCATGGTTCCCTCTTACCAGACAATGAGAATAAATCATACTGTTTTCTCATTTTTCTTTGACTGCTAGGAAGTTGTGATAAATTTAGGGTACAGTTGCAATAAATTATCCTCAGCATAAATCCTTAATACGGTTACCTCTTTCCATTATGCAGCTTTTTGTTCTTTAACATTTCTTTTATACATGGACCTAATAAGTTGCCTAAAATTCTTTCTGAAAGTAGATGGCATATAAACAAGTGCAGGAAATCATGAACTTACAGAGTGGAGAACTAGATCCCAGACCTGCCTCTTTTACAATAGGGAGATGATCACTTCAGTTATTTATACCCTTTAAGATCACTTTTACCATCCGAAAACAGAGACTAAGTGTTTCAAGTAATTTTAAGCCTTAAAATTTTTAATAGTAAGGCTAAGACTTCTTAATGTGTTTGGGAAAAGGCACAGTTTTCACTTGTTCATTTGTAACTGATTTTCATTTATGTCAAAACACCATATAGCATCCAAAAAGAATATCTACTAAGTGACAAAACCTGTCTCTCTAACTCATCACACCCTTATTTTGTCTATCCCATATTTATTAGCTAATTATCACTTAAGTTTAAAAAGATTTTTTCTTTACCTCTTCAAGCCGTGCTCTTGTGGAGAATTGATTTGTTGTTCCTATTACCATGTAGGCTATGGAAGATGAGCCAAGTTCAAACCTAGAAACGGAAATTGTCAAAATACATTGTGAAATATTTATTCTTTTAAGATATTTTTAAGTACCTCGCATATGTTACAGCATTTAACTAAAAACTGGTTAGGCATGAAAAACACAGACATGATGCTCACCCTTCAATGGGTTAAGATCTACTTGCAAAAAATATATACCAATAGCTAAATAAAAGGTAAAGTACCCCCCCTCCCCCAAAAAAGAGAGAGAGATAGAAGAAGTAATGCTACCTGAGTTAGACAAGGACAGGTGCAAACAAGTGAACGTGCTGAGGAGGGAGGCTTCAACTGGGTCAGTGCGTGCAGGAAAAGGACTGTTCCAGATAGAATGGGAAACTTGACTATCCAGCTTTATTAGCTAGCAATGAATTAGAAGTTTATATTTTCTATGCATATTTTAAGTAGCTCTACCTTTCTTCAATCAAAAAATCCCTTTAAGACTATTACTGTTGTTTTACAAACAAAGCAAAAACAAAGCAAGATTAAAGAACTTTTCCAGTCATAGCACAATTTTTGGCACTACTTACTTTTCTACAAGTTTATTCCAGTTTTCCCTCAGAAACTGCCAGGCCAGTGGATATCCCACCGGGTTTCTACCAATAAATCTAAGAATATCTGGAAACTCTTGAGTTTTTATCATATCTCCCTTAAAACTTTGGTCTAGTAGCCTAGAATAATAAAAGAAGAAACGTTAGCAATGAACAGGCCCTGAAAAAGTTATAAATGATTTCAATAAAATTATCTCTGAAAAAAAAAAAGTTAATTTGCCAATAACAAACACAAAAAAGATAAATAGGTAACCAGAGCCCTGATAAACTCGTTATAGCTACAAAATAAAAACTAACATATAGTATTTATAATACCCATTCTCATATATTCTCTCATTTGCTCATAAGCATAGCTTAAAAGGGTATATTTACTATATATTTCTAAATGTGTTATTTAAAAAATACACATATATATACTCCTTTAAATGTTTTTCCTAACACCTGCTTCCTCCTAATTATCATACTCATGTGTGCCCAGGAGAATAGGCAATTCCTGGTCAGGACAGATGCTGTAAGGACCTGAGCTAATTTAATTCTTCTTGGCCACGTGAACATGAGTGAATTACTCACCACTGAAGCTTTTCCTTATTTTGGCTACTACAGAGGGCAAATTCAATTTGGTTTTTCTCTGTATTGGACAAAGAAGACTGATATTTCTTATAAAGAAAATCCCATCCTTCAGAGGTCTGGGCCCCCACAGCAAACACTGCCAAGGTCACATCACTGGGCAGTCTGTGAAAAAGAACACACCTGGTAAGAATCTGAGACAAAGGAAGTGTGTTTGGTGCAGAATGGTGACCAGTTATGAACTGATAAAATGGCCCCATGATCAGAGAAATATACCTAGAAATAGAAACAAAAATAACATCTTTCCTTGTTACACTTTATGAAAGAAGAGAAAGTAACTAAAACTAGGTTGTAAGTAGCAGTCTCACAAACGTAATGTGAAATGCCACTTTTATAAATACCTAAGTATCTAACATACTTTAATGATGCTAGGTGACTCAATAGGCAGTCACTTTTTAAGCCAAAAGAAAAAATTTAAACTAGACTCAAAAAGTAGTTCATGAACAGAAGTCAAGAATCCAGTAGGACCACCGTTTGTCAGCACTTCTTTAAATAGAAGCATGTATACTGTTGGCTTAGTATATCCTAGAGCCTTTCACCTCTAACCCTACTTGCTGTTTACCCTGGACCTGTGTATCACCTGGGACTGAGAAAAGCCTGCGTGAGAGAGGGTTGAAAGGCTGTTGGGGCTGCCCACCTTGCTGTTTCTGCCTCCAACCCCTTTGATCTCCATCTGATGGACATTTTTATACAGAAAACAATAAAGATTTCCCTCTCAAAAAAAAAAAATTGAGATTTAAGCCCCAAATATAAAAAGAATTAAGTATAGCAAGAATTAAAATTCCAGCTATAGGAAGATCCTACTTTGCTTAGACCATGTCGGCAAATACTGTGCACCCTCTGTCAAGGACTCTGGAGACCACTGTGAGATGTGTTGCTTCTTCTGTTCCTGTCCAATCGGGCTGTCTCAGTTCTGATAAGGTTTTTTATCCTTGGCTATACAAAATGGGAATTATTCTAATTCCATTGTAATTCTCCAGATATTTGGCTTCTGTGTATAGAAGTTCCTTCCTGGCATTTCTTAAAACAAGGTGAGAGATACATAGATATATCTTAAAATTTTATTTTCCCAAAAAGAGCAGCAGGAGAGTCTTGTCTATTCTTTTTTTCTCACAACATTTAGTACTGATTATGGAATGTAGAAAAGATACCCATTACATGAACAAACTGGTAGTTTGGTAAGGACAGACCTCAAATTTCCATTGGCTTCCTTCCACTCTCTGAAATAGCCTTCTGCCCTTTGCACGCAGGGCTGATACCTGCGCACACAGGCAAGGAGGAGGAGCTGACTCCGCAGCATTCTCTCTGAGACTGAGCCATCGTCAGTCCAAGTCTGTTTATCAATGAGGTTCCTCAGCAGCCTGATGAGAAAGGCCTGAGGGAAAGCCACATGTGTCACCAGGACTGTCACAGGACATCTCTTATGTTAAATCTAATCCAATATACCCTCAAGCAATGGGGAATATTTTTTAAAGCTTAATGTAACGCTTATTTTTAAAACCATGCAGTTCTGTTTATATTTAATTATAAAAGGAGTCAAAAACAAGAAATAATATTTTAGTGTTTACACAACAATCTTGTATAAATTTGTCTTTATCTACTTAAAATCAAGATAAACTGCCACTTTTAAAACAAACTAAAAGAGACAGTTTATATGATTACATTTTTAGAAAAAATTATACAACAGGACTCTATCACATCTTGCCAAAAATAAGTTTTGTGCTGCTTCTTCAAGCACCTGAGTCTCAGAAAATCTTAATAGCAATCATCATAATACAGAAGTAAAATAAAGGATCTACATTAAAAAGGGAATAACATCCATGAAAATTAAATCTCATAGTGCTGTACCTATTTTTAGTGCCAAAATGAAACCAAAATCTTTGCTAGTCAATCCGAATACTGAGTTAATTTTGATTTACTTTAATATATATCAAGACATATATATGCACACAATGATAAGAACTCTTTTCCACATCCACACAAAGCAAATCACTTACGTAACTACTCAGTTTATTTCAGGCTTTTACCTTGAATTGAGTTTCCACTTCATTCATATCTCTTTTCTCCATTAACTTATACATAGGTATCAGCTCATCCAAACCTTGGAACACGGGCATAATTTCAGTTTCATGTTTCAAGTACAAGGTTAAATCCAAGGCTTTTTCAATTGGCAGCTTTCCAATGCTGATCAGGAGACACCATGGTTAGTAGTTTAAAAAAAAATTCAGCAAAACTTTTTGTTTCAAAAGACATTTTAACAACCTTCCAGCAAAAAATTCAATCAGATATAAATGTCCCTTATAAATAATTATATTAGTATCTTTTCTGTCATGAATAATAACACAACAGTGGAGGAAGTTTCTCAAACAGCTAGGGCTAAACTTGTGGTTAAGACAAAACGGAAGCATGTCAGTGTCTGTCCTATGAAACGCTGGACTGTGTGCTGAACTTCCAGAGTAAGATGGGGATTTTTATCAAAGATCTTTCAGGAAGCCTGGTAAGACAGATTGCCACTTGGTCAACAGTATGAGTCCCTGGGATCAATACATACTCTTCTCCATTCCAAAAAGAAACTGAATTTAGATATAAACTCTTCATTATAGAAGGTTGGTATTAAAAGGCTCAGTGGTAGGGCATATGCTTATATAAGTAAACACAAAACCCTCTAAGATTTGAGCACTAGTATGCTATGGAGGGGAATAGTTTTAGGCATGAAGAAATAGCTAGGCAATCCCTGTCTTTATCCCCCATTACTTTTGGTAACCTCAAAAAGACCCAGAAAAGGACGAATGCAACATTTGGAGCAGAAGGACATAGGGTATGATGAAAATTATAAATTATTCCTTCCCACCTGAGTGATTCCCCTTAGGACTTCAGTTCTGCCTAAAAGCTAAAGAAGTTGTGAGTTTTAGGCTTGTCTACCATTTCCTTAAAAACCATCGCCATGGGGCAAAAATTAGAGTGAACACTATGCTCAACAATGAAAAGGTCATTTGGTTGGGCCAAATTTTATGAGCTGTAATCCATAAAGACGCAGTGAAGTCCTGGTATCTGGGTGGGGGAGGGGAGAATCCCTCCTTTAGTCAAGAGATGATGCAAACAACTTGGGCCTGGGCCACTGGGTATTCTGAGAAGGCGTCACGATTGTTAAAGACCCAGCAGGGGAAAAACCTGATGTGTTATAGCAGGCCTGAGAACGTGTAGGACCAGGCTCCAGGGACTAGGCAAGGGGCTCCTCCAGGATATTGGTCTCCTGGTTTTCTACACTTCTGCCTCAGTGTGATCTGAGTTGTTAATGGAAAAGATTAAAATACAGATTCCGTCCTTTACCTTAGCCAGCAAACACAGACAGGAGGTTAACCATAGGCTTAAAGCAACCTTGGATTATTAGAAGAACTTAGGGGAAAACACCCTTTGACTTATTAGCAATCAATAATTTTCATCTTTAGAAATTAAGAAAGCAGGTGATAACACACCTGCTTTCAGAACTAAACCAAGACCCTGAGGAGCTTGTATTACCTGACGAGCTGAAATGCATTGTTAATGAGACTGGCTCGATCATTACTGCTGATTGCTGTGTGTGTTTCTTTTAAAAGGCCAGTCAAAGAATCCCATCCATCATCCTCATAATGCACACTGTAATAGCCATTCATTCCCACATTAAATTTGATCCATTCCACCTCTTCTGGGAGGATGAGCACATCTAGAGCAAATAAAATAAATCATAACTTCATTTTCTCTTGACTGATGAAAGCTCTTCTGATCACAGACTGGACCACACAACTAAAAGGCAAGTTCAATACTGAACAATTTCAATACTAGAATGAGTTTCATATTGAATACATTTCTTTTAGAAACCAGAAAACAGCTTCTCAATAGACAAAAGCCAACACTAGCTTCAGACATCAATTCTGTGAGATTAATATATCTATGAGAAGAATGCAGCCACGTTCCAGGCCATACGTACTATATAACCCAGCGGTGTTAACAAAGTAATGGAGAATTTTCACTAGTAATCTCTCCCTCTTCATAATTCAACTGTTTTAATCTCTACCTGGCAAGAAACTAGCCTTTTTTTGCAACCAGGCAGTATTTTCAAACCTATATCCTTCACTGGAAATTGAAAACTAAGCATTTGCTGAGAATAAAGACTGGCCTGATTCTTTTATTTTAACCTAGATAAATAACCAAAGAAACTTAGTATCTAAATCCTGCACATTTCTGTAGTTCTGCCCTAAATTAACCTAGTTACCTTCCCAACAAATTACCTGTTTTTGTCTTCAGCAAAAATCTATGGGTGGAGTCTGATTTGCTGGTGATGAACGTTAATGGAACATGCCACATATACCTAAAAGAACAGAGGATAATGGTTCATTTGTTGATTCAATTTAACAAGCAGGCACTAAATCACCTGTCATGTGTCAGGCACTAGCTAAAGAAAGAATGGTACCAAAACTGCAATAGCCAGGCGATTAAAACATCCCCAGCCTGTTTTCCAAGTACTATGCATCCTTCTTGAGTTACTTGAGTAGAGCCAGGAATTTGGGCTCAAGTGAGCCCTGTCAGCCTATAGTGTTTGGTTGATTGGGGTTCAGAGGGCCTATTTTAAAAATTGTGGCCACTAGTAATGTCATATACGAAGAACATAAAGTTTCTAGGGAATTCCTAGTGGGATGCATAATCTGAACCTGATCATGAAGAAACAGCTGAAACCCAAATCAAAGGACATTCAGCAAAATAAATGGCCTGTTTTTGCCAAAAATGTCAAGATCAAGAAAGACAAAGACTGAGGAGCAGTTTCAAGGAAAAAGGACTAAAGAAATGTGACAATTAATACAATGTGATCCTAATACTGAATTCCGAACCAGGATTTTTTTCTTTTGCTATAAATATATTATTAAGACAGTTGGGAAAATCTGAATAAGGTTTGTAGATCAGATAACAGTATTGTATCAAGTTCATTTCATAACTGATATTGTGCTATGCTTATATAAGTGAATATTATTTTTTAGGAAATACTACAGCGAAGTATTTTTGGGGTAAAGGAACATCATTTCCACAACTTACTCTCAAACAGTTAAAAAAAAATATATATATATATACACACACACACACACACACTCTCTCTCTCAGTTAAATATATATATATATATAGCATAAATGTAGAGATATATAAAGAGAGCATTTTTTTGAACTCTGATATTTTAGATTTTATGTCTGTATCTATACAGACATAGAACAATATACAAAGAAGGTGAGAAAGAATGATAAAGCAAATGTGGTAAACAACATATAGCTGGATAAAGAATATATGGGAATTCTTTGTACTCTGCTTGCATAAGTCTAAAATTATTTCAAAATAAAAAAAATCTTTAACTAGTGTCCATCTAGGTTCAAATTGCAGTGTCTCATTTCCTGTGATGTCCTTCCATAGCATTAAGCAGACAACAGTTTCAGGATTTAACTTAGACTTCCAAAGAAGAGAATCGAGTCTTCCATAATTCCCAGAAATCACCTAAATGTTTGTTCTAGCTCCAACCCAAATGCCAGGTACTATTTGTAATTTAGGTGCAATTACTTAGATTGGAGATGCTTTCAAGCAAGTCACCGGAAATCACCATCCTATCAAACTATAAAACATGAAAATGTTAATATAATTATATATCATTAGCTTTACTGAGATGAACCAAGGTTTAGAGCTACCTTCAATCTCCTGGGGAGATGGTGGTATATAAGTCAACTTTATAGAATATAGATTTGATTGAAATGTGTCAGAACTAAAGGGCATTATTTCAAAAATAAGTTTTTATCCTACAAAGCAGATGTTATCTAGGCAACAAAATGAGATTTTCTCCAAGATCATTACCCAGTTTCTGTAGTGTCATCAGCTCCTTTCATATAGTGCTCTTGCTTCATGTGTACATTCCTCCCTCTTACTGTGATGGTTATCAGGGGAAAGCCCTTTTGCAGTGTCCAGGTGTTCATCATGGTCTTCACATCAAGGCCTTCCTGCTGCCAGTGCTGGTTTATACAGAAAAAGGCAAATGCATGACCCACTTAGACCCAACTCTAAGATGAGACAGAACCCAACCTTGTGCTAATAGAGCTGCTACCAGTTGATAACCTCCTCTGTGAAGCTCTTCCTTATCCCTCCTTCTGCTCCCCAACCCCTCCTGACCCTACTCCCTTTCCCTACTGTCTCCAGCTATAGCATGCTCTCTGTTAAAGCACTGGCTGTTTACTTTCCATTCTCTTCCCCTACATATGTATGTCTTGAGAATAAATACATCTGATTCTACTGGGCATACCTTGGGCTTGACACCAGGCACAAAGCGGGCATGCGAGTGAGTGAATGAAAGTAGAGAAGGGAAAGTGGTCAGGTGTTCAACACCTACGTAATTATGCTGGCTCGCAGACGAGGAAGGTGGGAAAAAATGTTCAGTCATGAGCCTGTACTTCCAAAGTGATAACACCCAGATGGCCCACCCTCAACTGTCACAAACTCAAAAGAGAATATAGTCTGATACTAAAAAAGCTTTTCGGAAATATTTAAGAACTAGTAAAAGGATGAAATATGCTTGAGAACAAACCTAGAAACTACTGAATAAAACCATCTCTAAAAACAAAAAAAGCCAAGAAAAATATAGAATTCTGTTAAATCTTTAGACAATCCCTTAGCTGCCTATGAAAATATTTGTCCAGATAGACTCAGACTGTTTTGTAACTAAGATGTTATGAATTCTTTACAGCTGATTCATTAAAAACACGAGTTAGATCTAAATTCATATCCCCACTCTGAAATTTACTAACCATATGCCTTTGGATTTCTCATTCTCATCTGTAAAAATAGGGATAACAGTACCCTATTCATAGGTTTATTGTGAAAAGTGGTGGAGATCACACACATAAGTGCTTAGTATGTGCCTGATACATAGTAAGTGCTCAAGAATTCTCACTGTCATTTTTTTTCACAAATAAAGAGCTATGAAAACAATTGACATACCCCGACTGATACAGCCCTAACCTCCCACAGAAACGTGTCATAAATTCACTGCTTTACAGAGAGTGAAGCTGAAGAAACTAGTGTCAATTAGACATGTTACCAAAGAAGGCTGTGCAGCTCCCTTGTGTAGATAATTTTTAAGAAAAATTGATAAAGGTTGTCAGTCTGGCAGAGTTTAAACACAGTCTTATCTAGGGTGAGAGTGATATAATCAAGGACCTCAGAAAGACTGGCACAGAGCCATCCTTCAAAGGTTATGGAGTAAAAGCATGTGCTGAGGGGTAATGTGTACAGATGGAAAAACTTACTGAGGACAAGGATGAACGATGACTTCTAGAGCAAAAGCCATCCATCCTCTGTGCGCTATCTGTAGGGCAAATCTAAAAAGCAAAAATATATACATCACTCTCAATTCTGTAGAAAACATTCATGGTTCTTCTCAGAAGGATTAATACCATGCAGAAAAAAAATCATAAGCCTGTCAATTCCAAACGTAGAAATACACAAAAACATACTCACACTTGCCATACTATTCCACAGGTCCTCGTTTTTTGTGTTTTTATAGCTATACTTCTGGAGGTACTGTATAATACCATTTTTAAATGCCTCGGCACCAAGATAATCCCTTAGCATATTCAAAATACAAGCTCCCTGAAAAGACAATATAAATAAGTATTAGCTATGGCTTAGATTTGATCTAGTCAACCATCACACTCTATTGTGGAATAATTCTTTTAGTGTGAAACATTTTAAATGGCGATTAAAAACAACTAGAGAAAGTGAGTTAAACTTTGTCCTGATGAGCCATGGGAGAGAACATGACTATTTAGTCTTAATCCTCTGAGGACTGCTATTTTCTATCAATAACCAAGCCTTCCTGTGAGACAAACTAACACTGTCTACCAGCTCCCATTATTCACAGGTGAGTGGACCTTGAATCACCACGTGGCCACTCCGGGACGGGAGTCAGGGGAGTTGGTACAAGAAGAGGTGAAAGCAGCGGTGAGTACCGGCTAAGGAATGGTGGAGCCCAGGCAGCCTGGAGCACAGAGGACTGGGAGGGCAAGAGCAGCAATGAAAAAGGGAGCAAGATATTCTGTATTCCAGTGTTAAGAGCTCTTTTCCCCTCTCTCATTACTGTTGATTGTGGGTCACACATTCAAATATCTCCAATGGCCAGAGTGGTGACATAATGAAGTAGTCCAAAGTTAAGAAAATTGCTCTTTGATATTTTCCCCCTATTTAAATTTCTATTTAAATAGAAATTTCTAAGCGTCAGGAATTTCCTTTCTCTTTCCCTCTTCCCCTCTTTTAACATACCACCTTCTTTTAAATCATCTTTTTCTAAGAAATTATGATTCCTTCTTCCTAGAAATCCCTTCCTACTTCTTTTTGAGAAATCCTCAATTTATCTTTTAAGATATAACTTGAAGTCTCCTTTCTGGGGGAATTTCTTAGGTTCCCTCAGGGTAGAGGTAGTCTCTCTCTCTCTCTCTGGCTGCAGAGGATGGTGGGGTCACAAGACAGGCAAAGCCTGGATCCTGAATGTCTACAGGAAGTGCATATACCTGCTAATAAGATTGATACTTTCATTTTATTGAGATATAACTGACATATAACATTAGTTTCAGGTGTACATGATTAAATATTTGTACCTATTGCAAAATGATGACCATACGTCTAGTTCACATCTGTCAACATATACTTACAAATTTTTTCCTTGTGATAAGATCTTAAGATCCTCAAGATCTATTCTCTTAGCAACTTTCAAACATGTCATTCTTCATTAACTAGTCATCATGCTATACATTACAAACCCATGACTTTTATAGTAGGAGTTTGTACCTTCTGATTTCCTTCACCCATTTTGCCTACCTCCCATGACCTGCATCTGGCAACCACCCATCTGTTCTGTGTCTATGAGCTTATTTTTTTTAATAGTCCACATATAAGTGAGATCATAATATTTGTCTCTCACTTATTTCACTTAGCATAATATCCTCAAAGTCCATCCATGTTGTCACAAATGGAAAGGCTTCATTCTTTGTGGCTGAATAATATTCCATTGCGTATATATACACACCATACACCCTTTATCCAGTCACCCATCAATGGACATTTAGGTTGTTTTCATATCTTGGCTATTGTAAGTAACGTTGCAATGTGGAGTTAGTGTCTTCATTTCCTTTGGAAATGAAGTAGAATTGCTGGAACATACGATAGTTCCATTTTTAATTTTTTGAGGAACCCCATACTGTTTTCCACAGTGACTTCGCCCAGGGTCTGGGGACCCAAGTTAAACAATACAAACCATTCCTGAAGGCACTGAAAGATAAGCTACACAAGGGCAAGAATTTTTGCCTAGTATAAAATCAATGCTCAATACAGATTTGTTGAACAATAAATAAAAGGCAGGGTTCTTGTAGGCATGAATTTTCAATTTATGACAGAGTAAATGAAGAATTGACTTTAGATTATGAGCCAAATTGCAAATTAGACCTAAATGAGTGAACTCCAGCCAGCACTGGTCAGAATAGAAGGCATTCCTTCTGGGGTGCTTCTTATGAAGGGAAAGTCACTCCACAACACTGTCTATAACCTCTCTATCCCAGTATTTATAAGTTTAGTGTCCAAACTGCACCCTTATAATCCATTTTTACCTTTTCATAAGAAACATCATCAAACATCTCCCGAATCTGAGCAGGATTCTCTACAGGTGTGGACACAGGGTGTGAGGAATTCAATGCATCTACTTCCATTGCATTAAAACACTTGCCAAAGAAATAATCTTCCTATTGAGACACACAAAAAAAGACAATATCACCTATGATTTATATTTAGATGAAAAACATGAAAGGATAGAGGTTTGATCTAGGGTTATATGTTTATACTTCAAACTTCTGGTCCAATGTATTCCATATTTATAGAATTTACATAATGAAATAAAATTTGTCTTCTAAAGAGCATCCAAGAAACAATGACTTTAGGTAAACATTTTAGGTTTCTTTTATCTTAAATATTTACTACTTTAAATTTCATATTAACTTAAAAACCATTATGCCTATAGATAAACAGCAACAAACCAAGAAACTAAAATGTATAGTGATTTCAACATCTCCAATCATCATTTATACTATTTTAAAGCAAAGGAATTTAGCTTTAAAACTGTGTAGTCAAAGAAAAAAATGGAAGAACAAATTCCAATTATAACCTGTTTAGGGCATATGATTCAACAGAATAATATACTTACATAATCATTTTTAAAGATTATGTAGAGACATAGAAAAATATTTATGATCCATTGTAGTATAATAATTATATGTACATTATAAGTACATATAACTCAATTATGCATACAAGAAGATGAAAGTTGAAAAAATGAATATGCATAAATCAAAGTCATTATAGTAAGGTTTTTTTTTTTACATAGTTTACGCAGTTTTTAGAATTTTACTGCATGTGATTTTCACAAGTTAAATACATGATTTTTAAAATAAACATGTAGAGGTTCCAAAGCATTAAATCTGTGGCCCATATAGATTCTAGGTTCATATACAATCAAATGAGCAGTTACCCTAATTAAGCATAATCCATTTGATTTGGCAAGTAGGATTCTCTACTGAAATAATAAGAATCTGTACCTAATATTTCTTCAGTGAGTAGCCTGGAGGTTGGGAAAATGATATGGAACAGAGAGGCTGTAATTATTTCTATTGCTCTGATTATTAAGGGAGGACAAAATTTAACACTCAATTTGATAACAATCATAGATTCACAATCCAGTTTGGAAATTAGCCTTTGAGATATGTCTTTAAAGTTCTCTAGCATTTTGAAAACAATTCACATCTAAACTCCTAAGGAAGTTATTAATCTACAAATTCTATAATCAAAGATCAGTAAATATTTTCCAGCAACACTGAATAAAACAACGGATTAACCTAAAATGTAAAAAAATACTACTTCTTACAACTTTCAGTTCTGGATGAGTCACACTGACAGATACGAACTCCATAAACTTGGCAAATCCTTCGTTTAGCCAAAGATCATTCCACCATTCCATGGTGACCAGATTCCCAAACCACTGAAAGGAAAACATTACTCAGATTATTCACACGTGTCTATAGAGATTGGATTACATACCCAGCCATAAACGTAAGGCCTTCAGAAGGAAACATTTTTTATGTGTGATATCTGTTATAAAGATGTCAATATATATTTATATAATAGTTTATCAAAGTAAAAAAGAAAAAAAACCTTTCAACATGCATTATAAAACATGGGACTTAATGTTTAAAGAAATAATTTTCCCTACAGAAAAAAGACAGTAGAAATCATCAGTAAAATATTTGAATAGCCTCACATGTCCTGTAAAAGCGGTAACAGATGCAGTAAACAACACTTTTTAAAAAGTGTGATTGAGCTCTATACCTGGTGGGCGAGTTCATGAGACACAATCATCGTGATGCCAAGCTTACTGGATGCAGAAGACTTTTCAGCATCAAACAATAGTGCAGATTCCCTATATGTTGTCAGTCCCCAGTTTTCCATAGCACCAGACTGAAAGTCAGGAATAGCAGCAAGATCTTGGGAAAGAAGCAATAAAAATATAAGCTACACATTGCCAAAACACACTAACTTTCAGAATGAATAGATACAGAGATCAAAAGAAAATCTAAGCTGCATATGCAGAATCATGGAATTCTAGGCTGGAAGAACCTTTCACAATGGAGAAAAGGGGCTTGGTGACTCATTCAGTCACTTTGCTACTGTGTGACAAAGTCAGACTTGGGTCTCCAGACTCCATTTCAAACTCTGACAAGGAGTTTGGGATTGAATAATCTTAACTGCCTCAAGAACCCACCATACTTTGAATGCCCAAGACCCCCATTCACTTAAAAACTTCAAACAATAGTTTTAAGGGGGTCTTATAAGAAAGAAATGCAGATTTTCTTATTCTGTGTAAATTTATTCATTCAAAAAAATTTATTGAGCATCTATGTTCCCACCAAGTATGTGCTGATAATAAAAAAATTGCAGTATAGTTGAGTTTCTCTTTAAAGTCCAAAGGCAAATTATTTCCATGCCTTGTGCCTCAGGAACTGCATCAAGATCTGCTTTTACTATCATAAGTTTATTGTATAAATCAGGGGTGAGTAGGATTGACCCAATGGTTGACACCTGCCAGGATTTTAATGACAAGGTACTGCTGAGATAACCACAGGGATGCCAATTAGGGTGATATAATCAATGACTGGGGTCATTAAATACCAAAATTTATAATATCTGTGCAAAACCTCTACCTTGTTTGGGTAAGGGATATGGAATGCTAAAATAATCCTCGTAAAATTCTAGAAGAGTCACTGCAGCATCCAGTGCATAATCTGCCTGGTTTATCTTGTCTGGCACAGCATACACAGAAACCTGGAGAGTAAGGTACAAGAAAGTTATTCATATATCCCAGTGGCCTCTCTCAACTATATAGAAGACTGATCACACCCTTACTATAAGGGTGAACTAGAAATAACCACCCCCTTCCCCAAAATGACTGCAAGGGAAAAAATCTTATTCAAACCTTGGTCCCATATGGGAAAGAATGGGAGACCTCCTCAGAAAATTTGTAGCTAAAAGTAAAACTTCAGGCCATTTAGCAGCTGGGCTCACAATAACCAGGTGGTCCAAAACCTGGCCAATAATGTAAAGTGGTTCCCAGGCTGGTAAGTGCCCCCAGTCACCTGACAAGAGCAAACAAAATTCTCTGTGAAAGAATCCACCTTCAACTCAGGTACTAAAGTTCACAGACATAAATCACAATATACACAAAGGAACAAGACACCACGACCAAGAGCCAGTAGAAACCAAAGACTAGAACCAGATACACAAACACTTCAGCCATTACTATTACTAGACAGAATATAAAATGTATGTTTAATATGTTTAAAGATATAAAAGGACCAAAAACATTAGTATGTTAAAGGGTTCTGGGACCCAATCCCGATGTGGGTGTGTGTGAAGGAGGTTCCTGCACATCAAACAGTTCAACACCAGCTGGGTACCCTACAATTAAACTCAATTCTGGCACTAACTGGAAATAGCTTCAGATTCCACAGGTTAGGGTTCAGTTCTATAAGACTGTCCCCTCCCCCCACTTCAGATGCCAGTTGCAAGTCCAGGTTGTCACCTGTGCTTCTGAATTAAGCCAATATAAATTGGAGGTTTCAACACCCCCTAGTTGGGTTCGATTAATTTGCTAGAGCAGCTCACAGAACTCAGAAAAATGGTTTACTTACTACATTATTGGTTCACTATAAAAGGATATAACTCAGTAACAGCCACATGGAAGAGATACATAGGACAAGATATGGGGAAGGAGAGCAGAGCCTCAGTGCCCTCTCCTAGTACACCACTCTCGCAGCACCTCCACATGCTGACCAACACAGAAGCTCTCCAGACCATCCTTTTAGGTTTTTATGGAGGCATGGACACAGGCATGATTGATTAAATCATTGACCTTTAGTGGTTGAACTCAATCGTCAGCTAGAGGTAAAGGGGGTGGGACTGAAAGTTCCAACTCTCCAATCATAAGGTTGGTTCCTGGAAACCAGCCCCCAACCTTAAGTTACCTAAGGACTTTCCAAAGATCACCTTAATGACATAACAAGAGACACCTTAATCACTCCCTTAGGAAACTGAGGGTTTTAGCTCTGTGCCGAAATCTGGAGGAAGACCAAATAGGTATTTCTTATTATAAACCTCGATATTACAGTATGAAAAAGACATTACAAAAAGAATCACTCATAAAAGATTCACAATAGTTGGCAAATTGAGTGAGTGTTTTAGCTGAGTTTCACTGCTCAATTTAGACTACGCCCTACATCCAAGCCTCAAGGACCACCTTCAAATCCCCAGGCAAGTAGAGATCTCTCAACAAGCATAAGAAGCCTCAGCCCTACAGGAACAAAAGGCAAGTGAGCATAGAAACCCTAACTATTCGGGCCTTAGTGAAAACCAGCACAAATAAATGAGGTATCTTCAAATAAAGTGTCCTGTCCCTACTCGCCAAAAAGACTTATTTACATTCAGCCCACAGCATACAGTGAATAGGTTGCTCACTACACAATGGTACAAAGACAAGGGACAAGTGCTCCTTGAAATCTTTTTCTCCAGTATTTCCTGGCCCAAAGGCTCCCCCCAGAGCCATTTAATACCCTAAGCAGACTGCTCTATCTTCCTTTCTTCCTTCAGCCAGAAATCTCCTGCTCAGATAGTAGCATTCATTTCCAAATTGCAGAGCCAGAAGCAACTTTGGGACCAGAACCCACTGCAGGATCTAGTCCAATTTATACTTTAAAGAAGTATAAATAAGTTCCAAGGGAGCAGGGCCAAGGTCAGAAAGCCAGTTAGTAGTGGAGCCAGGACCATGGCTCAGGCCAGGCCAAGCCTCTCCATGTGTTTTCATTATTAGAAACTCACCGTATATATGAATGAGCATCTGTGGCAAAAGGATGACCAACTATCCTGGTTTGCCTGGGACTGAGGGGGTTCCCAGGATATAGACTTCCAGTTTTAAAACCAGGACAGTTCCAGGCAGACCAGGACAAGCTGGTCACCCTATATGGCAATCACAGGTTTACCTTGACTCCGCTCTTGGTCATCTTGCTGACAGACTTAAAATCTGAAATAATGAAGGCCACCAGGTAAGTGCTCATCTTCACAGTGACATCAAAATGGTCTTCTATGAGTCCTTCAGCAACAATCACGGATTTAACCTAAAATTAGAATAACTTAAATTATCAACTAATTCAATTATCTAATATATCGAAAACATTTTATAGAGATTTCCTATCTACCAGGTATAATATTAAAAGTATGTGGCATGACATTTGTATAATTATTTTAAAACGTCTCTATCCAATATCTGATTGTAATTTAGGTATCAAGGCCCAACTCTTCAATTGTTTTTTACTGAGATATAATTCATATACCATAAAATTCGCCATTTTAAAGTACACAATTCACAAGCTTTTTATTATATTCACAAAGTTGTGCGACCATTACCACTTAATTTCTTTTAAATAATCCAGATAACTGTAAACTGACTCATATTTGGTACATGGGGATGGAGAATATGAATGGGACAAAGCAAAACTGAGATTGCTGGTTTTGCCAAGATGTAGTCCACTTCCCTTAAATACAAGTATGAGAATTATCTGCAACTGCAATATCTAATTTAATTATGCAGTAACCATATGCAACCTAAAAAGAGCTTCTGTTTTCCAAACAATTGAAAGTAACCCATACCTGGTCCCGACCCTGCAAAGCTCCTCCGAACTTTGATTTGCTTCATTGGAATCAGCTTTTAAGTTCAACCAGGAAGCAGCCTTGCAGAGTAGGGTGGTGGTGATGGAGGTACAATCTAAGAGGTCTGCTCTCAAAGAAGAAAATCCAATACCTCAGCTAACATAAGGCACTGGGGCAGGATCCCTAAGAAAGGACCCTCCAAAACTAGCCTGGGGATCCATTGTTAACACATGCGTATTTCTTGTAATCTAATTTCCACCTCTATTTCTGTACCCTGGTCCTTCTTAATACCCACCAGCTGGTGATCCACTGGTCATTCAAACTCTAACTCTGATAGCCAACCTGAGTTTACACTTGAAGGAGCTAAAATTAACTTTTCTTTTTAAAATGCCCTCTGCCCCCTTTAACCAAAATTTCCATTCCTGAAGTTGTGCTAATTATTAGGAAAGTAAACTAATTAAACTGATTCAAATTTAAGTGTGATCAACTCCTGCCCCAAACACTTATATCTTCCAATCGTATATTTTCTTTTCTGCCTCCAAAAAGATCCTTTGAGAATCCATTGCTCATCCCCTCAACTCCATGTCTGCGGCCTGAGTTCAGGCCACACCTGTTTTGCCAAGGTGAGGGCTTTCCTGTCCAAGGGGCAAGATTATGTTAGAGGTTTTCCTATTCTCAACAAGTACGTCCTGTATATCCATTGAATTAGACTCCAGTAACTTCGTGAAGCCTCTGGAGCTCCTGGCCTTCCCCCTGCAAGCCTATGAATTTCTCCACCGATCTTGTTCCCTCAGTCTCTCCTTGTTCCTTTATTCTCCTAAGACTGTAATTTCCTAATTACAGACTTACTCCCATTCCAGGGAAGCAATACCATAATACTGGGGGAGAGAACCATAATTTAAGAAAGTCTGTTCTCTATCTCGGATTTGTATTAGCAAAATGGCAATTGTTTCTCATCTTTTTACATATAAATACGGTAGTGGGAAGACAAAAGTTCTTGTCTGACAGGAATCTGCAGAAGGACTCTTTTCACAGGGGACGGCCCTCTAGGGGGCCTGTTGGAATCTTGTTTGAGGAAGGGATCCTTAAGGTATTTAGTGGGGGATATCGAGTTTCAAAGGTCGAGAAGTACTAGAGGCCGGTCTGTAGTGCTCTGGGTCCCTTCACGAGAAGATATTGCACGGGGATGAGGCGGAACAGCCTTCAGGACTCTGGGGAAAGCCTAGTCCACCCCGAGCCTCATCCACAGTGAGCCTCTCTGAACAAAGGACGCGTGTGCTTCAAGAGCTGATATGCTTCCATTGCAGAATGAACTCAGCTGATGTTTTTTCTAAGCCACCGCAATCATAAAATAATGGCATTTACTGAGTTTTATTCATTTGGCACAGTCATCTTCTCACCAAATTCAGAGGAAACACTGTCCACAGCTGCTTTGAAATTGGAGAACAATGGTTTCTTTAAAGGAAACTGAGCTACCTATCATTACTTAACCTTTAGTACCATAATATTCTGAAAAGATCAGTTTTTTCCTTTTTCTGTCTGCCCAATTTCATGCAAATGGTTAAATTATATAGTTAATATTAGTATATAGAAATTATAAAACAAAAAAAAACACTATATACTAGAAATATGGCCTTATTCGACAAAGCTTTCTTTTCAAAGTCGTTTTAAAAGATTATATGAGAAAATGAAGGTGAAAGTGTTTCGTGAAGGGTGTTCACATTTAAACCTGACCTGAATTCCTTATAAAAAGTCCCTCCTATCAGCATTGATGGCCTACAATGTCACTCATAACTGAAATTTTGCATGTTTTTAGGGATAATTTTTTCTATGACTACAAATAAATTGTTGCTTGAAACAAAAGCATGAGTTGAAAATGAAAAAGAAAAGTTAGCAATTTGTCAGGCAATAAAACAAACAAAGCAGGTGCCCTGAATGTTGACTATCACTGGGGTAATACAAGTCACAGCCAATCAATGGATTTTTCCTGTGAGTAGATGCACAGGAGTTCAGACTCACCAATGGCATATTGGAGATGGCAAAGTGCCTTGGCTCCCTTCTGATCTTGACTGAAAAACTTGCTTTGAAGGCAGGTTCATCAAAGCAGGGAAAGGCCATTCTGGCTGCAGTAGGTTCAAACTGTGTTGATGCAAGTATCCTAAAATTATAGCAAGTGAAATAAAAATACAGCATGAAGCGCCAAAGACTCTAAAATAGGTGTGTGTGTATGTGTTAATTCTTAAATCTACCATAGATTTATAGATTTCACCAGTAAAGAATATCTTTTCTATGACAAAGCTATCAAAAACAAAGTTAAAATACAAGTAAAAAGCTGGCAAAATTGATCAAAAGTTATTTGACAAAGGGTTAATAGCTTTAACAGATAATGAGCTCTTAAAATGAGTAAGAATATACCCAGCAATCAAGTGGAATAGCAGGCACAGGTCATAAAAAGGCAACTCACAAAAGAAGAATCTTTACAAATAGTAAATATATAAAAAGCTACTCAACTTCCTCAATAATTAATGTTAATTAAAGAAAGATATCCGTTGGCTTTTTGTCTCTAAAAAGATAACAAAAATACACAGAATTGGTTAGAGGTAAGGAATATGTCAAGGGATATCAAATATTTATTTATAGACCCTTCGACTTAGCAATTTTACTTCTAGGCATTTATTCCAAAGAAATGATTTACAAAGATGTTCGCCCAAGTGTTGCAGATGCTGAAAAGTTGAAAACAACCTAATCTCCATCTATGGAGGATTAATTTTAAAAAAATCAGTGAACATATATTTTGATAAAGTCATTAAAATGATGTATAGGGATAGTCATTTATGTAAAACATCTCATTAACATATTTTAAAACTCTCTTATAAAGCAAAAAACCTAACAACTCCAGTTACATAAACTATGCATATTCAGAGAGAAGTCTAGAAGGATGTTCCCCTAAAATACAAGTAGTGGTTACCTTGAGAAGCTATCAGGGATAAATTTTATTTTTTAAAAATTCTTTTTGGTAGCATCTGACTTTTTTTAACCTCAAAAAAAATAATATGAACTCAGAAAAATAAGTAGTGTAATCTATTAACAAATAAAATTATATTTTAAAATTCAGTACAATATCTCCCCAAATAAATTACCTCCTTAAAAACAGAACTAAAGCAAGACAAGTGTGGATCCCTAATAAAGTTTTCACTGTGAGAAAAGTATTTCCTCTATGGAAACTATTTCTTGTTCTGGATTGAATTGTGTCCTCTAAAAAGATATATTGAAATCTTAATCCCTGGTATCTGTGAATGTGAAATATTGGGAAACAGGGTCTTTGCAGATATAATCAACCTAAGATGAAGCCATCAGGTTGGGCCCTAATCCAATATAACTGGGGTCCTTATAAGAAGAGGGCAATTTGGAGAATGGCCATGTGCTAACAGAGGCAGAGACTGGACTGATGTAGCTTCAAGACAAAGAATACCAAGGAACAATGGCTACCACAAGCTAGGAAGAGGCAAGAGAGAATTCTACTCAGAGAAAGCATAGGCCTGCTCACACCTTGATTCTGGGCTTCAAGCCTCCAGAACTGTTAGACAATAAATTTCTGGTGTTTTAAGCCACCCAGTTTATGGTACTTTGTTACAGCAGCCCTAGGAAACTAATACATAGACCAAGAGAATTAAAATTAAATAAACAAATAGGTATTTACTCTGATAGAATTGGAAGCAAGAAAATTGGTTAAACAGAATGAAAAAAGATTGAAAAAACAAGGAAAATAGACTATTGCCATTTCTAACTCCGCAAAGAAGATCCAAAAGGAAAACCAAAGGAAGAATTGAACAACCCACAGAATTCTAAATGAATCCATCTCAAATAATGTAGTGTGGGCGGCAGTTGAAGCTTAAAAAAAGAAGAAGAAAAAAAAAATACCTCACTTCCCCTTCCTTGGTTCTGTAGGTGCTTTTATAAAATCCATGAAAATTCTCAGAAAGATTGCCAGCATAATCAATGACAACTGTGTATGGGAGCCCAACAACCAGAGGCTCGGGAGCCAGAAGTGCGATTTGCTCATGAGGTGGGTATTCCAGGACTCTCAGTGGTTCTTCAGACTGCCTCTCTCCAGCTCCATTCTTGAGGGTGGCCTTAGATATTTGCAGGTGGTTACTATGCAAGATGATGGCACTGGTAGGCTGGTTGACTGTGATTTCTACTGCTGTGGTTCCCTCAAAAGTCAGAGTGGTGAGATTTGCGTGGATCATGAGATTATAATGAACTGGGATGATGTGCTCGGGAAGTCGCATTTTATTCCAAGGAAATGGTGTTCCATTACTAGCCTTTGGAGGTGTAGTTTCAGTCCCCTGACACCAGGAAGAAGTTGATGCAGTTAAGAGAATCAACAGTGAAGAGAATAGATATGACATGGTTCCAAGTGACCATTTCACGGGCAGAAATATCATCTTCTTTGCTCAAACTACCTCAAAAAAAAAAAATAATAATCACTAAAATATTATCAAGACAGCATACTTTCAGAATGTATCCACCCAGAATTAGCAAATATAGATACGAACTTTCAAAGGTACTGGGTCTTTTCCCGAACTTAAAATTACCTTCCCTATGTTATTGATTCACAGAAGAAGTTAGTTCATGGTTAGCAAAAATCATTGGCACTTACTAAAAAGCATCATCAGTTTTCAAAATTAAAATTAATGTTATCAGTAGGGTTCTTGGTTGAAAGTAACAAAGCAAGCTCTGGCTGAGGATCCTGAATAGCTCATTAAATAGGTCACAGAGTTACCAGGACATTTGGGTAACCAGGTCCATAAAAAGGCAAAGATGCACAGCCAGTACCACATCAGAGAAACATCCGACCAGGTGACCACTCCCCACCCACACTGGACCTTAGAGGATGCTGCCCTATTGCCCTGGAGATCAGATGCTGACACCACCACAGGCCCCTCTAGAATGAGTTCTCCACTGGCCCCTGCTAATTTACATTACTTGTTTCAGCGTCAGAGTCCCAACTTTGTACTCTGATTGTCCGAGCCAAGGTAAGGTGTCCATACTACCAGGCAGAGAGGTAGTGAAAGCAAGAATCTGGACTTTGCAGCTTCTGCAGTAGGGAACAAGCCTTGCTTTCCACCCATCAAATCTAGAATTTCTAAAACAAAAGAAGTATACCAAGGTGACAAAGATGCAGAGTAACAATGGGGGGTGGGATGGGGAAGCAAGTATCCATAACGGTAACCTTTAGAAACATCAGTAACTTTGTCAAATTGTCATTCCAAAAGTTAATTTAATATTTATTTAGCTAGGAATTACTTAAACAGTTTATGGTGATTTTCATGATTATGTGTACAAACACAACAGTCACCTGGATTCTCTCTTACAATCAATCTGACAAATGTGTTGAATACCTGCTACATAGGAGGCCATGTGCTGAGCATTGTGCAGGATATAATAATACACAAGACACAAATCCCACAATCAAGAACTTCAAAACCTGGAAGGGCAAAAAACATTCATATACAAATAACGAGACAGAACAGAAAAAGTGTGGGGTGTTTTAAGAAGAATGATAAAAAAGAGTGCGAATGGAATGATATTTCTAAAGGGAGAGCGATTTTGGCTGAAGTGACTCTGGGATGCTACCATGCAAGACCAGCATTTGAGTAGGGTCTGCAAGATTAGGTCAGATCTGGAAACAAAGGGAGAGCACTAAAACCATACTAAGTGGAGCAAAGCTGGGAAAGAGCTTAAGCACAAAGGGAGAAAGTAGGGGGCTGTTCGGGCAACCAATGTGGACAGAAGGGAACCCCAGCAGAACATGACAGAACATGATTCAAAAAGCAAGGAGGCAAGTGACTACAAGACTACGCTCAAAGCATGCTGAGAGTCATGCTGCATACCCTGTTTTGCACTTTATTTTAAAGGCCACAGGACACAAAAGGAATGTGAATTTCAAGAGAGTTGGCAATCCATGCCCCGAGAACCTAGACAACTTCTTTCTCTCTCTTAAGACAAAGACATTTTTCTAATGGGTGTTTTCCAGGACAGGTCCCTGCCAGGTGAGCCCAGGGAATTGTCCCTAATTCCCTCAAGCTCCTCTAGCTCCTGGACATTTGGATCAGATGAGAGGAGTAGTAATGCAATGTGGATCCCTCAAAATAATCGTGGTACATGAGATTCTCCCTCCATGTCAGTGGTTTTCAACTCTGGCTCCATATTGATGTCATCTAGGAAACTTTAAAAATAACTATTGCCTGGATCCCTCTCTAGAACAATTAAACAATAATCTATGAGGATGAGGTCAAAGCATCATAATTTTTTTTTAAAACTTCCCAGAAATTCTATTGAAGAGCCAGATTGAGAACTACTAGGTAATCCTTGCTAAACCCTGGTTTTATCCCTTGAGACCTGCGTGGGGGGATACTAGTTCAAGGTAATTACTGACATGCTTTCCTGACCCCTCATTTTCCATCCTGACCAAACATAGTTAAAGGCACCTACCTCCCCCTCCCCATACAGCAGATCCACAGGCTGAACAGAAAGAATACCAACACAGTAGACACAGGCAACCAGGAAACACCATAATCCCATTTCAAAAGGCACCACCCAAATAAGACAGAAAAGAGACAGGACAGGAAGAACAGGTTTTTTTGTTTTTGAGTTTCTTGCTTGTTTGAATTTTTTTTTTTTTTGGTCTAGGAACCAACTAAAGGATGCTTCCAGCCACAGAAGATTGGAACAATTTGGAAATGAATAAAAATTAAACACCAAAATAGTAAAGAGTTCCTGCCCCTACCTCCTCAGGCAGAATCTCAGGGCAGGGGGAGAATGGTAGGTTTCTCTTGAAGTTGGGGGACCAGACATAAAGAGAACTTGTGTGATGCTTCCATTTGGAATTTCTGATGGCAATAGCTTAGTGGGTGTGGTCCATGCCACAAGATGGTTGAGAGTGCAGTGAAGGTGGTAAGTTCAAGCATGTGAGGATTCTGAAAGTCCCTGAGTGTTCTCCAACAGCCAAGGGGAGATCTAAAAATTCCAACTGGTTCTGAGCTGACAGCAAGGCCCATGGGCTGCTGAAGGGGTTGGCAGTGGGACCTTGCATCGAAGACTTTGCAGGGTTGAGTCCATGGGGGAAGGGGGCCAAAGAGAACATGGTTGCATCTCAAGGAGGATGCAGTGCCAGGAAACCACAATGGAACATGTAATACAGACAGCATAAATGGCAGAATACATATATGCATATACATACATATATAACTACCTTAATTATATATGTGTGTATATAATGCATAACTATATATTATTTGATACACACCTACACGTACAAGGCTTACAGTCAGAAAAGCAAGCCTGGCTTTGAGTTCTTACTCTGCCCTGTATTGTGTGACCTTGGGCAGGTGATTTAATTCCAGTTTCATTTTCTTCATGTGTAATATGAGTTAACAGCTGTCTCACAGATGGTTGGGAAGACTGAGTTAAAATATTTTCAATCACTCATTCCGCAAATATTTATTGAGGGCCAAGAGTTTTGCTGGCCACTAGCAGTACAAGACAGCACAGGTCCATGACCTTGAAGAGCTTACAATATGTGTGTGGGGTGTGGGGTGAGGAAGAGATTTTTAACAAGTTGACACAAATATACACACACATATATAGCTACCAACAATGATTAACTATAAAGGAAAAAGCATACACATATACTGAAAGAGAATAACAGGACACACCAATGTACACTGGGGTTCTCATATATTCAGCTGAGATTTTAAGGACAAATTCATGTTAGCTAAGAAAAGAGTTTCCCAGACAGAGGGAACAGCAATCATATTTGCAGGCTCAGAGGTAGTAGAGAATGCTGGTTATGAAAGCCAATGAACCTGATGCACACAGCATGCAGCAGGAAAGATGCACCTAGAGAGTTAAGCAGGGGTCAGACCACCATGCAGCCTTGAAGGCCAGTGAAGAAGTTTGGATTCTATCCTAAGGGCAATGAGAACCCAGAGGGTTTTGATCTTGGAGATCTTAGGATCTAGTTCACACTTTAAGAAAATCACCCTGGTTGCCGTGTGGAACAAGGAGAACTGGAAAGGAGAAAGAGTGAAGAGTGAAGCCTAAGCGACCAGTTAGAAAGTAGTCTAGACAAAGTAAGTTAGTGGTTTATACTGGGGTGGTGCCAACAGAGAGAAGGAGAGGGGGCTGGGGAGGGGAGAGACACAGAGACACAGAGACACAGGGAGGTGGATGGATTCAACATCTGAAGTGGGAGGTAAGAGAAAAAACGCATCAGGATTGCTGCCAGGTTACTAGAAAGAACATCTGGGTAGTCATAGGTGCCCTTTACATTGATGGCAAAGATCCGACGTGGAAAAGATTTAAAAGGAAAGAGAGGGAATCAGGGGTTCATTTACTAGTATGTTTAATTTGTGCTGATGTCTATGAGATATCCAAGGGGAAATATCAAGAAGGCAGTTGAATACACAGATTTAGAGTACAGACAGGGGTTTAAAGGACTTTCCTGCACTTGACTGTACTTCTTTAAAAAAATTTTTTTTAAATTAAGTTTATTGGGGTAATATTGGTTAATACAATTATATTCCTTTAAAATTTTTAAAAATATTTTTCTTTGGCACCTGATCTTACCAAGGCATCTTTCACAGTCAGTGTTGTCAATGAAAGTGTAATAATAGCAGAGTACCTAAATATACTTACAGTCAGGAAGAGTTCCATTTACTTTAGAAACTTTATTTAGTCTGCCTTTGGTAATTCTGACTTTTCCCACTCACACAGGAAGTGAGGGGCAACTAGTTTTGGGTTAGCTCACCATTCCCTTTATTGGGACACTATGGAATACGAAATCGATCATCGAGAGATAATGGACTTTCTTCCAAAATGTTCTGAACAATGAAATTTAAAAGCACAGATAATAACTTGTCACTGCTGGTAAACAATAGGTAGGAAATATGAATTCGCTCAAACTTGAGAGCTTTATCTCAATAGAACCCGGCTAGGGCCAGAGTGAAATAAAAACAGACAATCGCTGGCAAGAAGTACAGTAGCAAGGAGAGAACTGAAGATTCTTAAGACACGGACGCTGATCTCGCTCCCAACCCCGACCAGCCCAATAATAAACCCAAAGCCATGTTCATCTCTCTGGCAACTATTCGCAAGGTGTCATCCTCTGCTGGACCCCACCACCTACCCAACCCTCCAACTGGCCCTCCTAGGAGTCTGGAGGACGGGGCAGCTGGCAGTAACCCACCCACGAGGCGGAGCGCAGAGGGAGGCTGCTGCTTGTCAGGAAGTGGCGTAGCCAAGAGAGCGCTCGAATTAGGCGCGCCGGCCCTGTGCTCTCTAACTTCTGGTGGAGAGGGACCCCGGCAGGCTGGCTCGGCCGCCAACCCCGCCGCCCTCCCCTTGGACTTGGGCCGAGGCCCCACGACTCCACCCTGACACGCGTTGCAGTTTGCCAGCCCTCCCCCCTGCCCCCGCGCCCCAGGCCTCCCGGGAGGAGACTGGTGGGACGCCGCGGATGCGCCCTTCTCCGGCCAGGCAGCCTCCTCCCCGCTGGGCGCACCGGGCATGGGCACGCAGTACCTGGGGGTCTGGGACCCCGCCGGCTCACCCTCGCTCCACCGCCGCCTGCTTCTTCCGGCCCAGGACCGAAAGTGAAAGTGGAACCGGGGGAGCGGCAGGCGGGCCCTAAGGGCGCGTGGGCCCGACCTCTGGCAGCTGCGCGGGGAGCCCCGCTGAGGTCGGAGCTGGGGAAGGGGAGGCCCAGGAATGGTTCCGCAGGAGGAGACCACCGTTCCCAAGAGGGGAATTCACGAATGAGTGCTGCACACCAGGGAAGCAGTGAGGTTGCAATACAGGGGGGACCAGGTGGGAAGGAGCACCCCTTTCTGAATGTGGATCATTTTCTCTGCGTGTGTCTGTGGGTATTTTTTTCATTAGTGGCCTTTGGTGTGGCAGCGGTTGGAGACTTGAGAGGGCGGGTGTTTTGGAGGAGACCAAGGCCTTACTGGAGCTCGCTTCCCTACCAAGCCAGGACGGGCCCCACCCCCATTGGACACAACTGGTGTCCATCATCTCGTCTTTGCAAATAGGCTGAGAGCTTTAGGCTTGCCTCGGAAAGGCACGCGAACCCAGACAAATGCTTTGATCCTGAAAAATTCTGAACCCTCTGGGCTTTGGGTAAAGGATTTCACTAGGAAACCCCTCAAAGGAAGAAGCATTGTTATAGATGGCCCCCGGAACTTGCCCACCACTCCCCAGGGGGATTTGGACCCCCAAAATTTGCTACTCCCCACATTAAAACGTCTCGTTTTTTCAAATCAAATAACCATTTCTACCCTGCCCCTTGTTTAAAATGTACAAAAAAAGTTTGTCTTTAAACAGTTGAGTGTAAATGAGGTAACAAGCCAAGAAAACAAACGTGCATACTCACCAAATGCTCCAAGTTGGTGAGAGTGCCGTGCGTGGTCCCTCTGGGACTTTCTCCTACTATATCCAGGCTTTCTCCTGTCACTTCCCTCATACCTTCCTTCTCTTTGAGAACTAGTGTTTCAAGTCACTGAAACAGTATTTCTCCATTCTTTTTTCTCTAATCTTATACTTCCTTTCAAAAAACATATTTTGTTCTGCATACTCCCTCCAGTCAAGGACATTTTGTAATATAAAATTAACACCTTGTCTCCAGGCCCAACCAGAGTGGGATCAAAGAAAGTTGTTTTTTGTTTTGTTTTGTTTTGTTTTGTTTTGTTTTGTTTGTTTGTTTGTTTACTAAAATTCAACAAAAACCAGGGCATTGGGATCAGGTAATTTCACAATTGTGACAGGGGTGTCAGTGGTTAGCTATAGCCTCCAAAGCCTCCAGGTGTCAGTGAGTGATCCCAATTTGCTCACATGAGAGCTTCTTATCCAGTAAACTCTTGTATTTCTTTGCTTTTATATTTATATATTTTTAATGCGATAGTTTCCTTTAGTTTTGAATACAGTTTTTAAAAAGATTCCGGATTTTAATCAAGAGGGGTTCAGTTTTGCTCTAATTGATCAAATCAGTTCTGCCTTCATTAGCTTTTAGTCGATTCATATCAGCACTTGGCTTATTTCTTCCCTTTTGCTCCCAAAGCTGCTGCCATTTTGATATTACTATACTCCTTTTTGATATATTATCTTACTTAGAATCATGATACAGAAAACACACAAAAGCAGAGCTGCTCCAATTAAGTGGAACAGCCCTACCCATTCAGTCTTTTCCAGCTGCCTCCCAATGCCCGCCCCCCACACACCCCTACCTCCCCACTCCCTGCCAACATACACTGTGGTCCTTGAGACACCTCCACAGGCTCCTTTGGCCCCAGAACTCAATTTTTTAAATATCAGTTTAAAAAGGAATAGCAATGCCCCTCATACTTGATATTCTTGGTACAGAAGATGACACCTTTTTTTCCTATATGTCAAATTGCAGGACAGCTCTGCTCAATAAAATCTATACTATTTTATTAATAATCAGAAACAGGAAAGACGATATAGATGCCAAGTTAAAAGACAGACTGTTCTAAAACAGACCACTGAGCTTATAACGACTAATAAATTCTAATAAATTATGAAATAAATTTACATAATATTCTTTCTTACTGGATCTTTGCAATGTATTTGTGTAGTTATCTTGGAGCTCAATTTTTCTAGAGTGAGGATTTGAAGATGGAAAGTGACCTACCAGGAGACACCACAGGGAGAGAGCCTGCTCTAAAGTTAAGCTAATTCACAGGAAAGCAGAGGTGACAGAGACAGAGACAGAGACAGAAGGAGTAACCTCACTGAAGTCCTCGGATCCAGCTGTCCTGAGCAAGTCCAACTCTTGGACTTTCCAGTCAAGAGAACCAATGAATTCATTTCTCAATTTAGCCAGTTTGAGTCAGGCTTCGGAAAGAGTCCTGAGTCACCCTTATGGCAAGCACTAAAGAAGGAAGCAATGGGTGCAAGCTTCGTGGAAAAAACTAGATTTCTTACCAAGTGGCCAAACCTGCTGTCAGGCTTTTGGGACTGCTGGGTCCTGCAGAGAATTCTGGGAGACTGGAGGACTGATCACATGTTTCTCGTTTTCCCTCCCTCCTCAGACATCTGTTAGATAAACTGCCACCTAAGGTAACCTGAGCATGTCTCCAGTTCTTGCAGCCTGATAGAATCGAGGGGAGAGTGGGTCCTCTTCCCTCCCTCCTTATCACTCTGTATTCCTATTGCTGTTCCCTTTGCTCATTTCAGTAAGAAGGTAAATCATCATAATAATATATTTTAAAATTGGCATTTCTTTCATTGCTAATGAGACTGATGCAGATTAAACATGTTGATTAGATGTTTTTACTTATTTCCTCTTTTGAGAATTATATGTTTATGCTCATTGCCCATTTATCTACTGGAAAATCATAGCTTAGTTATATAAAAATTATCTATGACACACAAGAGAAAACCATGAATCTATTAAAGATGTAAAGTATCACAGTCAGTAAGGCTCTGTTGTTTCAAAGCAATCTCACAAATGTCTAGATGAATCATGTCAAGTTTTTATAAAATCCAGCCCTGTGCCTATATTATTTGAGATATTAGAGTTTACCTGATATTGTCAAACTAAACATTAAAGCAAATCTTGCTTCAGAAAACCTAGTATTCATGCTTTATCTTGTCTATGTCACCCTCTGCCACAGCAACTGCACAAAGAATGAGTTATCCAGCCAGGAGTGAGTATAATTTTGTATATGCAAAAAGGAATAATTAGAATATTGGGATGAAAAAATAGATTTGTCTCCTGTTTTTTCCTAAAGAACCACAGCCTCATGCTATCAAACAATTCTCATGCTCTCTCACATACTGAGGAAGGATGGAAGATTCTGCCTGCCACATCAGTGTTACTGCGCACTGAAGATATTTCTGTTATTTTAACCAAAGGATGTGAACAGTCTATGTCCTTGAGGCAGAGAAGGATATATAGATCAGGAAAATAATTGATGAAGGAATAATTGAGAAAAAAACTGGAGAGATCCAAAGAACTAACCAGCTCCAGAAGCAGGGCTAACCCAAATCCATCTCAGGATGGAAGTTTGAGAATCTTGGCTGGTATCCATTACTCACCAATATTATGAGGAGGGAAAGCATCTAGGACTGAGCAGGTGGATCAGCCAAAGATGTAAAAATGAAACTCTAGTTAAATTCATGAGAAATCCAGCCCTTCTGTTTCTGTAACATTGTGCTATTTTTTTTTTTTCTCTTTGCTTCCCAGTCCTGGTGGTAGATTGCTAAACATTTATAGAATCCAGTCCAACATTTCCCGCTCTACAGGATAAAAATTATAAAATCATAGTACTGTATAGTAAAATTTTATATTATTCATTTAATCTCTATAGTACACTGCAAAGCAAATAAAATGCCCAAACTATTGAAGGCCTCTCTCTCTATCCCCTTCTCTCTTGTCAGTTACATATTAATAGCTGCAGTGAGTAGAGGCAAAATAATGTACCAAAATAACTTAGTGAACTTGTTTAAAAATATTTATATATTTGTGATCTCCACCCTGAGAAATTCAGATACTATAGATCTTGATTGATATATACTATAAAATTCAAGGGCTAGTATAAGCTTTTGTTGAGGGAAAAAAAAAAGGGGGGCTTGATCACTGCTGCTCTCAAGAGTAAAGGATATTCTTCACACCTTAACCAGAAAAAGTGGGAGGATTCATGAACTCCCTAGGGCTGGCCCTCCAAAGCTGGTGGTATCAGCTGTTGGAGTTCTGGAACCTATAAGGAACTACTGGAGACAGTGCAGATAGAGAAAGGAAGAGAGGAGGACAGAGCCTGGAGTCTGCCATGGTTGTTAACAACTGTCAAGCTCATTCCCTCACACTCTTCTTCTTAACCAGCTAAGAACTTGAGAAGTGCAAGCTTGAAGATCAAAGTAGGGAGACAGTGCAAGGAAAGGACTAGAGAGGCCATTCTGTTTGTGGTATTTGATCTCCTGAATCCTCAGTTTCGAAAGAGACTGAACAGTGAGAAATTAATAAATGTTAACTGTTTAAAGAGTACGAACTCTAAGGAGAAAGATGGCCCATAGATAGGAGAACTATGGGATCCTGCAGCTGTGGAGGGACAGATTACTAGCATAAACCGGGGCTCATAATTAGTAAAGCAGAAGGCAAGGAAGCTCACAGTTGCTGGTCAGTCCAGAGCATGTAATGGGACAGAGAAGGGTGGAGAGTGGGTCTGGAGGGCAAATAGAAGATCTCCAGTATGGACATTTTGAATAATAGCAGGTATTGCCTAGGAATCTAACTAACCACATTTCACTTAGGGACTGTGATCACCTCCCAATTCACCTGTTCATTGAAAGCAATAATTCCAGCTTCACTTCATGTTTTGTATCCATGTAATTACAAAGAAAGCGGGGGGAAATAAAACAACCAAAAGGCCAGTCAGAATTCATTCACAGAGAACAGAATCCATTTAAGCCATTTAATCAGAAAAGGATTTATTCCAGGCTATTACATGACTTTCATAATCATTGGGAAGACTTAAAAAACACATGCTAGAGAGAGCTTCCAGGAACAAATCCCAAAGCCACAATATAGAACTTGGCCACCACTGATGCTGCTTCTTTTGCCATGACCCAGAAGCCATCTGTTAAATTGGGCAGCTGCTATCACAACTGCTGGCTCCAGAACCAGCCATGGATGCTACAGTCTGTCCCAATAAAGTGAATATCTCAAGCCCTGCTTCTCTTCCCACTTAACTAGTTCCAAATTCAAGCTCTTACTAGTGCTTCTGTTTGGCAGAGCCCAACTCACATCCAGAACCTAGGAGCAAGGGAGGCTAGGAAGTGAAGTATTTGCTTTCCAGACTGTGTGGGGTGAGGAATTCTGAAAGGAGTTTAGAAGATGTACTCAGTGAGCTAATCACATAATCACCACAAATGTTAAACTGTATTGAAGCTGAGCAAATAAAAAAAGAAATAAGACAATTATGAGGAGGCCTCAAGTAATTTTGAATGTTTTTATGGACAAGGAATCTTTTGGGGAGAAATCAATTGTAGGTTTAGATTATGAGAGGCCTGGGACACTCGGGAAAGTGATAAATATTTAAATTCGTGATATAACTACATTACGAAGCATCAAGTTATGATTTGGTATCTTTTAAATGTCTCTCTAGGGGCTCTTTGTTTTCCCCCTTTGGTTGTTCAGCACCCCGTCTTTCCCTCCTGGTAAATGCATAGTCACACGACTGAATCTCAGTCTGGGATGAACATGGCACTCCCATGCTCTAGCTACAGTGATCCATCCAAGGATTGGCACATGAGCAAAGCTAGAGCAGAGGCCTTGCTCAGGATTAGTCTGGCTGAAGCTAACAGGGAAGCTTTTTTTTTTTCTTTGTGATCCCAATACTGAAAGAACGTGGCCTTAGAGTTAACCCACTGTTGGACAATGCCTAAGAAAGTGAAACCGACAGCAAAGTGGAAAAGAGAAATGAGAAGGCTGAGTTTGAGACAATTCTTTGTTGTATGAATTTTCAGATTTCACCCTTAGGATCTGGAGCTGTCTTTTTCCTGCGGCTGTTTCTACATTTTGTGAGCCATCCAGTATCCTTCTGATAAATTCGCTCTTTTGGATTAAGATCATTTGGTTGATTTGGTTATCAGTGGCAAGCAATTTTAAGAGTTATAACAAGTGGCAGTCTCAAGTTTATAACCTACTAGTTCCACTAGTCACTTGAAGAAAGGTAGTGTCTTTTGTGTCCCATGGAAAAGTGAGGTGCTTTTTTTTTCTTTGCTTCCCAAACATTGTTTGAGGTTGACCTAAAATTCCAGTGAAGCCTTAACTTGCACTATATTTCTAATCAACAAACTTGACTTAAGTAATTTTGATGTCACTCAATTTTAGATAACCAGCTCCATTTTTAAAAGACTCACTGACCACTGTCGCAGCACAATCACCATGTCTTTACAATCACCAGCTGTGTAATCTAGAGAACCCCAGAAATGTCACTGATGATGGAGAAGAGCCAAAGAAAAACTACTGTGAGAACAGAAAGGAAAGAGAGCCTATGGATCCATGGGGACAGACTTTGTGAGTGTGTGTGTGTGACAGAGAAAAAGAAAGGAATAAACTTTTCCTTCTAATAACACTCAGGTGTGGTTTTTTTACTTGCCTTTATGCTCCTTCGAAGCTCAGTTATATTATAAGTTTGAAATAAGAAAAAATCTGCCCCAGATTTGTCTTTTTGAACACTACAGGACCAAATCAGATCGGCATTAGAAATACGGCACAAAACAATCACTCTTAAGGAGGACTTAAATAGGGATGAGTTCTCAGGATTGACGTGCAGCTTTTCAAGCACCATGCACATTAAGAACAGATTCTGATATTCTGTGGGCAACACTGTCACCTTCCAGGACATCATAAAAAAAGAACATATAGTACACTTTAATCAGTCATGAATTTAATATCCACTGTTTTGACTATTTTGAGGTGACCCGAAAGTCTAGAACTTGAATAGTTTGTAATTTTACTGAGTCATGAATTGGAATTACATGAATTGATGTGACAGAAGGAGCCAGTTGACCCGTGAGTGTGCCTGCCTAACCATTCAAAGTCCACCCCGCAATTCAATTCTGCTGTTGTCCACTCATCATTACAGGCACAGTCAATTTCTGAAGTGATAAAATCTAAACAAAAAAATTGAAGCTGTATTTCTAGAATTTTAGTAAGAATCTTAATTCTTAAGATACCACTTAAAGTTGTAAAATTCACTTGACTGCATTTTATGGGAGAAAATATGTACTTAAGTAGTATTTGAGATTAAAGTCTTGGAAAATTCTTGCAAAAGTCTGCTGTAATCTAAACATTATTAGTTTTTCTTAAGTTGTTAAAGGTAGTATAATATGTGAGTGAGACCATGGAATTTTTTAGAGTGAGTCCTATAAAACTGCTACTAATTCTGAAAATGAGATTTTTTCATTTGTGCTCTGGCATGACTAAGAACTCAGCCTCTGCTGTAGTTCTTAGTCATGCCAGAACTAGTACAAAAATGCCTCTTCTGAAGGCCCTGGAGTTTTGTCTCTACACATAAATCGGATCCTGCTTGCCTGATTAAAAACTGTTAATGGCTTCTCTTGACACTCCCCATGTAATCTAAGGCCCTATGTAATCTAACTGCTGTCCACCCTTATAAATCATCTCGTATCTCTCTTTCCTTCGCTGGGTTTCTACCATAACAACCCTGTTTCATTCCCACAAACATGCTAAGCCGTTTTTTGCCTCACACATGCTATTCTCTGAGCCTAAAACCTTTCCTCTTTTGCCAACGATTAGATTTCAACTTGAATATCATTTTCTCTTGTTGCAGAAAATCAGACCGGCGGGAAAACAAGCACCACTCAGAGAGTTGGAGAACTCAAGTTTATTACACCGGCAGTCCCAGAAGAGCTAGCACTCTGAAGATCTGGGCCCTGAGCTCAAGGGTAACCTTTCTTTTATAGGGCTTATCCACAGAGTTACAGTTGGCATGAACAGATTGGTTAATTTGTCCTTAGGCAGTTACAGAGCACGGGGATTGCTATGGGCTACAGGCAATTAGATAGAACAAGCAAAGGGGATACATCTGTTATCTCAACAGAATAAGCAAAGGGGAGGGTGAGTCTTCAGTTGATCTCGAGATCACCCTGCCCTTCCACCTATGCAGCAAGCATATCTACAGAAGCAGAACAGAGAGCTGCTTACAAGGTTAGCCATTTGAGTGAAAAATTCCTCTTCATTCTGACCATCTTAACAAAAAGTTATCAAATACTCTTTATTCTTTAACATAGCTCTAATCACAATTCTTTATTCTTTAAAAAAAAGTTTTCTGTTTCTTTGGTCTTTGGTCAGTCTCCTCAGCTAGTTTGTAAATTTTATGAGGCCAGAACCTATTTGTTTGTTTGTTTTTCTAAGCACGGCTTTCACTGCATTCTGCAAATTTCGATAGGTTGTATTTTAATTTTTATTTTGTTCAAAATACTTTCTGATTTCTCTTGAGACATCTTCTTTTACTTGTGTGTTATTTAGAAGTGTGTTATTTGGCCTTTAAATATTTTGAGATTTCCAGCTATCTTTCTGTTATTAATTTCTATTTTAATTCTATTGTGGTCTGAGAGCATACTTTGTATGATATTTATTCTTTTAAATTTGGTAATATGTGTTTTATGGTTCAGAATGTGATCTTTCTGGCAAATGTTCCATGTGAGCAGAATGTGAGCAGGATTCTGCTGCTGTATTCTAGAAATGTCAATTAGATCCAGTTGATTATGTCTCTTTTCACCATTAAATTCTCAGAATCTAACAGGGAACTTGGTCTATAAAACGTGCTCCATAAATGCTTTTTGAATGAGAGGTGAGAGAACAAGCAAAAAGAGAAGAATAGATACAGGGATCTCACATGTTTATCCCCAACTAAAAGCTTTCAATAGTTCACTATTATTTGCACAATACATTTTGACTATTGCTCTTCCTACTTAGTAGTAATATGTCAAAATCATTTACTATATTTCTTCTGTTGTAACTCACACAACTATTTTAAGTACCACTGTAAAAGAGAAAAAACACTGCCAATAAGTTGTAAAATGCCATCAATTTCAAAGATGTTTAAATATGAAAAACGTGAGTTACAGAGTTGATGAAATGTTATAGCTATCTACAAATCTGTCTTACATGCTGGCTGAATCCATAGCTTATTTATGTTTGCATCCCCAGCACCAAGCACAGCACATACCATACATAGAATAATGCTTAACAACATTAGCTTAGTTTCTTGATGTGTCATTCACTCCCCACCACTAGCCACCTGGCCATCCTTCATTCCTCAACCCTGATACTTCCTATGCTCTAATGCTGTCAGTGTTCCTGACTGTCCAGAGAGTTTAATTTCTTTTGAAATGCATTTATTGCACAAAAATCTGATGCTTTTTCATTTCTCTCTTGACCTAGCCAAAGGCTGTCAGCTATATTACAGCTAATTATCTGTCAAGTTCACATGTATGCTCTTGAACATACAGTGATAAATTGACGTCCTCTCCTACTCTCTCAGCTCCTTCAACGTAAATGCATTGAGCCTAGCTGACGTTGCCAGTGCCATTGTAGATGCTGTGGCAAACAAGTGAGGAAGAGAATCTGGGCAGGGAAAACTTTTGGAAGCTTCAAATAAGTTGCTAATTACTCCTGTCTATTCTCTGGGCTGGCCTTTCCCTAAGCTTTATTTATTTTTAATATATATTTAGGAAAAGCTAAAAGAAGGGATCATCACCCCAGTCAAATAAACCTTATTCCTTTTAACCTTTTTATATAGGACTTCTTTAAAATAGGATCCCAAGTGGATATCATGGGGGAGTGAATGTAGCCACTCAGTTCAGCCATTGTGGTGTTTTTTATATCATGTGAACTGTCTGTGCAATCTCAAATTGGCCATCACATCATTTTCTAACCATTTTACTGCAGTAGATTCATATATTCCTATTACCCGCTGGACCCTTGAAAATATCTGAATTTTTGACCCCTGCCTAAAATGTGTGGTTTTTCTTCTCTAGGAGGCCCTCCAGTTCATCATGTCCCCTTAATTTTCTTACCCTCATTTCGAGATTAATTGGCCATTAGACATGGGTCAGTTTCTCTAACTGTAGAGAAAATTATACCCTGGAGTTGAAATAAAGTGGTTATAGAAATGTTTATTAGATATACTTATTGGTATAGGGTACTGCTATAAAAATAATCTTTGCCTCTATTCCCACAAATCTCAATTACCCATGGTCTTTACGAGGCAGTATAGGAGAGGCAAGGAGGATTAGAATTTTTTTAAAATGTCATAATGTTAAAATTGCATCAAGAATTTTGGAATCTGAGACCTCCCTCTAACCCTGGCTCTAATTCACACCTTCCAAACAGATATTGCCTGTGTTTTTGCATGGTATTTAATAAGACACAGGCAGAAGAAGAGTGTTGAGTCCTTTTTTAATTCATGGCCACAAAGAATCATGTTCTTTTTTCTCCTTTATTAAGTCAATTTGGTATGGAAGATAAGTGACTGAGAAGTTAAAAACAAAACTGAAATGCTTTCCTCTATTTAAGGAATAAAAATATAAAAATGTTTTCTGGAATTGGCTGCTTTTAATCTCTTATTAGTATTTCCCATTTCACTTTCCCCCTCCTCCTCACCTTTTCCCCTTCCTCCTACCCCCCACAAGGTATTTATCTCCCTGAAAAAAAAAATCGAAGTTTCTAAGTGCTTATCTGGAGAACTCTGAGACCCCTGTATTGGTTGAAAGCCCATCAAGGTACTAGAAAAGTAGTGCATCCTGAAACAACGACCATTATTTTTTCAAATTTATTACATTTAATCATTATTTTTCAAATATGACTTTTTAATTCACAGGCTAAACTATTTAAAGCTACTGTGATAAATTAGGCCTATTAGAAATGAACCACACTCACTTTGTAAATTATTTTAAACTTGAGACTGGAATTATCTTATATTTATATAAAAGTAAAAATTTTCTGCTAAGCATAGAAAGAACAGAACCACTAAAAATATAGACACCATCTCTGCTGCCTTTTGTGATGCATAACACCAAGTACCTTCTATTTTCTATTATAGGGTCAAGACTTTAATTTATAGGTCTTTTTCATTGAGATATAATTGACATGTAACACTGTATAAGTTTAAAGTGTATGACATGTTGATTTGACGCACTTATATATTGCATATTGCCAATGTAGTGTTACCTAACATCTCCAATCTCCATCATGTCACATGATGGGGACATTTTTTATGGTGGGAACATTTAAGATCTAGTAACCTCTTATCAACTTTCAAGTATATAACACACTGTTCTTAACTAGAATCACGCTGGTGTGCATTAGCACTTATTCATTTTCTAATGCAAGTTTGTACACTTTCACCAATATCTACCCCATCCCTCTACCCCTTAGATCCTGATAACCATTATTCTACTCTCTGTTGCTATGAGTTTGGTTTTTGAGATTCCACATATTGGTGAGATCATACAATATTTGTCTTTTCTGTCTGGCTTATTTCACTTAACATAATACTTTCATGGTCCACCTATATTGTCACAAATGGCAGGCGTTCCTTCTTTCTCATAGCTGAATAATATTCCATTGTGTATATGTATGTATATATACATATATATATCACTATCTTAATCCATTCATTTATAGACAGATACTTAGGTTGTTTCCATATCTTGGCTATTGTGAATAATGCTGCAGTAAACATTGGAGTGCATATATATTTTTTATATCCTGTTTTCATTTATTTGAATATATACTCAGAGTGAGATTGCTAGATCATATAGTAGTTCTATTTTTAATATTTTGAGGAAACTCCATACCGTTTTTTATAGTGGCTATTCTAATTTACATTCTACCAACAGTGCGCAGGGGTTCCCTTTTCTCCGTATCCTCAACAACACTTATTATTCCTTTCCTTTTTGATGACAGCCATTCTAACAGATTTGAGATCATATCTCATTGTGGTTTTGATTTGCAATTTTCTTGTGATTAGTGACATTAGTGACGATGAATAGCTTTTCATGTATCTGTTGGCCATCTGTATGTCTTCTTTAGAAAAAATGTTTATTCTATTATTCTGTTCATTTCTTAATCAGTTTGTTTGTTTTTTTTGTTATTGAGTTATATGAGTTCTGTATATATTTTGGATGCTAATCCCTATGATAAATATGGTTTAAAAATATGTAGATTGCTTTTTAATTTTAATTTTTTTTCTGTGCAGGAGCCTTTTAGTTGGATGTAGTCTCATCTGTTGATTTTTGCTTTTTTGGCATTATATAAAAAAGTCATTACCAAAACCTATTTCAAGGAGATTTTTCCCTATGTTTACTCCTCGAAGTTTTATAGTTTCCAGTTTTATGTTTAAGTCTTTAATTTATTTCAGGTTAACTTTTGTGAGTGGTGTAAAATAGGGGTTCAATTTCACTTTTCTGCATGTAATTATCCAGTTTTTTCCACATTGTTTACTGAAGAGACTATCATTTCCCCCAATGGGTATTCTTAGTTCTTTTGTCAAATATCAGTTTACTGTATATGCAAGGATTTATTTCTGGGTTCTTGTTTCTCTTCCATTGGTCTATGTGTCTATTTTTACACCAGTACCATACTCTTTTTTTTAAAGTTTTTTTCAATTTTATTTTATTTTATTAGTTTCAAATATATAGTACATTTGTTAGATATTTATATAGTTTATAAAACGATCTCCCTAATTTCTCTTTCTCTCCTCTGGCTCTTCACCTAGCCATTACATTAATGCTAACTGTATTCCCTATGCTGTGCCCCTCATCTGTGTACTCTTGATTGCTATAGTTTTATCGTATAGTTTGAAATTAGGAAGTGGGATGCCTCCAGCTTTGTTCTTCTTTCTTAGGATTGCTTTGGCTATTGGACTCTTTTATGGTTCCATATAAATTTTATAATTGTTTGTTCTATTTCTGTGAAAAATGCTATTGGAATTTTGATAGAGATTGCATTGAATCTATAGATGGCTGTGGGTGGTATGAACATTTTTAACAATATTAACTCTCTTAATGAACATGCGATATCTTTGAACATGTGATATCTTTCCATTTGTGTCTTCTTCAATTATTTTCATCAAAGTCTTGTAGTTTTTAGTGTACAAATCTTCTGCTTCATTAGTTAAATTCTTAAGTATTTTATTCTTCTTAATGCTATTGTGAATGAGATTATTATATTTTTTCAGATATTTCATTGTTAGTCTATAGAAATACTGTACATCAGTTTTCTATTCTGCAACTTTAATGAATTTGTTGACTAGTGTCAACAGTTTTTTGGTTGAGTCTTATAAGATTTTCAATATATAAGATCGTATCACCTACAAAGACAATTATACTTCTTCCTTTCCAATTTGGTTGCCTTTTACTTTTTTATCTTGCCTGATTGCTCTAGTTAGAAAGTCTAGTACTATGTTAAATAAGAGTGGTAAGAATGAGCACCTGTGTCTTGTTCCTGATTTTGGAGGAGAAGCTTCAAATTTTCACTGTTGAGTATGAGGTGGATTTGTCATATATGGCACTTATGATGTCGAGGTACATTCCTTCTATACCTGATTTGTTGAGGGTTTTTTTTCATGAAAGGATGTTGTATTTTGTTAAATGTTTTTTCTGTGTCTATTCAGATGATCTAATTTATAGATCTTTTTACATCATTACATTTTAATTATTACTACAAAGACTGATATATTTCAAAAAGCTTTTAATCCAAAAATTGAATGTAAATGGGTTACTATGTATATAAAAAACTCTAGATTTAGTATGAATGTATATTAGTCATAATGATACCAACATTTATTGGTCACTTAGTAGGTATCAGTCTTTTTCAATATTAATTCCTCAATTAAAAGCATTACTTAAGTATGTACTAAGAAGAAAAATTAAACCAATAAGTGAGAATTGATGGCATTAATAGTTCATTTCAAAAATGTTATTTATTATAGGGATATCCTCTAATTAAGCAGTTTTGCTACACATCCAATACAGTGGTTCACGCCTCATTTTGGGGGTGGGAGAGCACTTAGATCAGGGTAAAAAGAGATCAAGAGACTTTCAGAGCCATCCTTCTGTGTGAGAAGAGAGTCATATTGACATCGTCCTGGATGAATGGGAATCTATCTTAGTTCCGAACATGTTGCATTCAGCAGTTCTAGCCACCCCAGGTGGGGGAGGGGGAAGGCCAATAAGCTTCAAAATAATCTAGATTTTAAGAAAATATTCACTTGCCGGCAACTGAAATTAGCAGTATTCTTCTTTTTTTAATTTTTTAAAAATGTATAATTTATCTTGACTATATTCTCTGTGCTGTACATTACATGTCCATGACTTATTTATTTTATAACTGGAAGTTTATACCTCTTATTCCCCTTCACCTTTTTCACACTCCCCACCTCTCTGGCAACCATCAGTTTGTTCTCTGTTTCTATGACTCTGTTTCTGCTTTCTTTTATTTGTTCGTCCTCCTCCCCACCCTTAGATTCTACACATAAATGAAATCATATGGTATTTGTCTTTCTCTGTCTGACTTATTACACTTAGTATAATGACCTCTAGGTCCATCCATGTTGTTGCAAATGGCAAGATTTCATTCTTTTTATTGCTGAATAATAATATTTCATTGCGTGTGTGTGTGTGTTTGTTTGTTTGTTTATTGATTTATATACCACATCTTCTTTATCCATTTATCTATTGATGGACCCCTATGTTGCTTCCATATCTTGGCTATTGTAATGCTACAGTGAACATAAGGATGCATATATCTTTTTGAAGTAGTGTCTTTGTTCGCTTCAGATAAATGCCCAGAAGTGGAATTACTGGGTCGTATGGTAGTTCTATTTTTTAATTTTTTGAGGTGGTTCCACACTGTTTTCATAGTGGCTGCAACATTTTGAACCCCACCAACAGTGCGCAAGCGTTCTCATTTCTCCACATCCACGCCAATACTTTTTATTTGTTCACTTTGTGATAGCAGCCATTTTGACACGTATGAAGTAATACGTCAAACTAAAAGGCTTTCGCACAGCAAAGGAAATCATCAACAAAATGAAAAACAACCTACTGAATGGAAGAAGATATTTGCAAATGATATATCTGTTACGGGGTTAATATTCAAAATGTATAAGGAACTCATACAACGTGACATCAAAAAACAACCAATCTGATTAAAAAATGGGCAGAAGACCTGAATAGACATTTCTCTAAAGAAGACAACAGACATAGGAAAAGATGCTCCGTATCACTAATCTTCGGGGAAATGCAAAACAGTATTCTTCTTCATGACATTTTAATTCTTAATTTTCATGACTTTAAACAAACACTGCAGTCTCTAGGGTACCCCCCAACACATGTCCAGATATTACTGCCCTAATAGGAGATTCCATGTTTTTTCATATGATAAATAAAAGACAATGGATTTCCAAAATTTAGTATGAGTTTATTTACAATATTGCATCCTACAGCATTAGTACTACTGGCATACTAACCTGTTTTGCATTTTACTAAATCCAAGAATGCCCTTAATGGGGAAGAAATTGTAAACATAATTTTCCCCATAGCAACAAATGAACTACTCATTTCTCCGATATACATTAAGGCTTCTGATTGAATTTTTCCCATCATGGTGATCTTTTGAACCATTCTAATCCAGCGACACTAACCATTTTAGATTCTGTGAATACAGATATTGTCATTTATAAAAATAAAAAAATAAAAAAAAAATTCCTGGCTGACATAGCCATCAGCTCAATATTGAATTAAGGAAAACAGTAGGGAACAGAGTTAAGCAGTTATACCATGTGGTTTAGTTTCCTTGAGGGCAAACTGTCTCCCAAATTAATGGTGCTTCCCTCTTTTTCTTTTTAATGATTTTATATGTACTTTTTGAATAAGTAATACATGCCCAGAGCACAAAAGGCAGAGAGTACAAAATGATATGCATGGGAAATTAAATATCTCTCATCAGTGGAAATGCCATTCACTGTTAGTGGCATTTTGGACAGTAAATTGACATTAGCTGGTAATGTTGAAAGTGTGAAATTTCTACTTCTGTTAATAAAAAACTAAGTAAATTGAACCAATTCTCTCAAATACAACAACTGAAAATCTTCCAAGTTTTTTAAAGGAATCTTATCAAAGGGTTAACAAGATATTCAGGACGGACATTTGGGATCACTTTGAAAGAAATGTTGAAAAAGTGGGTGTCCAGGGCTGCCCAGAAGTGGGGCCCCTGGAAAACCTATCTCACTATGAAATGGGACCCTAGAGTTTTCAGCCCCCTAGCGTCCCATCCCACAGTGGGAACTTTGAGCTTCTATCAATTCCCATCAGTTAGATACAGCTTAGCATATCCTTTTTTCTCCCAGGATTACCTAGAGCAGCATTTGTCTGGCCAGGGAAATGCTACTATTGCTTCTTCCAGAATCCAGGCTTAGCAAGGGTAGAAGCAAAACATGGAAATGTAGAGAAGAAGCTACCCATGCCCACCCGCTTTCCTACAGCAGAATTCCCTCCTGGAACAGGATCTAGCTGGGGCTGAGGAGAGCTTTATCATCTTTACAAAAATGGACAGAATTCACAAAATGCATTCATTTCTAAAAATGTGCTGCAGTAGTGGATAACTTTGTACATGCAAAGGGAAAATGATGCTATAAATAACTTAGGTTTTAGATTTCTTGATATAAATATTCTTCCATACTGCTTGAATTGCATTCATAATCCCTATAGACTGATAAACTTCTGGACCAATAAAGATTTCAACAGATTTCAAGCTTAATATTGATTGTATTATTTATTCTGTCAAAGGTGAAATATTTAGGATTGCTTTTGTTTAATATATATATTTTTAATGTCCCTTCATGCTTCTCCAGTGAGTGGTGTCCTGAACTTTATGAGTACAAATTTTTATTACTGTGTGCTTTGATCATATAAATATTCCTCAATAACTTATTTTAGAAATGTAGATTTGTTCATTGAAGTTGAAAGTGTTTTTGGTATGTGGCTATTTTTGTAGGTGGTGGCGATAGCAGTAAAATAAAAAGAAATACTTTGAAGGACATATGTGTTCTCAGTTATAAACTCAATTCAAAATGTTGGTTCATCGAGGGCCTACTATATACAGATCACTATTTTAGGTACTGGGAGTATATGAAAATAAAAAGAATGTGGTCATGTGACTCCTGACCTCATCTTGTATAAGAAAGTAGATTGACAGGGTTTTCTTTTTTACAGGTTAAGTCCTCCAAGTATCTTCTATTTTTCCCATCCATATATCTTTGTCTTTGTATTTGTAAATAATATAAGACTCTCCCAACATTAATGTGGTAGTAATAATTCATTGCTGATTGTAACAAAATTCATGTCAATTGGAGTAAAGTTGTTAATGGGGTATAGCACCAAGTAATTAGATTATGAAAAACTGAAATTCAAAATCTTTGCTATAGCTTCACAGAATGAATAAATTGTCTTAAATTGTTAGTGGAGTTTTGGTTCCTCAGTAACTCAAGTACATCCACAATTAAAGTGAGATTTCATTAAAAAATGTTTTTGATTACCTCACTCTATTGAGTCTCCTTCTCTAGTAAATTAGTTTTCTGTTTGCCAAGATATGTGTGTACTTGGTCGACATACTTAACTCCTGGGTTTGCCGTTAACAGACTGGATTTCTATTACAACTCTGCTACTTTCTGTCTATGAAAGACCATTAAGCTTTCTAGCCCGGGTTTTCTAATCTATAAAACAGAAAAAATAACCCCAGTCATAAACAGTGTTGTATATAGTGAGCATATCATTAATGTTGATTCCTTCATTTCAACACAGTTATCAGACCATGTTCAATTTGAGGAATTTTAAATTAGTTGCTAAACTGTGATATGGTAAGTGAAGTCCTAGGTTTGATGTATGTTGACTTACACTGAGACAGAACTTTCACATTTGGCTTGGTTCACAGTAAAATGAACTAGTTGAAGAAGAATAAAGAAAGATGGGAACACAATCAAACTAAAATCAATCCAAATCAGCGGTGGCTGCAATTTGCTGATATTCTTCAGTAAAGAATGTAGAAAATAGACCGGAGAATGTGATCATTGTAAGTGTTTAATGCTGTATGAAGGAATAACTTTTCTATTTCATTGTTATTACTAAATCGTTGCTGCCACATGTTTAACCTATACTGTGTAAATCATTTAATGAGGATTCATTTCTATTTTTTTGTTATGAGGTACGAATGTTGAGAACACCAAGAAATATGAGATAATAATTACCTAGTAATAGGCAGTTTATCAGATCTACTGAATCAAAATCTGATTCAGAGACTATAACTTTATATTTTAAAGAAGCACCCGTATGTTGTTCTTATGCACACAAACAGGTTAGTATCACTAGCATAAGGGCTTTCAGTAAGCACTGTATGTTGAACCCTTCCAGATTTTAAGGAATCCTATGGAGTTCTTAGGAGTAGTCTATTGGTTTAAAAGTTTGCTTTGGTATCAGTGGAAAAGGTAATGGTGTGACATCATTAGTGAATTAAAGTAAAATTATGACATTGCCTATTGAGAAAGGCAAAACCCTTCTGTTGACTGTCATGGAATTCTCAAGAATAGCTGGAGTTGCCAAGTAGGTTATGACAATAGTTGCTTTGGAACCACTTTGGGGCTTGCTCAGTGATTCTTGCCATGTGATAGGGTTCTCAAAGACCTGTCAAGTTCTGTGAGAACAGGACACTGCCTCATTAAATGGCATAAATTGCTACAGAGTCCTGAAAAACACAAATTAAAGCCAGATAGAGGGTCAAACGCTGGTCTCAAACATCAGTCCTGTGGACAGAATTTCCTATCGTACATATCTGAACAAATATACCTAAGTATAGAGAAGTTTATTTGTATGAAATCATGTAAAGGAACATCAGATGTTTTTTAGATGCCTTTTTTTATTGCTGTTTATTTTGTTATTTAGTATCTCTATGTGTATATTTTAAAGTCTAAGTTTATAGTGTGTGATTTTTTCGGTATAATCATGTTTTAAGTGGTACTACGACAGCTAAATTTAATTGTAGAAACATGAGTAAATCCTTCAAAAAGCCTGCAGTAGCAAGGCTCACAAGTAGGGAAGGCTCATTCTACTTGTCAGCTACCACAAACCTCATTAGCTAGGTCAGGGTCTTCAAAAGGAGTAATCAGGCCTCTGGAAACACACCAAGACTTTCCAAGAGGCACCAGGGCCTACAGGTGGTTCTCAGGGAATCAATTTCCAGACCCCAAACTTTAGACCTACCTTACCTAAATTTGATCTGAGAACATTCATGTGGTTAGAGGTCATTCAGGATCTCATTTCCACCTTTGCATTCACTTCACAAAGATGGGCCAACCTCTCTCCGTGGCTAATTCTACTATGAAGCAATTACAGGGTTGAGAAAGCCTCCATGATGCAAATACAGAGAAATGTGAAATATTGCTATTGGTGTTGAGAAAGTGAATTCCTCTAATGACTGGGTAACTAATCCTTTTTCATTTCAAAATGATTTCTAAATCTTTGCTTTCAACAAAATTAAAGGAAGACCTAATAGATAATTAAAAATACTTCTTGTTGATAGATTGCTATGTGATTTTTGACATATAAAGTGGCAAGGGATTTAAAGAACTAAGTGATATTCCTAGAACAAAACTCATTACATTTCTGACTACTAACTTATGTGAACAAGTTACACATTTACATAAAAATAGGAATAAAACTGAGGCTGAATCCTGACTCATTTTAGCAATAAAGAGTTATATACAGATATATCAATTAAAAAATAAAACATTCATTTCCTTCAGAGATACATAATTAAATAATTTAACTGTCAAAATTTGTAACATTTATGTTGTTTTGATCAATTATGTATCAATAATGATTGTAATGATAGCACAAACCATAAGACTTTTTAAATACTAAGCCTTATGGCCACTGGAAATTAAATGTTTATTTCTATTTCCATTTATATATATCATTTTTGTTTCAGGAAATTTTGATAAGGTAAAGACATTAAATCATAAAATATATAAGGTTAAAAATCTGGGGAAGAAGTGAATTTGGGAAGGAGAAATTTCAAACTACTATAAAGAATATGTTCATCTTTTTAGTACAGATATCGCTACCAAATCTTTATGGCATTTACATTCTTATATTATATTACTCTTAAAATGTAATATAAGAGTTTTAAGTGTCAATATTTATAATATGCCAGAAATTATATCATTTGCAACTATTAAAAATATCTAAATATTTTAGATATTTAAAATTTAGGTATTTATTTAAATTTTTTAAATGTTGGAAAGGTACATAGTTTTTCAAAATTACTTTATAGGACACAGCAGCAAAACATTTAAAGACTACTGGTAGACCAGTGGTATTGTGCAAATGTCTGCAAATGCTGTATCTGCAAATCTGCAAATGTCTGGATTACTAAATGGTTGCAATGACTGAAGAAGTCGAGGTCCCAGCCCAGCCAGAGGTTCACAGAGAGTAGCTAGAAGGTAGACCAGATTCCTGAGATGAAACAGGCAGCCCTCAAGGGGATTCTGATGCAACATGAGAATTACACTTTGATCTAGTCTTTCTTTCTCTCCAGTTTTGGGAAACATGGTGGTTCAGAGGTGTAGATTTATCTATGTGCATATGTAAGCAATATAACATTACTTGAGGGATAAAGTTGCCTGTTTTTATGCTTTCTTAAAGCTGTTCATGTATTTCCTCCCAAAGCCCATCCATGACAACAGCTCGATATCATGTAAAATCCATAAAAACTGCTGAAGTTCAGTGAGCAGGGCTTCACCTCTATTGCCTTCCACCTGAACATTCATTCGTTCATTCATTTGAGGCCTAGGATGGAACCTGAGAAAAATCAGAGGAGCTCTCTATCCTCAAGTAGCTCCCACTCAAGTGAGTGGTCCAGCCACATGAACCAAAACTTTGAATATATTAGGCAAACATCAAAACAGAAAAGAACTAAAGGCTTTAGGAACACAGGTAATGAGCTATGAACTGTGCCTTGAAGTTGGAAAGGTTTCACAGAGGAAGCAACAAAGCTAAGCTTGAGCCTGAAACAGCAACACAGGAGAAGAACTGAAAGAATCACTCACAATAAAGCACAAACATACATACCTAGTTCGCAATGCAATTCTTACATTACTAATTGGGGTTAGTGCGGACTTCATAGGTTAAGGGCACAGCTTCTCACAAAATTTCTCTCACTCCAGGTATCAGTCACAGGTTGGGGAATTCTCTACCACCTACACTTCTGACTAACTGATTACAAATTCAGGCATTCTCATGGCTCCCTCAGGTTTGATAATTTGCTAGAATAATGAACACACAAAACTCAGGAAAGCACTATACTTACAATTACAGTTTTATTGTAAAGAATGCAAATCGGGAACAGCCAAACGAAAAAGACACTTGGGCAAGGACTGAGAGGGTCCCAAACATGGAGTTTCCATGTCCTCGGGACACGTCACCATTGTTGGTAATGTGTATCACCAACCAGAAAGCTCACCTGAGCTTTGGGCAGCCAGAGTTTTTATTGGAGTTTTATTATAGAGGCATGATCGCTTAAATCATTGGCCACATGACTGAAGTCAAACTCAGGCCTATCCCCTCTCCCCAGAGGTCCAGCTGATAGCTTGTGACTCAAAGCCCCAAACCTCTAATCACATGGTTGGTCTTTCCAGTGTTACCAGCCCCAATCCTGAGATATCCCACTGGCATAAACTCAGGTGTGGTTAAAGGGGTCCACCATGAATACTGGTTTTTGTTTTGTTTTGTTTTTGTAGCATTTGCCAATGTCCTTGGTATAAATACATCATGGCCAATTTCAAGCGCCTAATGTCATTTCATCTGGTTTGCAAAACTCCTGAAAACTTAACAATGGGCTCTCAAGCCACTGTGAACCATCTCTAACATACCCATGGACATGAGTCACTTTAGTGTCAGCCCCTCAGTTAAGATTCAAGCACACTTCTTGCCATGTTTCCTGCATTTCCCAGGGCTAAGTAGTGCAACTCTTAAATTCTGAGACACCCCTCCCATTCATTTCCTTCCGGACTCTTCTTTTATATATACATATAAAAATTTTTTTTTTTGCTTAAGCTGGTCAGAATCAGGTTTTGATACATATGATAAAAAGAACCTAAAATAATATGATTACTCATTAATGTAGTAACATTTTAGTTTGTATAAGTTTATCAGATGCTCAAGTCCCTGAGAGAAATAGGAAAACATATTAGAGGGCAGGCCTGGTAGAAGAGTCCGGTGAGGAAATGCTGAGCAACCAGATGGCAGCTCAAAGGCATTGTGTGCTAACTGGGAGACAGTGAAAGAGAGGGTCACAGGTGGAGTAGAGGACAATGGTGAGCTAAAAACAAACCTTATTTTCAGAATTCTGCCCAGTGTGGCTTCTGGCACTCTCTACCTCCTTTGGAGAGAATTGCTCAAATATTTTAAAGGGACTATCGATCTACATGCTATGGAAGCCAGGTTTGTTTATTATTTAAAGTACTCATCTTTGATCCTGTAAAGAAGCTGAGATACTGAAGCTTCAAAGAGCAGATAAGAGAGGCAGAGGGGTAAGGACAATGACGTCTGAGCCACCCCTCAGAAAAACCTGGGTGCTAAGGCGCTCTATTCCTCCAAGTTTACGAATCTGTCTACAGAACAGTGTACATATCTAATATGACAAACTGTGTGTTACTGGGGGAAAGACTAAGTTCTACTGCTGATTATGTATAATATAGAGTCAAACTAGGAATAGAAAAATTGATAAAAATAAGGATGTCATTGTAAAAGTAACACTAATTATGGTGATTTATTCAAACTTACTATTTTGGCTTAGCTATGCTGCAATTTATCAATTATATGCACATTAGTGAAAATATTACCTATAAACTTTGTCTTTTTATTTGATTAATTTATTCTCATAATACTCAGCCCACATAGTTTAGGCCAATGTGGCAGGTTTGCCTACTTAAACTTTTAAAAATTATCGGAACTACTGCTCATATTCTACCATTTCTATGTGATCTGCTCATTATCGGAACTACTGCTCATATTCTACCATTTCTGTAATCACTCACACCTTCTGGTCTTCTCTTCCCTCAACTGAAAACCACAAGTAAATTAGGTCATCTCTAAGATCCACTTTAGCTCTAAAAGTCTAGAAATCTAAATTTACACATGCAAATTTTCATGTGTGGTCTGCGAATAGAAGGAAAGAAATTCTATGAATATATGATTTAAAATCTTTGGATTTTTTTCTTTGAAGATCACATATAAAAAAATATTTTTAGTAGTACTAGTCTAGCAATTAGGGTATAATGTAATCCCTGGAAGAATCAGTTCTTGATACATATAAGGTGCTAAAGTAGGAAGGTAATAGAAGGATGGCAGTGATGTTTGTATCAGCATTCTGAATAATAAAAAACAGAACGCAAGGGAGAGCTCTAGGAACTTCAAAGAGGCCCTTAACGCTGCCCGGTGATTACATATACTTTCCTGGCCCAGAGGTTCTTAAAACGTTGGTGTTTGTCAGAATCAGCTGGGAATCGTGGCACATACAATGGCTCAGGGTCTGTCCTACTTCAGTAGTCTGACCCTCTGTGCTGCTTTATTGTTTTATTTGATGGTGATATACAGCAAAGGTTGAGAGACACTACCCTGGTCTGTTTACCCTTCTGCTCTCCTTGACCAGTGGTTCTCAAAGTTTTCTGCATGTTAGAATGACCTGGAGAGCTTTTAAAAATCTTGACATCTAGGCCAGGTCTCATACCAACTGAATCAGAATCTCCACAACGGGAAGCCAGGCATCAGTGTTTTTTATAACTCTGGAGATGATTGCAATGTGCTGCCAAGTTTGAGAACTGATGTCTTCTACCGATTTTTCATAAACTTTAATATGTATATGAACTTCCTAGGAATCTTGTTAATATGAAGATTCTTATTTCGTGGATCTGGGATGGGGCACAAAGATCTGCATTTCTAATGCGCTCCCAGGTCATGTTGCTACTGCTGTCTGGGATCACTCACTGAGTATGCAAGTCGTGATGACAGTTTTATATATCATTCTCTTTTCCAAACCTCCAGCATCTCCTCTTCGATCAAGCCAATGAGTAAATGAATCAAAGTTAGAAACCCAGAAACAGGGAAGCCATGGTAAAAGAACGAGTGCTGCTGGCAATGTAAAGAAATTTGAAACTGGAACAATTGGTTAACTGAAGGTCCTACTTGGATGGTACAATCAGCTGGTGACTGAAATGGCATAATTCATGTCCAGGAAAATGACATTTACAAGTTAAGTCTAAATGAGACAAACCTTTTTAAAAATGTGCTGGACAAAAATAACCTATCAACAAATATTTATAAATAAGAAGAGTTGAGAGAAATAAACGGATGCTAAAATATTGCTTGTGAGAACTATTTTCTGATAAAACTTGGCTATTGTAATAAAGAACTCAAATTTTGGGAAGAGTACCCTATGAAATCTTTAAGCTTAATTTTGTAATTACTATCTATTGGAACAGTGAGATAGAAGTTCTCACAAATCTATTTAAATAAACCCTTAATGGCTTGAACAATAAGAAGAAACTAAACAAGATTGATTTCTATTAAATCTTGCTGATTTTTAAAATAATTCATCTAATTTTTTGCTAAATATGCACTTCAATATTGTATCTTTAGTTTAGCAACCTAAAAACAGTGGCAGGACTGATATATGTATAAATAGATTCTGGTGAAGTCGTATCGAGTATAATTGCTTCACTATAGCTCTTATTTCCTAGTGTTGCTCTGCTATCAATTTTTAACTATCCTTTTAATGTAAGCAACACATTTAAATGTGTCCTGACAATTACTTATATTACTTACATAGTGTAGACTTCCAAGAATGGGTTCCATAGAACCCAAGATAGCATGATCATCTACCATTCTGTTCAAATAACCCTAGGAAATGCTACATGCATTTTCTTTCTCTTTGAGATTTATAGTACATATTAGTATGTGACTAAAGGCTCTTGAAAAAAATTAAAATTCAAAATTAAACTTCTTGACCTTTCTAGGCCACTGCTTTCCCAATTTATTGGTCTACGGAAACCTCCCCTTGGTCTTCCCCACCACCACATATCAGCAAACCAGAGTGCAAATTTTGTAAAATGCTGCTCTATGTCTAGATACATAGACGTAATCGCAGAGGTTGAGGGAGTCAGAAAACATTTTGGTGCGCTCAGTCTCTTTTGCTTTCTTTTCTAATCTCTCAAAACCATCTATTTGAACTTTTTTCACTTTTCTTTCTATTCCCTAAAATAACTACCTGAATATATAAATAGCATCCCTGAAAATTATTTCCAATAAGAAGGGGATTCATGTTATTAAAAGCCCAGGATAATTAAATTATGGTCTAGATTTAATTAATGCTTTATAATAATTAAATAAACTTTTCTTCTAATTGAAGACATGACTTTGAGAGTTGATTATCTGAAGGTGATTTTTAAGCAATAATTCTATTTCTATTGAAGCATCAGTTTGAGAAGTGGGTGAACTCGGTTTCCTTAATCAGACTGCACCGGCCTTGCACCTGTGTCCCCTTTCATTGATGAAAAATAAGCAAGGACACCAGAATCTATGAATTAATTAGATTGTAAACTAAACCCTTAGGAGAAAGAAATCTAGAGCCCTCTGCAAACTTGGAAGAGAGATCAGTGTTTGTCATTGTCTATGACTGTAGTTAGCCTGGACTGGTTGTTTGATATATAGTGTCGAACATTTTTCTGATGCTGTTTTACTTTGGTTTCTTTCTTTTCCCAGCCTGGGTCCTATAGGGTTGTGTCAAACAACCGGCAGGCATGACATAGGAGACCTACACGTAGATGCTGATTTTGTTTTATGTATTTGATCCAGGACAGTGAGTACAATCTCTGTTTTCTGGCAATCTGCCTCTTGAATCTTGGTACTGGAGCGATTACAATGAAAGACATTCCAGTACTGAAGCAGCAGATGCACAGCCAACAGGAGCCAAAGTGCTGGGGCCATGTGCCTTGTGCTGGAGCCAGGAGTGTATGATTACTCTGGCTGAAAGTGCTATGAGCCTTGTGCTGGGGCCAGGCGTGCATGATTACTCTGGCTGAAAATAGCAATGAAATATTAACCTTTTCTCAGGAAAGCTGAGGCACGTGGGAAAAAGGACAAGAACCAGAGGAAACAGAAAAGAAAAAAAAATAGGAAGTGTCAAGAAGACCAATGGCAAGGACAGCACTAATTAGAAATGGTGGTGAGGAGAGCAAGCAGCAAGTCCTCTGACAGCTGAAGAGAAGAGAACAAGCGATGTAGAAACTTAGAGCACTTCTGTCACGTGGAGAGAGAAGAAAAGAGGGTCCTGGCCCTCAGAAGTATAGCAACGAAGGCATTCTCTGATTCATTCACTCAGTCATCCAACAAATATTTATTGAGTTCTCTCTGTGGGAGAAAGCTAAACTTGATTCACTTCGAAACTCCTACTTCTGTTACAATGGTCCAAGGAGATTAGATTCTCTGATTTGCTGCAACAGCAAGAGTGTTGCTAAATTTTTCTGGCCTTGTATACTCAGGAGCATGAAATCTGGCAGAGATAAGACGGGTGAATAGCCCTGCTTTTATGAGAAGGGAATGCAGCAAAGATGAATGCTGACTGAGGACCAGGTCCCTGACTCCAACCTCCCCCATCTGTATGTAACGTAAAGTTCTCTTTCCACCTCCAGGTAGTAGATAAACACTGAAAGAGAAAGCTAGAATCTTAGAATTCACTAAAAAAAAAAAACCCTGTTTCGACTCCTAAATTGCTAAAAGGAAGTCTCCATTATTGGGTGAATTTGGGACTCAAGATAAAAGTCAGTCATAAAAAAAATTAACAGTCAACTTATTTTTGCATAGCTAGGTTTGTACCTCAAGAAAGTTATATTCTTAGGTTTGTTTTTAAAGAAATGTTGAAAAAATTTATTCTTCAAATTTTTTAGTTAAAATTTGAAGACAAAATATAGTACATAGTACCTCTATTTAACAACAAAATGGCATTGGGTTTCCATAAATATAATTTAATGTTTTTACTTTTGAAAATATAACTTATTTTAGGTACAAAATCTCATATTTAAGTCTGACAATTAAAATAGACTTTTCAAAAAGCCGTATTATAATCCCATAGTTTTTAATTTAGTTTTACAATGTTCAGATGGTAATGTGAATGATGAATAGATTCATTTTCTCCTGACAGGGAATTATTATTGCCTTAAATTTAATCTTAGTTCCGCACATGCTGCAGGGACTTTCATGGCAAAACTGTTTTCAATTATCTTATGATTCATTCACCTTGACAAATGACTGCACTCTACCCACAATAAGGCAGAATGATATGTAGTAGACTTTAAATTTGATTTTCTAGAGATAGTTTATTAAAACATTTCTCTTAGGTGGTTAAAAATCATGCTCCTTGATTCATTTCCGGGGCAGGGTTGGAAGACTGGACTGAGTTGGCAGTATGGTGCTTGTTCATACATTCAACAAAGAGAGTTAAATAGGTAAGGCACCATGGCCAGAGGCTCCGCTAAACAAAGACAAGAAAATTGGTTTTCAGAGGAAGGAGGGGCCAATCTTGTACTCTAAGGATGGGACCGTGGCCACTGATTCCAGGTACAATGTTGTTGGCTCTCTGCTTTGGTTTGAAACAACCTGTGGGCAGAAGGTAGAGAACAGGATCTAGACTACAGTAGAAATAAATCAGTAGTCTGCAGGTAAATCTGATTAAATGAAGCCAAGACAGAGAAGCTAAACTTGCCAATTAGCCTCACACATATTAAGAATAGGTATACTACAGAGTTCAAAAGATTATTCAAAAATCAGTATCAATGCCTTGTATACTAATCTCTAGTTAGAAGTGTGTACAGATGGACAAATGCCAAGAACTGGGAAATATAAAGGCACCTGTTAGGTAAGAGGGGCAGCTACAATCAATCTAATTTGGCCCAGGGGGCCCATCTGCCCTTAGCAAGGGTTTGGATAATAAGAGTTGTATTTAATCATGTTGTAAACTAGGGAACAAAATCAGAAGGGCAAAGTTCCTTTTCCATGCAGGCCAGTGCAGATGTAAATTTGGAACGCACAGTAAAATGTGGCTTTGGAAAGATTGTCTTCTCCATGTAGTATTTTAAAATTTGTTTCGTGAGCAGAGTGCCTAAGGGAACAGGAAACAGTGTTACAAGTCTGAAGACAAATCAGCCTCAATGTACTTACAAGTTCTGAGAAAAGATACCTTTCCAGTACCTGAGAAAGGTAAGCAAAGTAGTACAGACTCTTAATAGTAGTTGCAACTGCATTCGTGCCCAAAGGGGAGAGAGTATTTACTTATACAAGACAGTGAAAGATGGGTTTTTGAAGGACATCACCTCAGTGGAAGAAATCTGTAATCATAGCCATTTCTGAGTTCTTCCTGAGTTAAATAATCCTGCCCTAACTATTGGCCCCTCAATCTTGAACACACACACACACACACACACACACACACACACACACATACCACACACACACACACACTTTTGTGTTACCTGAAGTAATTACTTAACCTTCTTAAACTTCACTTTTTCTATCTATAAAATAGAAGTGATTATATCAACCTCTTAGTTCTGTTGTGAGAACAAATAAGATGAACATGAAAAGCACTCAACATAGTGGCTATCCAGCAGGTAGTAAAGGTCTGCAAAAATTGTAGTCATTGACACAGATTAGCACTATGTTTATTATTCAGTAGATACCCCACGTATATAAACAGAGTTTGATGAAGTGGTCTAGGCCCACAGTTTCACTTAGATTTACAAATGAATCAGATTAAGCAGATTTACGCACTCAAATTATTGAGGGCTGATGTTGTAAAAGAACTCTGAGCCCTCGGTTTTATTTTTATCTTTTTTGTTCAAATGATAAATACAGTATAGGCACTTACAATAACAACCATATATGTGTTCTTGAAAAACTTCACCTTTTGCAAAAATTGCACACTAAAAATAATAGGGTCTATGGAAAAAAATAATATTAAAGGCAGAATGTTCAAAGCCAATATGACTTTGATATCAGCACCCTAACAAAACCAGTTAGAATCCTAATAAGAAATTATATGGTATCATTAAATTTCCATGGGCATTTGCCAGAGAATCTGTCGTTCCAACCTTGTGGCCTTTTACTCTAGAATCATGCTTCCTTTTGAAATGAATGTCCTTAAAGACAGGCACTTCCATAGAAACCAGTTTAACCAAAATATAAAATATAATAAAAATCAGCCTTCTTTATCATTAATTTCCCTTTTAACATGGGGTAAATATCCTTAGGCTTCTTCATCTTTACTGGAAAGTCCCAAGAGAGCCTAACATGGTAGAAAATGTAGTGGTTCTTTCTTTTTCTTTCTTTCTTTCTTTCTTTTCTTTTCTTTTTTTTTTTTGCTTTTTATTTCATTTTTTAATTTTTTTAAAATTAAAATTATAAGGTGACATTGGTTAATAAATCAAATAACTTTCTAGTGTACAATTCAACAATGTGTCATTTATATATTGTATTGTGTATTCACCACCCAAAATTAAATTTCCTTCCATCACCAAATGTAAAGATTTTCGAAGCCACCAAACAGGCCACATTTTGCACAAAGAAAAGGCATTTTAGCTTTTCTCTTAAATTCTTAATATACTGTGAAGTTTTTTCTCTATTTTGAGAAAGTTGGGCTCTAATGGCTTTAAAACATTAACATGCTGGGGAAAATTATGTATGAACCCACACAACTTCTGTAATACACTGACCTCATTCTCCAATTTACAAAGCACATATGTTAAATTAATTAAACAAGGAGGTCATTAGCCTGAGGTGGTTCTAATACCTTAGCAGCCAAGGTAAGCAGACCAAAATGTAAGCCCATAAATGCCTCTAGGTTAAATCAAAACTTAAGGACAACCAAAGACTAACAGCCAACTAGGCTTTCCTAGATAATGCAACCACTTACACTATAGCCAATCAAATAATTTCCTTGTTTTGCTCCCTTCTCTATAAAAGTCTTGCCCCAGCTTCTGTTGGAGTGCTCCTAATTACTTCCAATGATTTGATGCTACTGCATTCAAAGTGACTGTTGCTCAAATAAACTATAATATGCCTCAGTTTATCTTTTAACACATGCACAAATCAGCATTAAAGAAACACACAGTGTAAAAGAACAGGCTGCATGCTGCATCATCATTATTGCGATAACAAATGTAGTGATGTTACTAAGCCTTCTTATCTACAGAAAACTATTTTCAATCACTGATGAGGAAAGTTGAATAAATATCAACACTGAGCTGCAAGAATGTAAACAACTCTGTCAAAACTACATTCATAGGATGCATTGTATCTCTCATTCTTGAAACAGTTGTGTATCAGGAAGGCTTTGGAGAAAAAATCAATCCAAATGGGTGGGCAGAGATGTGACCACATCAATATCCCAGTGAGGCTTCCCTAGTAAATCTCACAGTAACCTTTGATTTTAGGGTAAAGACCATCGTTCCCTTCCATGACTCACAGAAACCAGGCACTTTGCTCCAAAAAAAAGTATGTGGGGAGGGGTGGGGATGGGGGAGGTGACATTTTTTAAACCATGGCTCACCACTAGTAGCAGTTACAGCAGAATTTTAGCTGCTCTTGAATTATTTCCACCTCTCTATCACTTACTCAACAGCTTGAGCTACACTTATATCTGCGTTCACAGTTAAGTGAATTTAAGTCCCCAAATATCTCCCTCTTGCTCTTATAGGTAAGAGAGAATAGAAAGACGCAGAGAAAAGGGATTCTTAGTTAACTGGTAATTAGTGCAAATACATGTACACGTGCACACTTGTACACACATATGTGTTTGTGGTATGTTTTCCTTCTCAAGTATAAGCCCAACTTGTCACATGCAGACTACCTATGTGCCTTTCTACTCCTGAACGTCTCTCACCATCACGGAAGTCCAGAGCTGTACTCAGAAATAGGAGAGCTAAGTAGTTTTCCAGATCACTCACCTTTGATGAGTGTCAAAATCTGGGCTGATAGTTAATAGATATACACAGTGTAGTTGTTCCAGTTGCTAAAATGTTAAAATACTTCCATACGGTTTTCCTTAGTCACGAGGCCCTAGACCATCATCTTGGTCTCTCTAGTTTCTCCCCTGGGACTTCCAGAAGTCTCCTACCCCACCTCATGCCAGCCCACTCTGGACTTCTTCACCAACCAGAAACAAAGATTTAATGCCTGGCCCAGCAGTGCATACAGGCCTTGCTCTGCACTAAGGCAGCCGCTATTCCGATTGGTCTGTGGTGTCTGTGCAGTACTCATTATTAAATATTTTTTTATATTACCCTTAACTAAAACATCACTGGAATTGTCACATAATTAAGAAAATTATGTTTGCTGCAACTTCCATCAAGAAGACCACTGTATGGATTCAGAAGGAATAGGATTAAAGTTTCTGAGGTAGAAAATAGGATGAGACCTCAAGGAACATGTTTAACTTGCTGCTATCTAAGAAAGAGTGGGTCTTGTTAAGTGTGGTGTTGGGAATGACTGTGTGTGGCCACAACTGAATTGCTGGAACAATTGAGGGAAAGTGATTCTCCCTTTCTCAGGCAGTAGTCAACTTGCCCTACAAATATATTTTGAACAAATATTTGAAGAATATTAGTTTGAAAAAGGACAGCTTGTATCTGAGATATGAATGTGTTTTAGTCTAATATTGTTCAAGGAATTTGACAGCATCCTCCACCTTTCAGTAAGTTCAAACCCTAACTCTTATCCTGGTGCCCAACCTGCTCTCAGGAACATTTAAAGAGCTAGCTCACTGCTGTAACTACTCATATCAAATTTGCTGCTGCTCCTGTTCTGCTGCCCCCATTCTATTAATTGACCTTTGGTCATACACCTATGTCTGGCCTTTCCAGCCATGCTTGGTCCATTTCACCACTTCTCATCATGGGCATAGTTCTCAGTGGGGCATTGTCTTCACTGGTCTCCTCCATTTTATCATATCAAATGAGTACCACCAGCTTTCTGACACAAAAAAAACCTATTTTATCCATTCCACTCCTCTGCTGGGTTCTCCATCTATTACTTCTTGCTGGATCTTGCAGACACTGATCGTCCACTTCTCTAATCTCCCTTCTCTCTAGATACTCTGATCCCATCTGGTCTTTCTGCATCCTAGCGCCCTTAGTTGGGCTTCTTCCCTCAGACTCTCATCCTAATATATCTATGTCTAGTTTAGGCCCCACCTCAATCACTTCACTGAACTACTTACTGTTCCCCCAAGTGTAATCTATTCTTTCTTCTGCTTCTAGGCCTCTGCACATGTTCTCTTTGCTTAAGATGTGATCTCCACCCTTTGCCTGACTAACTCTTTCTCATCTTTTAGGATTCATGTCATGTCACTTCCTTAAGGGAGCCTTCCCAGATTCCTCAGGGTCGGTTAGGTTAGCCACCAATGTACTTCCAAAGTATCTTGTCTTACTTCTCCTACACACCTTATCACACTGGTTACTGTTGCCTTTTTGTTTGACCGTTTCCCCCACTAGAAGTGAGCACTTTGAGAGAAGAAACTACATCTCGTGATCATTTTATCATCGACATCTAGCACAATATCTGGTATATAGAAAACTCAATAAATTTTAGTGTAATGAACTACAACAATAAAAATGTAATAAAAATGCAATTCTTTGAAGCAGCTATATTATTATCATTCCCATTTTACAGATGAGGGAATGGAATACGGAAATTAAGACACTTTCCCAAAGACAGTCAAGAAATACAGACGTGAATTTCAAATCCAGGTAGTCTGTCTTTAGACCCTACATAATTGCTACTCTACACTTTATGCCTCTTGCTTTTGAGTTAGGGGTAGAACCATAGCAGTTACATTTTCCATCACTTCAAAATAAGCTTAAATTTAAAAGCCACGTGCTGGGTGAGAAATCATGTTTTACACTCAATTTATTTTAATCCTGACTGGTGGAGATATTTTATGTCCAGGCATAGATGGCAAAACTTTAGAGACCAGGGTAGAGAGTAAGGAAGAAAATAAGTGGGGCCAAAGGGAAAATACCAAAAATCACGTCCAAAGGATAAAGCCAAGGTCAGGTGCCAAAATGTGTTCAAATGGGTCAGATAGTGAGCGTTGGGGTGGAAACCTGAGACAGCAAGAACAAGGAAAAGTAGGTGGCAAGGGCAAAGAGGCTTAACTGTACAGAGTCTACTAACATACTTTGGTTGTTAAGCCACAATGGGAGATAGTTTCGTACCTGATCAATTTGGTTATAGCAAACATCAAGCCTACTGGTGCAATTGTAAACGTTCTCTTCACTAAATAGCACCTGATAAATTTGAACTAATAACTTCATAGTCAATTACAGTCATTTGACTTGGGAATTCATGCCAAAGAATATTGAGTATTTCTGAGCTATCTCTGAGCCTTAAGTTTGGGTGACAGTATTTGTCTTCAATAATAAAGTTAAATAGATTTATATTGCATGGCCACCCATGCCAGCATTTCACCTGTTATATATGCTGCCTTAATAGAGCCCAGAAAACCCTCTAACTTAGATTAATTATGGTATATAAATAGTCAATATAGCTAATATTTTATGCCCAGAATAGAAAACTAGCAAGGGAATAAAAGTGAGAAAACAAAGAACAACAATGTGGGAATGATAGCAAGATAATCATCATTTTAAAACTTCCCCAAGTCCTTGGTTCATATGCACACACAAATCAGACAATATCTGCCACAAAAAAATACTAAGAAGCCTGCCTCTGAAGACTGTTCCTTCAAAACATGTTACAGGCTGCTGCACTTAGAAATAAAAAAGGTGAAACTCATGTTAGACCAGCCCCCTCTCAAACATTGTGGGCAACGGATGTGCTCTATTCATCTCTGTATCCCCAGTGACTAGCACAGGGCCTGGCTTATTAGGCATTAGATGTTTGCTAAATTTGGTCTCTGAACCACACAGGAGCATTCTTCTTGTGTCTTGCAGACTATACTTGGGCTCTCTTTCGCATGGGCAAATAACCAATCAGAGACAGGGAACAAGCACACCAGTGAGCCAAGCTCTAGGTTCACATTCCCAACAAGCCGCTCTTCTGCGAGTACATGTTGAGTTGAGGGAACACTTCTGTTGGCTAGAGTGCTGTCTCGGGCTTCCAGACTGCTCTGTGATACAAAATTGGCTAAACCAGGAGGGATGTTCTCTTCTGTAGGTAAAGGGTTCCCTGCTCATATCTTTCCAGAATGGGGACAATCTGTGCCTCAATGTCACTCTAGCTGTGTAGTAACATGGAGAATGCCCTGGACAGAGATGGAAGGCTAGAGCCCATAATTATTTTTTGTGTTTGTTTGCATAACATGGCTATAGCAGAGATGGCTGTCACACAAGCAGGGAGTCCTTTGGCTACTGGGTCTAATTCCTGACTATAATATCCTATAGGTCTATGATGATCTCTGTGTTTTTGAGTTAAAACTCGTAAAGCACTTTCTTTATTTTCATGTATAAAAAGGAATGAAGTTTATTATTAAGATGTCCCAGAGTGGGAGTTGTAGATAATACTTCCTGTAGGCCTTCTTTAGCTTGTTTCTCTTTGTTCTTCTAAATGTTCCTTCCTCTTCTTGATCTGTACTTTTTTCTTTTCAGAATCATCTACTGTCATGACTTTATTGCCATTTTATGTGATTTCCAACCCTGAATTTTTTCATGAATTCCTGCTCATATTTCTAATCATCCACTAATTTCTATGTGGAAATTCTTACCAGTTCTTGAGAGCTTTTTGGAGGTTCTAGCAGGGGAGCGTAACTACTCCCATACCCTTGATGGAAGAACAGTCCTCTCATCTGTAGGGGAAGGTCGTCCTCTTTGACAGAGCATGCAGCTTTGGGCGGGACGCACCTGGAGCGGTGCCTGAGGAAGACACTTGCCTAACCAGCTAGATCAGCCAAATCAACCCTGGCGATCAGTGGGGAGACAGATGTCATAGCCAGGTTGCCCTCACATCCTCTTATCAGTTCTTTAAGTCATGAACGATCAGGATCTAATCACAGCTGTCATTCCTGTCTACTGCAAGCCCCTGATTTGAAGCAGGCAACTTAGAAATCTCATCTAAAAAAAAAAATCTAATCTCAGTCACTTTGGTCCTTTAGTATCATTTCTTCATGTGTCCTCTTCCCCTTTTCGAATTCTCATCATTCTTTAAGGCCCAGTTTTTGTTCTTTCTTCTTCCCAAATCCTTCCTTGATGCCAGGTATACTGTAAATTCTGTACTATAAATTTTAAGGGCAGAGACATGGGTTAGACAACATTATATTTCTCATTGTATTCATCTCCCCTTCCCAATGCCTAACACTTAGTAACCTTTCAAAAATGTTTCTTGAGCATTAAAGGAAGAAATGAATTGAAAATGAGTAAAGAAAGGACTTCAATATTTGGGGAGATAAATAAGAAAATTTAAACTTGGCACATTTCTCCTGGAAATATTTACATAGTCACAATACGTAAGTATACTTATTGATTTTCAACCTTTAGAAATGATCTATAAAGAAACAACAGATTTAAATATTGTTCTATGACATATTATAAATATTATTTATCTTAACACTGTAAAAGCAAAGGTCTGGTTGATAGAAGATAGGAGTGGAAGTAGGGAGGAGACTTAGGGTGATACTAATCCTCCCATTGGGAGGCAGTGGAGTTTTATGGGTCTGGAATCAGACTTTCTGGTCCCTCTGCCACTTAATTGACTTTGTTATCTTAGGCAAGTCATCCCCTACCCCTCGTGCCTTAGTTTTCTCATTTGTAAATTAGAAATGATATCTCATAGTGTTGCTGTAAAGATTAAATAAGGTAATTAATGTGAAAAGCTTAGAACTGTGTTTGGCATATAGTAAATACCCAATAAATTTTAGTCATTGTTATTTTACATATTTAAGCATTAAGATATATTGTCTAAAGTTTATGGAATCAGAAAACAAAGTTTACATGTATTGTATAAAGATAACAGAGGCACTAAAACCATAAAAACTTGGAATAGAAGGGGAAATTGAGGCGAGCAAAAATGAACTGAATCTTCACATTTAAAACCAGGGAGTCAATAGACTCTATTTTATGGTATAGTGGTTCAAAATATTGTTTAGAATTAGGGAAATAACCATCAGAAAACAAAACAGAAAAGCTTACAAATGGTTGCTTCTGGGAGGTGTGACTGGAAGTAGGAAGAAGTTGTTTTCGTTGTAACTTTTCTACTATTTGATATTTTTTACTATGTGCATATATTATGGTGAATTTGAAACGGTGTATACATTCACACACATATTCAAATTTACATGCACAGGAGATGCTTCCAAAAGGGGCAAGAGTTGTGTCATCCTCTGGCAGCATCTAATATGGCAGTTTGCCAAAATGGATACACAGTCGACATCTGTGAAATGAATAATGTTGCCACTTTCACCTATATTTAAGTAAGGTTTGATGGTAATTCAAAACTGTTACCTTCGAAAGCAATAAGATTGTCTTATTATTAATACAATAGCTGAACTGAGTGCTATTTAAATAATGCGAACTATATCAAACCTGTGTGTCTTTATGTTTGCCCTTATGCTATTTAAATTATGTGAACTATGTCAAACCTGTGTCTTTATGTTTGCCCTTAGATTGGCAAACAGATGCTTCCTTTTTCTCTAACAGTAACACTCAATGTTCTGAGCACTTCAAGGAAAATGAATACACATTGAAAATGACATCTTTCTTAGTACAGAAAAGTGATAGTGGAAAAGTCCCAGATTTACTGCATTTATATGCATCAGTTTGGTACAAATTGCACAGAAATGTTCTATCGCATGATAAACAGACATCTTATTTCAGCTGTGGTAGAAGGGTTTAAGTTTCCCCCCTCCCCCCACAAAATATAATTATAAAGCAAATGCTAAGAATCAATTAATTATAAAAGAGACTTATATAAATGCTTGGGGGGAGATACAATGTTTTGAAAAGGAATTCTGTCTTTCTGTCAACTATCTTGTATCTAATACATTGGATCTGCATCTCTTAAATATGGAAGTTCAGTAGTAATTTCCTTAAAACACTGAAAGGATTTGATAGGTTGAACAAGGGAACAATACTGTTTTTTTTCAAAGTGACTTCCTTAAGTGTAGGTTAAACTATAAATATTTTCTTATCAGAGGTTTACCTTATAGAAATATTTATGTGTTCAGAGGGAATTTTATTAATAGACGTATGCAAATCTAAGGAAATTTGAAAGACATTTGGGAATTGAGCAGAGAGCTAAAAACATTAAGAAAAAATCCTGGATTAAAGTTATTATTTTATTTTAGTTTTTTACCTTTTCTGCTCTCTCTTTCTGGAATTCTTTCTATGGACTTTTAGTCAATAATTAACAGGTAAAATTGGCATGATGAGGGTTTGGTCCCTAATGGAATGCTGGTTTTTTTCCCCTTCAACTGATATGTGAAGTCCTCAATGCCCCTTTTATCTTCTAAACAAATAACATTTTTATCCAAATAATGAGAAAGGTCTGTGAATATTCTTACAGACACAGAAAAATCACTCAAAATATGCATCTCGTAGAAATTTTTTTATTTAAAAAATGTGATTAACTTGAAAGCACCCAACCAGGACATGTTTGGAGGGGTGGGGCAATTCCTCCATTTCTAATGTCCCCGCTGACACAGTGAAGGCCATACTTCCAAGGGACAGTTTTCAAGCATCCAAATTAGATTTAGTAATGCAATCCTATGAGTTTGACCCCTAAATTTTACATATCAGACATCTAAGCCTACCTATAAATTGGATTATCTTAGGTCTGGGTTGTGTATTACACGAACGTGTCTAATTGCTTTTGAGATTTGTATGATTTGCCATAGGATGTGTGTTTGCATAAAGGGCTAGTCCTGTGACACATGACTCTTTGCAGTTAAACTTGTCACCACTAGATGAAGCTCCCAATACTTTTGCTCTCCTTTCAGGAGAATTTGTTCTATTCGGTCATCAGATGACACTGGTGTGAAATTTGAAATCCTTATCTTAAGGTTGCTCAAAGTTGCTTTGTTCTGAGAGTAAAGCGACCAGTCTATTTTGCTAATTTCAGTGAAATTCAGAGAGCTAAGTGTTAAAATGCTCATAAATGGCCTTAAGAGTATAACCCATGACTTCTCCTGTTAGTAACTCTTTGTTTAAAAAGATATACCCACCGTCCCCTACTTACACTGACTAGTTTTATAGCAAGTATTGGCTTCAGACAAGAGACATCAGCAGAAAGAGAAAGCCTCTATTTCCTCCTAGGTAAGAGTTAGGGATTAGCTCACTCAACATTTCTCTCTTCAGAGATCGCTGCCTTCAGATGCCTGATTTTCCTGGCCTTACACAGTCTTTTGTCCATTGTTCTGGTTGTTTCAAGTGAGAAGATAAATCCCAATCCCTACCCTATCTTGGCCAGAGTGGAAGTTCTTACAGACTTTTAAGCTAAATCTTACAGTAATGGGAAGCCAAGTAATACCCATTCAGTTTAATCAGCCTGTTTTATCAGTTGGAAGCATAAAAATTTCCCTTCAAGATAAAGTATTTAACAAGTTCAGAATCATTCTGATTTATTTCGTAACCATTTTTTTCTGTTTGAGAAAGTGTCACCAGTTATATAAGTAACCTTTAATTGGAAAATGACAGAAGCTCCAGAATTTTTCATTTAACTATGAAATAAATTTTTTAAATGTGGTAGGTTACAATTTCAGTTGTCTAATGCTAGGTTTGCTTAATATTTTGTCCTACATTAACAATCTGAGATTTTTATTGTTGCATTCATCTGTTTTTATTTTTAGCGAATGTTGTGGAAGCCATGCTGAAGATATCAATGTTTGAAAAACCATCTTCCTGTCAGTTACTGACTTAAAATTCTGACATTATATTGTTTTAACTTTCTGCTGAAACTGAATGAGTTTAAAAGGAGCTATAGAATGCATTTGCTGGGTGAGTTCTACCCCCTGCCATATTTTGCATAGGACCTGGGTCTTTGTACTTTCAGAAATTTACTTTTTTTATTAAAAAAAAATTTAAACCATATTATAGACTCTGCCTCTATTTTATTTGAAAATGTACAGAAGCTTAGCAATAATTCTGTGAAATACTTTTAATAGATTTTTAGAGATCCTTTTGAAAAGGAATGGGAAAAAAAAGAAGAGGAAGTGGTTTCTAAAACTGTAAGCTAGCAGGGTATTCAGAATGATAGCATCTGGCAGGGACAAAGGCAATCATGCTTATATTAAGAGGATAAATTCAATAGCAAAAAGGGAGAAGGAGATTCAGTAATGTTTAATTTGTTAGGAGGCTATTTATCATTTTGTTTATCTTGAAATCTCACCACCTGCAATGCTACCACCACATGCATTAGGAAATAAATTTTAAGGTATCTGAGTGCCTGAAATCTTGTCCAACTAGATTTGTTTGCTAATTTGTCAGCTTGCAGCACATTAGAAGGAACGATCTTAAAAAAGCTCTAGGGTAGTGATTGGGACTAGTTGAGGTAACAGCAGAAAGTAAATACACATTTGATAATAATGGAGAAACTGGAATAAACTTTGTATAGTACCCACGGAATTCAAAAATATACAGTAACATGGGGTTATTTATTATATCTCATATGCCTCAAGAGCAGCATTTTATTACAACGTAGCATAATAATTAGTGATGATTATTCATGTAGAGGAAACCAATACATGTAAACAACTTTAAAGTTTATAATACATTTACAAACTGTTTTCACATATGTAATATCTCAAATTCATTCTGAGATTGATAATAATCCTCTATAATAATTAAAGAAAGTATTATTGCTTCTAATTTAGAGATGAAGAAGTGACCAATATTAAGAAGACAACTTTAAGTTCAATTCTGAACTGTTTGTAATAAAATAAACTTGAGTCACTAAAATTTAAATCTGTAGAGAACACCCAAAGGAGATGAAAATATTTGAGAACTATTTCCATTAAAATTAGTAAAAATCTTTGAACATTTTATCAAATAAGTCAGTTTTAACTTTTTGGAAAATTTATTTTAATTCATTCATTCTTGCCTGTTTGCTCAGGGCCTATGAGGTGCACAACGCTCTGAGAAGTGCCGGAAAGAGGTGAAGGCCTGGTGTTTGGTACCTAGCCTTCAGGAATTGATAATTTAAGGAAGAATATAAAGCATAAACATGTTAGCATAAGGTATGGACCAGGATAAATGACTAAACAAATACCTACAGTTAAGGATTGGAAAGGAAGCACGTGTCATTTCCAAGGTGGCTTCCTGAAGGAGACATTTGCCTTGTGATGGTAGGTTTACACAGGGGGGACACTGAGAGAGATTTATTGCACATAGAGTGGCAACCTCAGTAAAGATGAAGAAATGCGAGGCTCACCTGGAAATGAAAATTGCTCTGATTAGCCTGAAGTATGGAGCAAGTGTAGGAAAATCTAAAAAGAAAAAAAGAAAAAGCTTAAAATATTGAAAATTCATTCACCCATTCAGCAAATATTTTTGAGAGTTCTCTTATATGCCAGGCGCTCCTCTAGGATATAAGCACTTGGTGGTGAGCAAAGCAGACAAATTCCCCACCAGCAAGGAGTTTATGTTCTAGTGGGAGATAGATACATAAATAAAGACATAGTGAAGTATCAGGAATCGGTAAGTGCTAAGAAGTAAAAAACAAAGCAGGCTAAGGAGATAGACACTGGGTGACGGTAGGGGTAGATTTAGGGAAGAGTGCTACTGTTTTAGATGGAAACCAATAAGGGGAGTCTTTCTGAGCCAGAAACAGTTCAGAATACCAGGATGAAGCAAAAGAGTGAGACATGTAAATTCCTTAAGCAATGAACATCTCAAAATTTATTCTCTTATCAGGAAAAAAAAAATTGGAAATCCCTTTGGTGAGAAACAGTTTTAAATAATAAGTTATGAAGTCACCTGGATCCTCTCCTACTTTTTCTGCTATGATTCTATAGCTCAATTCGATCGCTCTGTTTCCTCATTCTCCGCCATCACTTCTGTTCTAAAGGGCAGGAGAGAATTCTGAGAACTCACAAACACACAGACACAGACACACTCACAGCCAGGCTGGGTCTTGTGACAAGGAATGTTGCAGAGCTACACCTAGCTTCCTACACCTCCTTTATCTTTCCCCTCTCCTGCTGCAGAATTAGATTCCTAAGAATTGGCTTCCTCTCCTTTGTCCCCTTTTCCCCACTCACCCATTTCCCATCCACTCCATGGTGCCCCTGTAACTTCACAAAATGCCATTCTAAGGGACCTCACTCAGTCTTGTGTCCCTGGCCATACGTATTGGCTACTTTTCTCCTTTTTGCTACTTCTTCTTTATTGAGTTGTTTATCTAGTTTGAAATAATAAAATATAGAAATAGAAAAGGAATTAAAACTTGAGAATTAACTAAGACCTGATCATGGGAGCATTTGAATGTTGAGCCAAAGCACAGTTTGCAAACTCAAATGGTACAGCAGTGCAAGGCATGTGACACCAGTGTATGAAAAAGAGTCTGTAAAACAATAAAAGCCATGCTTACGAATTTCATTCGAGAACAACATGTGTATGGATGCATTTCCCTTTAAGAAACTAGGATCTAAACAAAACAACAAGATAGAGCATGAGAGGGTTCATGGGGCACATATACTGCCAGTTTGCAGTCCACAGTCTCCACACAGGATCTGCTTCTCTGTGTGCACAGAGGAGACCCTTGGAAAGACTTTGAGCCGGGGAGTGGCATGATCAAGCAGCAGTGGAAAAGATGGATTTGCTGGTACCATGCAAATTACCTGCAGGGTTAAGCCTTGAGAATGCAGCAAGACTTGTTTGAAGGTCATTGTGAGGAGTGATGAGGACTTGGACTACTCTAATGACTATGGGAATTTTTTTAAAGCTGGATAAAAGGAGAATAAAAAAGAACTAACAGGACTTAGTAAGAAACTGGTGCAGAATCGAGTAATTATATGGTCCAATCATAGCTCATGGAGGAAGGCTTGAAGCAGATGAAGTTAAAGCAAAATACGCTGATCTGGGGAAAGAAGACATTGAAATGTCAGCAGCTCATCCATGTAAACACAGTCCATCAGGCTGCTGGAATTGCATCAGCAGTGCCCTGGAAGGAGAAATTAGGAGAGAGAAATGTGGGATAAATGAGGATAAATGAGAAATATCTGCACTTGAACATATTCTTCGAGAGAAAAAGTAAAGAGCAGAGGGCAGAGGTGGAAGGTCCATATTTAAGGTGTGAAAGAAGACACCAACTCAACCTGGTGGATAAAAAGAAATGGAAAGACAGGGGTGAGGTACAATTCCTTTATGTCCAAGATGCAAGAAGTTACAGACATGGAAAAGCTAAGGATGCTCTCCTCTGATAAGCTGTAGAAGCTGACTGGGAGGCCATCGGTAGTCTTGGAGTTACTTTTTCAAGAGTGGATGGACAGAGGTCACACTGAATTGCAATAAGGGCACAGTGTAGTGAAGGATTCAAGACTATGTCTTAAAATAACTTGGCACTAAAACACAAGCTTCTGAGGTTTTACACATGAGGATAAGGAAGGGGAAAGATAGAACATCAGGAGTGGCAGCTACTGAAATGCTGGTCTGGCATTTACTGACTTGCCATGGTGTGGCTTTTACTCTGAAGCCACTTGTTGGTTTCTTGTGCTTCCTCAACTAAACCTTTTGTGCTAAGCTTTATTTATACCTACGTGATAATGAACCAGCTAGTGCTATAATCAGGAAGTATGCAAAGTTCTGAGCCTTACCAAACAGAAAGTGAAAGCAAAAATGCATTCCCCTCCATTCAAAGCTGCAACAGCGTGGATGAAGGTAACACATTAACATTTCTCTTGAATTTATCTTTAAATTAAAAATTTTCGGTGAGAATAATGGCTATAACTTAAGCTGTAAAACTGCTGTATTGAGGAAGTCTGGTAATCGAAAGTGAGGCTCTGGAGAAAGGGAGTGAATCTGACATTACTGTATTAAAAAGTGTGTGCAGTTAAAGATGAGACTTGACTTAAAAATCATTCTGCTTAACCGACTCTCTCTATTTTGGAAATCTTTTAGCCTTTCCCAAATGTTTGCTGCAATTCTTGGGCCTTCAATCCCAGGATGTTTTGTTTATTGCGGTGTCACTGAAGGGACAGTGTAGCATGTTGGAAAAGTCCCCTAGATCAAGGGTCAAAGAACTACATTTTAGTCCCGACTCTGCTTCAAACTTCCTGTGTGATTTTGGGAAAGTTACTCCCCCTCGGTTTCCTTATCTGGCCTTTAAAGTCCTTACTGGTTCTAAAGTTAAAGGCTCTTGTGAATGAATATCAAGGCCTTTACTTTTCATTCTTATAAAAAATATATATATATACACTTTTCTTGGGGTGTGTCTGCTACAAGTTCGGACAGAAATACTTCCAAATTTAGGCAAGAGAATGCAAGTAGTAATAACTACAATAATGTAATATTTAACATTCATTACATGCTTGCTATATGCTAGTTCCTGTTCTGTGCCTAATTCTTCACACGAATTATTTCATTTAAGCCTTTCATTGTGAGAGTGGTATAATTATTACATTATTTTATAGGTCAGAAAACTAATGCTCAAAAAAATCAGGTGTGGATGAGCTAGTATTGGAAACCAGGCACTCTGATTCCCAAGCCCAGGACCTAACAAATAAGCAATTTCATTTTTCAAACCATCAGAAATTCGAGCTAATAGACCAATTTTAGTTTTATGTATCAGAGGTTCCTAAAACATTGAGATTTGGTAGCCATAATTTCATGCTTGTCTAAGAAAGAGGGAAATATCATTATTTAACAATTATTTTATGCTTATTTTTCTGTGGTCCTTTAACAATACCTGTTGATCTGTATTAATATTGCAAATTGGAAAATTGAAGTAATTGTTCAGATAATTAATTCTGAAGAACTTGTTAATGATAAAAAAAAAGAGGAAAGGAAACTATTCATGGGTTTAAGTTGGAGCAGGGAGGAGATAGGTAGAGGCAGGTGGCAGGGTGGGAGTCAGAGTCGACTCACCTATATTAACTATATCATTTGCCCTAATCTCATATGTTTGGTAGCTTTACCTTCTAATAAGAAGAAATCATCTTGGTTCTATTTACAGAGGCAGTGAATTCAGTTTAAGTCATGTTTTCAAAGGTAGCCTAAGGTGAAGAGGACCAAAATAATTTTTTAAATATCCTCAGAAAGTTATAAACACAAATTTTATTTCCATAGCTTTTAATATATTAGAAATAATCTGAAGATAAACATCTAGCTTGACCAGCATCCTTTATACCAGTAGCGATAATAAGGCCATTCAGATGATGTTATTTATTGAAAGAGGTAAAGTTTGATGCCATTAATGATAATAATATCTTGTATACAAAGAATATGGAGTATTATTTGTGACTTATTAAGACAAAAATAGAGATAACTATGCAGTTCACTTTCAGGTGCTCAGGATACTCTTAGAATGATGCAGCCAAATGTTAGAAACATTCAACATGTGATGAATTTACACTCTTTCCTTCTACTCATTGCACAGTAATAGAGGGGATTTGTTACATACAATTTTAAGGCAGAATTCTTTCATTTGAGCTCTAAAGAATTTTTATGTGTAATAACCACATGATAGCTCAATTTCCACTTTATTTTGTGGATATTTGGCCTGATTCTTACAGAGAGCATGTTTTCCCCATTCACATACATCTTATTTTTTTCTTAATTTTATATTTACAAGTTGAAATCTTTTCCTTTATGCAGTAAATGTTTTTTTCTTTTCTTTTAGATTAAATCAGTTCATTAAAACATTGTTCAGATCCTGTGAGACATCGCTGGAGCCAGTACGGTGCTATGAAGAACTATGAGATTTAGCCTGGACAGTAACTTGTTTCCTGGAGAATAGATTAAGTATTCCATTCTTCTGCAATGGTTAATCTACTCAGAAAACAAATGTTTAGTATTCCCATAGGACTTTACTGCTCAGCAATCATCCTGCTTAAAATATGTATTTGTTCTCAGTTCTCAATGCCATCTAGTGACCAGTTCAATAAGGACCCTGGGGCTTTCCCAGTAGCCACGAATGGGGAACCATTTCCTTGGCATGAGCTAAGGCTCCCCAAGATGGTCATTCCCCTCCACTATGACCTTTTAGTCCATCCAAATCTCACCTCCCTGGACTTTGTTGCATCTGAGATGATCGAAGTCTTAGTCAGAGATGCCACTGAATTTATCATCTTGCACAGCAAAGATCTTGAAATCATGAATGCCATCCTTCATTCAGAGGAAGATTTGAGATACAGGAAACCCGGGAAAAAGCTAAATGTTTTGAGTTATCCTGCTTATCAACAAATTGCACTGCTGGTTCCAGAGAAACTCATGGCTGACCTGAGATACCATGTGGCAATTGACTTCCAGGCCAAGCTAGCTGATAATTTTGAAGGGTTTTATAAAAGCACATACAGAACTCTTGGTGGTGAAACAAGGTAAGACATTGTTCCAGCTGTTTACAGTCTCTCGTGATATTTTCCTTATGTGTTACATCTCTTTGCCAGGAGCATGCTTCAGCAGTCGCTTATTAAAAGCCCAATAAACTGTGGCAAACTAGGAAGAAGGAAAAGCTCCATCATTTTTTAGGAAAGTCACAGTCAACCTGGGAAGACAGCATGCAGAGGCATAAACAGCTGAAGGGAGAATAACTTGGAGGAGAGGCCAGTATGTGAGTGTGATAAGACAGACATGTTTGTGTGCTCTAAAAATGGATGGTCAATGCAGAGAGAGCTAAAATAGGGAAGGCTTCTCAAAGGAGATGAGCCTTGATCTGAGACCAGAGAAAATGTGAGATTTGGGTTAAGAGGAAATGAAAGTATGTAGGTGGCCCAGGAAATAGCATCACTCAAATCTAGGAGGCAGGAACAAGTATGTTTGGAGAACTGAGAAACATGGTCTATTAAATCAGCTCACATTTATTGAGCATATACTATGTGCCTGGCACTGTTCTACACTTTGAATGAGTAATGGTGAGATTTGGACAAGGTAAATAATAAATGCTATGAAGGAAATAGAAAAAAGGTGCTGTAATAGAGAGTAAATGTAGCTGGAGATTGGCACTAATTTAGCTGAGATGTCAGTGAAGTCCGTGTCAAGGAGGTGTGTTTAAACTGAGACCTAACTTTTTCTTTTTTAAAGAGACAATCATGAGGACATCTTAGGACAAAGTGTCCCCAGCAAAGGAAGCAGCAAGCGCAAAGGCTGTAAGGCAGGACCAATTGAGATAAAAAGGTCAGTGTGGCTTGAAGAGCATGAGCAAGAGACAGAAGTAGTTTAAAGAGATCAGATCATGCAGAGACTTAAAGCCTCTTGCAAGGAGTGTAGGCTTTTACTCAAGTGCAACGGGAAGTCATTGAAATGCTTTGACCAGATCTGTGTTTATAAAGACCAAGTGTATGTTGAGGATCTGATATACAGAGGAAAAATTAGAAGAGTAATCATTTAGGAATCATTGCAACAGTTCAGACAAGACATGATTATGGCTAGTGTCGCTAGTGGTGGTGCTTGTCGAATGAAGTGATTGAACTTGGCATTTCTTTTGGAGGATAAAACAGGCAGAATTTGCTGACATATTGGTTTTGTGAAGTGAGAGAAAGAGAGGAATCAGAGTGGATGATTTGGTTGTGCAGTGCTAAGGACCATCTGGGAAGGAAGAGAGTCCTGCTTTCAGGGCTATTCCATCTTTTATCAGTTGTATTCAATTGCCAGTTAGAAAAAACCCAAACACGATGGCTTAACACACACGGAGTCATTTTTCTTATGCAACAGCAAGTCCAGGAGCAGGGCAGTGCAGGCTTGCTACAATGCTTCTCAGTGTTATCCAGGACTCAGGCTCTTTGTATCTTTCTGCTCAGCCATGATTTTTTGTACCTCTAGGCATCAAGTTCACATTCCAGGCAAGAAAAAGGGGGAGAGAAAAAGGCAAAAGGAAATATTTCAGCTGAGTCTGACTCCTTGTACAAAGCTTTCCCACCCAATGACTTCAACTAGATCACAACTAGTCCAACACATCAAGCTGCAAGGGAGTTTAAAGAAGTATTTGTTTATCTGGATACATTGTTTTCCTGAACAAAACCAGGATGCCACTGGAACTGCAGAAGGGGAATAAATGTTAGTAGGCAACTTTAGCAGCGCCTGCTACATACCTCCTCTTTCCTTCCCCACCTTAGGTACTGCCGGCTTGGGGCTCACGAACACACCCCTCAGCCCCAGCAGTCCACTTAAAACAGCCCTTCCCCAATCCCATCTCTTTCCCCCTCATTGCAGTTTCAATTCTATGGGGCCTGTTCTCAGGTCCAGCATAGTACTGAATAGAAAACTTTTCAACTTCTTCTCTCTAAGGCACTATGTGACCAGTCCTGACTTTCTTTTCATTTTTTTCAAGTCACAAAGTCTCTACTCAAAGGAAATACTTTTTAAAGACATCGTTTTGGAGATGTGGGAGACTCGAGGGGGAGATTTTTGGGTGTAAGAGCTGGAGGACTTCCAGCATGCCTCTCATGATTAGCTGCAGGCTATTTTTGACTCTTGTTATGATTAATTAGTCAGCTTTCCTCATCCTCATACTAGTAGGTCTAACATGTAGGATTATTTAAGAGACAATATCAACAGAATCTTATCTCTCTCTCTCTCTCTCTCTCTCTCTCTCTCTGCTGCACACACACACACACACACACACACACGGGCAACTAAACCTAAAATACAAAAATAATTAAGTCAACAATAGTTCTTTGAGAAATAGGAAGTCACTACATTGCATGTGGAAATAAAATTAATCATGTTTAAGTAGCAAAGAAAATCTTAATTTTCTTGCTTTTCCATATAGACTTACTATAATCAAAATTTCTTGTTAGTGAAAACTACTCCAGCCACTTGGAATTCCTTTACATTTGCAGCACCTGTTACCAAAATCCAAATAAAACCCTGAGGCCCCAAGCAAATCATTTAGATTCTCAGCCTCGTTTTTCCAGTCTGAATTACAGGAATAAAGCAAATAGAAGAAAAATTATCCTGACAGCTTCTCTTTTTTCCCTCCTGTCTTTTCTCACCCTTTTTCTGACCCTTGAGATTTCCTATTCTCCCCTTCTTCTCCAATCAAAATCTGCTCTCCAGCTGTGCTTTATAATTGAAGTTTTAAATCCAAATGATAAACCTGTAGTTATACTATTTTAGGCAGTAGTAAGGTGATGTGATATAGAGATTTGTCAGAGTATCTATCTACCTCTTATAGTCTAAAGACTGGAGCTGCTGTGCCAGTAGGTAGGGGGAGCTAGAATTGTTTTGGGTCTTAGGTCCCCCATGGAGACCCCTAGCCAACCATGATATAGGAATATGAAAACTCAGTTTCTTGCTTGCAGTAGAGGAAAATTTGAAGATGGGGCTTCTATTCCAGAGCCCCCTGGGAAACAGGCTGAAGCTGGGACCTGATCTGGCTTCCTCCTCTTCCCTGTTTTGCTTCTCTCATTCCCTTTTCTCTTGGTAGCCTGTTCTGAATGAATCAGGGTCTGCTTCCTAGGAACATACCCTAAGACATTTCCCATATACACAATTGTTCAGACATCTGATTGAGGTCCCCACTAATTTCCTGATCAGTTTTGACCTGAAATTGACTGGGCATGCATGCCTACCTCAGCCATACTAGCTAAGGATCCTGGAAAGATCACTCCAATTCTCTGAGCCTTAATATTCACGTCTGTGATGAGTATGACGATCATATAAGTAGAGTGCCCATCGTCGTGCATTATTCCCAGTTGGCAGCTATTAAACAAAATTTTACCTTTTTTATTTTTTTCAAAAAGGAAGCCTGAATTCTCTAAGATTATAGTGTGAGACATCAAGTATGTCACCTCTAGGTTTGATAAGCTGTGTTCTGAAGGTACACATTTATTTCTTTTCTTGGTTTCACTTGTGTATTTTGGCTGGGGGTACTTCTTCTTTTCACAGAACAGTTGCAGTAACAGATTTTGAGCCAACTGATGCACGAATGGCTTTCCCTTGCTTTGATGAACCTTCGTTCAAAGCCAACTTTTCAATCAAGATAAGAAGAGAAAGTGGACACATTGCACTATCCAACATGCCAAAGGTACTGCCACTTTCAGAAACATTGGAGAATCATTCTCCAGTTGAGCTTTGGTCTTCGTTGTGTTATTTTTAAAAATATTTCCTTTGTTTTCAGGACTTAAGCTATTACTTTGTTTTATCTATCTACATAGTATGTAACAAACTTAATCCTTCTAGATTTTTTAACATCACTCTGGGGAATTGTCACACAAGAGGTTTTGTTTTGTTTTGTTTTTTAAAGAGATTTAGAGTTTCTTTGTGTTTATATGGAAACATTATTCTTTTAAATCAGGGGTACTTGGCCAACGATGAAATCATATAGAGCAGCACTTCTCAAACTTTAATGTTTAGATGAGTCATCTTAGGACTCTGTTAAAATTTAGGTTCTGATTCAGTCAGTCTTGGGGTGAGGCCCAAAATTCTGCCTTTTTAACAAGCTCCCAGGTGATGCCACTGCTACGAGTCCAGGGACCAAATTAGGAGGGATAAGGGCCCCCCTGGAATTTCTGATCTGGCCTTCCGTACTGGAAAGAAGAAATCCTTTTTATTTTTTTAAGTTCCATAAGTAGTTCTTAAAATTATTTATAAAAATTATTTATTGTGGTTATATACTTTTTTTTAATTGGAAGAGATCTTTGAACACTTTTATTTGGCTCACATTTATATTCAAAATGCGGAGACTCTGAAAGATACAGTAGACCCTGAACTTCATTTAATATTTCCTCACTAATGATGTGCTTACCATTTGTGCTGTTGAACAAAATGTAAACCATTTCTCCACTGTTGCTTGGAAAGTAGGACAAAAATAGAGTCTCTTCTGAAAGCGCTTCGGTAGGAGGAGCAGCACAGAAAGCAGCCGGGTCACAGTAAGCCGGCAAGTGGCCCTACCTGCTTTTCCTCTCTACCCTGCACAGTGACTTGCCTCCGTGGATGAAAGGGAGAAATGAGTTGATAAGCTAGACACTGAATTCCCTCAGATTTCTGTTTAATGTTAGAAACAATATTTGCTCTGAAACACTGGCAGAGCAGATCAAGGGGGAAAGTGACAACATTCTATGTGACACATATCCCACAGTTTTTCGAATACTGTAAAGATAGCAATTTAATTGTCCCTCTCATTTTTAGGTAAAAACGATCTGCTACCTTAACTCAAAGTCTTCTCTTCAATAGCATGTTCATTTAAGAGTAGTTCAGTCCCTTTCCTGGCAGCTCTTTATTAATAGAATTGTTCATATGAATAATCATGGAGGGTAAAGTGAAAATACAGTTCATAAAGCCTTTTAATTAAAATGAGATGCAAACATAAATTGACATTTTGTTATATTAGAATTTAAATTTCTATCTTTAGAAACCTCCAATACTTCTCATATTTAGAAAAAATAAGTGAACACTTCGCAAATACTTTATACGAACTTTGAATCTTTGTATTGCCTCAGTTGACCAGACCAGTTGTCTGGATCACACTGTTATTAGCAAATACTGGCCTAGCCGTCCGCTTCTCATTTACATACCCAGCCGGGCTTTCAAGGCTGGCCAAAACAGGAAAACTGAACTAATGCTACAATCATGCTCTCTGGATAATAGCTGCAGCACTTAAGATGGGTTATGGACTGGTGGGGTGAAGCAACACATACTAAGTTCTCAATTTTTTAAGTTAAGAATACAAAATTAAGAGAAGTGAGGTGGCCAGCCAAGTACTAGTAGAGACAGCATATCTTTTGGGCACGTCTTTGTCCTCTTAATTCTTTAAAGGAAAATATACCTGCTGGCAACACTTGCTATGTGCAAGTAGAGTCCTGTCAATATTAAGAAAACAGTGAAATCTTTAACTAGCAACAAGTGTTTTATACTTGGACCTTATATCACCATCCTGGATGAACTTACGCTAACAACCTATACACCTCAATTTAAGGCACTGTTAGTCTACAAAGGTTGCTCCAGGTTCCTGAACAAAATTTAGCCTCCAAGGGCTTCATTTTTATCCTGGGCGGTGGGGGGCGAAAGGGGGATGTAGATCAGAGGGAATGCCCATCTGTCTCCTAACCATCTCTGCCACCAGCTGTCTAGTGTCACAGACTCTCATTTCCCCATAATACTACAGCCTTGCCTCTTTTTCCCCTCACCCCTTCACCCACTTGACTAAATGGTTTTGGAGTTTGGTCAGAAGACTGCAACCATAATGCCCTCTCCCCGGGCCCCACCATAACCCTCTCTTCTGCTAGGAGTATGTACCCATAGAACTGTGGTTGAATCAGGCTCATAAATAAAAAGATTATTGTTGGGCAAAATTAATTTGCTGGACAGAGGTAAAATTTACAGCCCTATATATATTGCTAACTTTCTTAGAGTATTTGGTCAGTGTCTTCTGCTTTATTGGAACTTACAAATTGATTTTTTTGATAGAAATCCATATAAATTCTACAGAATTTAATAGCAAAAATATTTGTCATCGAAATAGACTAGGCACTTTATGGTAATATTTCAAACTATTATCTCTCGCCAAAGCAAACTGAAATCTTAACCAAACACATAAAACATGCTCTAGAAACTGTAGTTAGCTCTGCCACAAGCCTGACACCTTGGAAAGGTGGGTAGACAGGGTAGGAGCAAGCTAGTCTAAGAGTTATTATCACTTTGAAGAAAGTGGTATTTTCAGGTTACCATATCTGATCCATTCAGTATTTAGGGGTGTTGTATAATGGTGGAGATCATCTCTGGGACAAGCTATCCAGAGCAAATGAAGATAAAATTCAGTAATTATTCAGTGAATTTGATAGATGCAGCTGACAAGTCTGTAGGCTTAAAATTTTTGCTTCCTCAGAACATAGGCAGAAGCTTAAATTACTAATGACCTCCTTGGCCTGACTGCTTTCATTGCTGAATCAATGAAGCAAAGATAAAAATAAGACTATGACTCAAGCTGTCACACACTGAGTGAAAGAATGAGCAACGTCTTTAGAGTCATATGGTCGCATCCACATCTTGGTCTTGCCATAGAACTCAACGTGTGATCTTGGATAATTCAGTTACCATTTCATAGACTCTGTTTCCTCACCTGTGAAATAACACCTACCTCACATACAAATAATAAGAGGATTAAAAGATAATGCAAAGCATCTAGCACAGTTTTGCTTCTTGTTTCCTTCTGCAACAGAGGTTTGTTTATTATATAACAAAAAGAAAGGAGTTATTGTCTGGTATTTTTTTCCTTAGAAGTGCAGAACTTAAATTTATGCCAATTTGGAAATTATTGCATTTCAAGAAGGTAGAAACATCTAAAATGCTTTTATGCTTTCAAGCAACAAAATAAGATTTGGCATAATTTTTAGATTCCAAAAGTAGTCCATTGTGTCTTCAAGGAAGTCTGGGAATAAAAGAAATCAAGGGAGGAGAGGCTACAGAATATTATGAGAGGCCATTGATCTCCTATAAGGACATCAAGTGTCCTTCAGAATGTCAGGCTTTCCTCTAATGTACCTGGCTTAGGTCATAGGCATTGTTGTAAAATACTCCAGTTTTCAAATACTGATTCTTTTCTTTCCTGTAGGTTAAGACAATTGAACTTGAAGGAGGCCTCTTGGAAGATCATTTTGAAACTACTGTAAAAATGAGTACATACCTTGTAGCCTACATAGTTTGTGATTTCAAGTTTGTGAGTGGGACAACCTCATCAGGGATTAAGGTGAGACTGAGATCTAATTTTGTACATAGCCCAGGATAGCTTCCAGAGGACAATGAGTTTTTCTTTATTTTCTTAAGCTTTTTTCCTTATTATCAAAGTATCATGTTTATTTTACAAACTAATGATAGGTAAAAAATAAAATAGATTACTTGTAATCCTATTACCAAGAAATAATTACTCATAATATTAACATTTATCTTCTAAATATTTTTCTATGCATGTCAGTATGACAGTATTTAAAGAAATGGTATATACTGTATATATATACTTTTTACAAAATAATATATGACTATTTTAACTTAATTTTTACCATAATATGTAATAAAAATCAAATGTCACTAAATATTTTCCTATAATACTATATTAATAATTGTATAACACTATGCTGCATGGAGGTACCATAAGGATTTTTTAATGAGCACCTTATTTTTAGATTTTCACATTGTTTCCAGTTGTTTCCTATAACTTTTTTCCTCAGTGAAAAAAGGTATTCATAATTTCTAGAGTCTCTGTTATTTGAAAAAATTTATAATACCCAGTAATTGTTTTATAAATTTTTGCAAACCGATCAGTAGAGATATTAAAAATAAAAGTAAAAAAAGAACTCCTTACCTTGAGGAACCAAATGATCAACATAAAAGCATAGTCAAAGAACTATAAAATAATGCTTATGAAATATAGCTATAAAATGATTACAGTTTATATACATACTATACCTACAGATATGTAGAGATATATTATGAACAATGTATTTATTTACATATGTGGCATCTCTGCACATAGGTTTATATGTGCATAGATATAAATGTGTGTAAGAGGTCAGATGGCACTTCACTTCAGAGGACAGGTTGCTGTCAGCTTCCTTGGATTCACATCCCAGCTCTACAGTATTTTATATGGGTGCCTTGGATGAAGTTACTTAATCTCCATGAAGATAATAGCAGCTACTTCATAAAGTTGTTGAATGAATTAAATTAGAGTTTACGTGTATGCATTTAGTATGGTGCCTGGTAAGCCACCAAAACACGGTGGCCATTAACATATCTTTCCTATACAAGTTCTAAATGACATCAGTTAATTCAGAACATACAAGCAGATCACAAAAGGAAAGTAGCACTAAACTTTAAGCCCAAGAAAACCAGAATCGAACTTTATTCTTTCCATTTAATGGCTAGTCACTTTGGAGGAAGTCAGTGAACATATTTGGGCATTTTTGAGTAATTATTTAAAGTAAGCTAGATGGGGAAAGGGATGGATCCAGTAAGTTCTTGAAGACGTCCTTACCTCATAAAACTATGTTTTATTTGAATTGTGCTAGTAGTCATGATTTTGGAAAGCTAGTTCTCAAATGTTGGAGTATATGATAGTGATGAGTTCAAGTAGACTCTCATAATATAATGGGCAATATAGTTTGAAATTTACAGATTAGCACCTAGAGAATGAATTGTAACAGAAGATGCAGGATCGTTTACAATTCTCAAGACTGACGTTTGCTTTAATATTTTACGGAATTTCTTGAAAGATGCAGTCTGTCTTTCTTTGGGTAAGTGTTGTTAGGAATGGAGTTGTGCCAAGGAGCTATCATTCAAAAACCACTTCTGATCAACATTTCCAGGTGTCCATCTATGCATCCCCAGACAAGTGGAGTCAAACCCATTATGCTTTGGAAGCATCGTTGAAGCTACTTGATTTTTATGAAAATTACTTTGATATCAACTATCCACTCCCAAAACTGGGTAGGTTAAAACTCCACATCATTGTCTATATGTGATTTAAATGAGCACAGAAGTTTACTTAGCCCCAGAAGCAATAATTTGTACCTCTGAGTTTTTCCTTGAGTGTAGAAAATAAAGAATTATGAGAAGACATAATAGATCATTTCTCTATTATCAGGTTTAATGTTAAAATAGCTACATTGCATATTAGATTTGGTTGAATGAATTTTCTAGAGCATAATTTTTTCTATACCATATTTGTTTATACCAGCAATCTTTATAAAAGTTGCTAAAGCTTTACATAAACAGCTGAAACTGTCCCTTCATCTGTTATCCATAGTGCAATTGAGGTTGGAAGAAAGATTATAGCACAGATTTTTAAAAAAATATTTAGAGGAAATAGATAATTTGAATATGGTAGCAGTAGATCTTTATTTAAGAAAATACACATAGTCTCTCTTGGTTTTAATTTTCTATCTTAAATATTAAAAGTTGTGATTTTTATAATATTGCAGAACACATAAGAACTATGACTTAATTTTATAACTCATATAGATTACTCTTTAGAGCTTCTGACAGTGACAAAACATTTATTTTCCTTTGGGATGTTAGGAAATACTCCTTATTATATCCTTCGTCTCTTTTTCCACCCCCAAACTCCATGTGAATTTTTTAAAGAGAAGGTAAAATGGCCATCAAAAGACATCTCCAGGTGCTTATTCCTATAGTGCCTGAGTCTCACTGTATTATTAGAATGCTAATTCTATATACCCATTAGCACAGATCTACTAAATTCTGTTTACCCATAATCCACTGCTGTCCTACGTCAAAAGTCGAGGAAAGATCAAATAACAGCCATCGATAATTTCATGTTCTTGAAAAATGTGGCCTTGAAGATTAGATGAAAAGTATTTCAAAACTAACTGAAAAGAAGCATGCAGCTTAAGAATAGAGCAGATATAAGCATCTCTAATGGCTATGGGAAATAATCCATAGCATAATCATGGGAAATAATCCAAAACATAAAATCGTCACTGTATTTAGAAAAGGAGTCATTCCAACATTTGAAATGCTAATTAATATTAATATTTATTGGTGCCAATTTAGTATTTTATTTTGTTATAAATGTTTGCTTTTACACACTGGAGTTAACTAGTATTAGTTAGTTAATTAGGCAATGCAATTACAAACCAAGTGACTTGGTTTATTTCAAACTTAAAAAAAAAAAATTACCTTTCCTTTCAGTTGAACAGTACTTCTTCCAAAATGTCCTGGCAGAATAAAAGAAAAAATTCCGAGATTAAATATTAGCCAGAAATTTTTTAACCTATGTGAAGTCATTGGCAAAGGATGTACATGGATATAATATAAATTAATATTTATTATACCTGAGTTCTGTAAAGATAATTAAGTTTTACTTTACTCACCTAAGACTTTGTTAAGAGGTAGAGGAAATATCAATCTTGTTCTCCTGAAACTGAAATCCTGTATCTTTCTCTTTTTGAAGGAATTAGTTCATTTTCCTTTGATGGATCTCAAACATAATTATTCAATACTTTTTATTTTCAAACTTTTCAGTATAATAATATAAAATACAATATTAGTGTTTTTAAATGAATTATTTTCTTAGCGGTAAAACACCCATGGTATTTTCAGAATCTAATACTTAAAAAAAAAAAAGATCGAATATCAAAAGGTTACTTTAGCTACAATCAAAACTGTATAGATAAAATTTATCATACTTGATATGGGTGCTGATTATTTTTACTGCAACTGCAAGACACCATGTCAATGTTAAGATATTCTTGATGTTTTCAGAAAGTCTGTTTATATATACTGAAAGCATCATATGTATTTGAAGAGAAAACAAACCCCAGTTCTGGTGTAGAAGTCATAATGATAAGTGTGATTCTTCTTATTTTTTAGATCTAGTTGCCATTCCTGACTTTGCGTCTGGAGCCATGGAAAACTGGGGCCTCATCACATATAGGGAGACATCACTGCTCTTTGATCCCAAGACCTCTTCTACTTCTGATAAACTGTGGGTCACCAGAGTCATAGCCCATGAACTGGCACACCAGGTACTTGGCACTCGTGACATTCTCTTAGTATCAGTCCTAAAGAGCATTATACAGCACATTACCAATCTTCCTGAAACAACATAAAATCATATCATTTACCTCTAGAAGGGACCTTAGGGATTATCAAACCCAATATAATATGTTAAGTAGCAGAGGGCTCAAGCTGTAGACCATGGGACTCCTAAAGGAATTTTATCACAAAAGAAGCAGTCATTATAGTCTCCACAACTCTTCAAAGTAAAGCCTTCAGATGTCTTTTAGTAAAGAATAGTGTGGACTGTGCATATACATAAAGCACAGAATTGGAAACCCTCCAAATAGAGATTTCTACTAAAAATATTTCTCCTTATATCCCCTAGAACTGTAACATTCCAATCTAGGGCAAAATCAACCTTCCTTCAGCTGGAACCTATGATTATGCAAGTACATAATGCAGTACTTCCAGTCTAAGTATTCACAGGCTGCTGGCCCTGGGCACTATACCTAACTCTCTCAACTTCAGAGTCCTCATCTATAAAATTAAGTTAATAGTAGCTCCTGGTTCTTGAAACTGTTTTGAGGATTACAGAGAGGTGTCTGTGCCTGTCATATAGTAGGCTCACTAAGTATTAGTTATTAATGATGACAACAATAACCACTGCTACTGCTACCATTTCTTGCATGATAAGGTTTCCAAGTGCCATCTATCAACACTGTCTTACATGCAAATATGGAACTGTAAAACTAGCACTATAGATATCAGAGATGATTTCTACTCTATTTCCGTTCTGAAAATCCCCAGTAACAAAGTGAATTATTAAGGGTCCCAGAAATTCTCTTTCACCAGGTAGGTAAATATCATGCCATTGTAGAATCTGGTAATGTCTCTTAATTTTAATTTTTACCTTTCCCATTTATCATCACCATAATAATAAATTCTGTTTTTCTTTTTTGAAACAGTGAACTAAGTACCCAATTACACAGGAGCCATGCTCAGCATTGTACTATAAGAACATATGGGCAGCCTCTTCTGGTTTAGAATCTCCCCACTGGCCCATCTTAGGGGTTTTGATGATTAGTCACTGGTAGATCTAAAGTACTTAACACTGCCTGGGAATTCCTAATCTTTCTACCCAGTGTTCGTCAGGAAATTGGAGAGCTCTACCTCTGAAGCTCCGTGCTGCCTCTGAGCCTTCCTTTAATAGCCTCTCTTTCATAGAGATGTAGAGTATAGGGCTAGAGCAGCAGGCCACAGTGGTTTTTGCCTTGACTGTTTTGTCTCCATATGACCAGGTCACACCTCTGTTAAAAACCCTGACAAAGACACCCAGTGCCAACTGGGTAGGTCAAGGGTCCATTAGCAAGGCATGTGAGGTCCCCATGATGTAGCTTCTCTCCACCTCTCCAGCCTCATCTCTTACTATCACCCTAAGCTTTAGCCATCCAAGACTACCTGCCATTTCCTGAACATGCCAGGTTGTGTTGCTCCTCTATGCTTTTACTCCTACTACGTGATCTGCCTAGAGCACACATCACTCACAACATACTTAAGGACCACTTGCAAGTCTTAGGAAATGAATCATTTCTTAACTAATCTACAAACTCTCCAAGCAGAACTGATTCTTTCCTCCTGGAATCCTCTCTGTCTCTTGTACAGCCATTAATCATGTCATCAATAATGCTTTCTTGCATTTATCTGTCTACTGGTTGACCTCTATCATTTGTATTGAGGCAGGAGCTGTATTATATTCATATATATTTCTAACATATGGCACAGTGCCAGGAACATAATAGGTTCTCGATAGTCCCTGAATGAATGAATGAATGAATGAATGAATAAACCATTCTTGCTAACTGGAAAAGTGACCAGAACCAGCTCAGCCTGTATTTCTCATTTTTATCACTTCTCAATTTGAGGAAACAGCTTCTGTCTCTTCTCATAGATGCCCTTGGGAAGATTGATGTCCACTTGCAAAATAATCTGAGGCTCATCAGAAAAGGAACAGAGCTCAGTTTCTAGAAGCTACAGATACAGCTATTCTGCTCTAAACTGTAACAAGGCTCTTCTGAATCTTATTTTAAGTTTCCTATCCTTCTGGAAATTGCAATCCTATAATAGATAAACTCAATGCATGGTATTGGGCACATGGGCTAAATAAATTAAATGTAAAAGTACATGAAAAAATAGTAATATTTAAAAATGGTGTTATAGAACAAATATAGGTCAAAGGTGAATTTCTATTTAGGTTATCCTTATGCATCCTTTTTATTTTGTTTATTTATATTTAAAATCTTGGACCTTTATTCACTTTAGTGACCAAGTTAATTCCTGGGAATAAATTAGGGCAGAGGTTAACAACAAAATTTGCTCATCAGTAATATTATGTAACAATCTGCAAGTCCTGAATGAATTCTTGTGATTCTCTTAAATACCTGCTACTTAATATAAAGAGATAACTTTACCAAGGATATTTCGGTTTATATTTTGCCTCAGATCACCACCATATATCAAGGATGAGCTGAGATTTTACTTATTGTGCAAGAAAGAAAAGACTACCTCTACAAAATATTTTTATTTGCTTCTTTAATATTAAATCTAGTAGCTAGGAAATCTTTGGAGAATAAAATGGAAGTTGGAGAGTTGAGGGCAATAAGGACACAAAGAAAAGTGAAGCAAGAAAAATGTGGTAAGACGAGAAGGCCAGGACAGCAGCAGGAAGAAGCTGTGCAGAGAAAAGGGTAGCAAAGATAGAGGAAAGGCCTTAACTAAAGGAAAGAGTTAGCATCCATTATACTAATTACTATAATTAACAATTTTCTATTTTTTTTTCAACTTTCAATAACATCGAGTTTTTACCTCCTAGTGGTTTGGCAACCTGGTTACAATGGAATGGTGGAACGACATTTGGCTCAATGAGGGTTTTGCAACATACATGGAACTTATCTCTGTTAATGCTACATATCCAGAGCTACAATTTGTAAGTTCACGGTTTTGTATGTCATACCATATACCCTAAGGAATCACCAATTTGCTGTTAAAATTTTTAATGAGTGTTAAAGAGAAAACAATATAGCATGGTATTTTTGAGCCTGTGGTGTTTTGTTTGATGTATGAAACAGACTGTATTAGTTTGCTAGGGCTGCCATGACAAAATATCACAGACTGGCTAGCTTAAAAAAGAGAAATTTAGAGGTTTGAAATCAAGGTATTGGTAGACTTGGTTTCTTCTGAGGCTTCTCTCCTGGGCTTACAGATAGTCTCTCTCTCTCTCTCTCTCTCTCTCTCTCTCTCTCTCTTTCTCTCTCTCTCTATGTGGTCTCTGATGCTTTTGTCCAAATTTCCTCTTCTTATAAGGGCACCGGCCAGATTGGATTAGAACTCACCCTAACAGCCTCATTTTAACTCAATCCCCTCTTTAAAGGCCTTATCTCCAAATACAGTCATATCCTGATGTGGTGAGGGCTAGGGCTTCAACATATAAGTGGCGGGAGGGAGCACACAATTCAGCTCATAACAGAAATCCCTCACCCAAAAATTTGTGAACAGAGAACTCAAATAGCACATGTATACAGCTGTGTATTGAGAGTGAGAGAAAAGAATGTCACTGTCCTCATACAATAATGTAGGACAAGGCAATGCCCATGTCTATAGGTCCTGTGCAGAGTTTAGGCATGATTAGGGGCACACTCCTCTTGGAGTTCCAAAGGACCTATTTACTTCCCCAAGATGTGTGAAACGATTTCTTCAAACATGCTTTTTTTCACAGGCATAAGTAGGTCGGAACACCACCTAGCAAGGTGGTTAGTACAGGTTAATTAGCTCTTTGAGGTAGGCATTGGTTCAGTACAGTATAGACAGACGTGGATTTAAAGTCAGTGTCATTTTATTTGCTCTGTGTTAAATCTGTGTTTTAATCTCAAAGCTTCATATAGTCTCTCTAGTAAAAGGCATGTGATACATCTATCTCACATGCAGGGTATTGAAAACCTGGTAGATGATGGATGTCAGGTCCTGGCATGTAGCAAGTATTCACTAAATGGGAACCATTAGTTTTAGTTCTGTATCCAAGGCTTGGTACATGGTAAACATTCATGCAGTGCCTAAGGGAATGTGGATTTATACTATTATGAAGGAGAGAATTGGTGAAAGGGGAATATGTAAAGAGAAAGAAACTTATAATCAATTGTAAGAAATATTGATTGAATACTTATTTCTCAGAATATTGGAAGGAGATTTGACTTTGGGTAGTGAATACACAATGCAATATACAGGTGATGTATTATAGAATTATATACTTAAAGCTATATAATTTTATTAACCAATGGCATCCTAATAAATTTAATAAAATTAAATATATATATATCTTATTAAACCTAGCATGTTTTCTATTGTTTTGAGAGTGTCAAATTGAAATTGAAAAAGTAATTCTTCTCCTCTGTTTAGGATGACTACTTTTCGAATGTGTGTTTTGAAGTAATTACAAGAGATTCATTAAATTCATCCCATCCTATCTCCAATCAAGCAGAAACTCCTACTCAGATACAGGAAATGTTTGATACAGTTTCCTACAACAAGGTAGTAAATACTGTGGGCAGTGGAAGCTCTGCTTTCAGTAGAAATATGAGGAGGTCCATAAGATCAACAAGTTAAGTTTTTGCTGCCAGGTTACTGCCACGTGTTTCACTTTTTATTTTATTTGCTTCGTATTTTTCAGACATTATACATGTTCTATAAAATTAAGGTTTCCTGTAAAAACATATCATACTATCTTTTCCTTTAAATTTTTTCTTTTTCTTTTTTTAGGGAGCTTGCATTTTGAATATGCTCAAGGATTTCCTGAATGGGGAGAAATTTCAGAAAGGGATTATTCACTACTTAAAGAAGTTCAGCTATAGAAATGCTAAGAATGATGATTTGTGGAGCAGTCTGTCAAATGTAAGTCATGTGTTGGGTTACAATAGACTGTTGTTAAGCTTATAAGGTGACAGGCTAATTATGAATATTTATAAATTGTTATATTGTCAATCAATAAATATTTATTCCATTGCCTCACTGCCAGGATCCATAGAAGGCAGCACCTACCTTTTTCCTCTCACACCATGATAAACCAGGATGCCACACTAGGTTAGCTGTACGGGTTTGATACTTGACCTCCTTCTCTTTAGTTTTCTTTGTATGATTAACCGTACACTTTATCCTCGATTTTCCAGAATTTGTAATAACTTTATAATTCCTAACACCTAATTACATAACACCAAATCTGCCCAAATTTTAAGGGTAAACTCTACTTGCTCAAATTTATTTCCCAGCTTGTATTCTATACTGAGTGAGACACACCTTCTCCTTCACAGGAAGAAATCCTTCCCAATCTCTGTCATCATATCTTTGCTTCTAATGATCTCACTACCTGAAATGCCCTTTCTTATTTCCAACAATTTAAATGCTATCCATCTTTTGAGATCTAGCTGAGATTTCATTTCCTCTTCACAGATTGCTTCAGCCCTTACTGGTGTGCCTTTCTGCTAAATAACTAGAAATGCATTTATGTGTCTGTTCCACACAGTGACATTTTCTTTTCTTGGTTTATATGGGTCCAATAACAATGCAATAATAACAATAATAATAATAATAATAATAATAATAATATTTGCTTAAGAGCAAGAATCATGCCTATTCTTTCTTTTTACGCCATTGAACTAGCATACTATTGATCCTATAGTCTAACTGTGATTAATAAACAGTTAATGACTGATTAAAGAACACACGGTAACTTTGTCATTGGGATTTATGTAGTATAATAGGTAAGACAAAGCAGAAAACATACAGGAAACTCAGATAAAATGATTCTAATAATTATTAAAATATTCTTGAGGGAGGGGGTAGAAGGGAGGTAGATGGGGTAAAAAGGGTCAAATATGTGGTGACAGAAAGCAATCTAACTATGGGCGGTGAAGACACAGTACAATATATATATGTATCTTACTGTTAAATTGTATACCTGAAACTTACTGGATTTTGTTAACCAATGTCATAAATAAATAAATAAATAGATAGATAGATAAATAAATAAATAAAAACTAAATAAATAAATAAATAAGATAGAATCCCTTTATACACTAAAAAATTCTTAAATTTTCAACTGCAGGATATTTCAAGTATAAAATCTTTTATAAAAGTATTAAGCTGGCAGAGCTTGTGCCTCCAAAGAACCCTGTGCCATTGCACACAGAAGACTTTCTCTTTTCTTTATAAGTACTTATGTCCCAGAGAAAGTAATAATATTGTTCAATATTTGTGTAGCACTTTACAGTTAAAAAAATTCATGTGCATTATCTCATTTGATTTTTTTTGTATGCTTTTGTAAAATCTTGACCCTCATGGTCTCATCTGCATGTCACTTTGTGGTCAAAGAAACAAAGTAAAGAAACTAAAACGTTTTTTGAGGTGGCTCATATCTTTTACTCACATTTCTTGAAAATCATAAAAAGGATCGAATTACTAAGAGTCCTTAGTAATATTTATAAAAATGCTCCTTATCCATTTCCATCACCTCCTGCAGAATATGCAGATGCTCACTCTCTACAAGTCCTCCTACACTTCCCAACAAGGCTCACATTGCTTTTCTCTCCCTTCCCTCTCTTTTCCTCTCTCCTTTGCTATTCATGTATGATTGAGTGCGTGTGTCGTGTGTGTGGGTGTGTGTGTGTGTGTGTGTGTGTGTGTGTGTGTGTGTGTGTGTGTTTAAACATCAACCTGGCCTTTCTTCAACAAGGAAGAAACTGTCTCTGGTGTATGTAGGGGGTGTGTGTGTAGCAGGGAGGGTTAAAGGAGAAATTTGGCCAACAATAAGAGGATTTTTTTAGGCCAACTAAAAAAGTTGAACAGTCCTATGTTAATGTTTGTCACATCATGCTTATAACCACCAAGAAGGTAAGGCAGGCATTCTTACCTCATTTTTACAGATGGAAAAATAATACTAAAGGAGAGATTTGCTCAAAATCATATATTACATGAGTGATAGAGTCAATACTTGAGTCTTCTAACTCTAAATCCAGTATTCATTCTTTCAATTACATCATAGCTTCTTCCTAGTTATCAGGAAAGTCTCCTATCTAACCTTCCCTTAAAGGTCCTAAATTCTAGTTGACCCCCTTCTGATACCAAATGAAACTGGTATGAACATGATAAATTCCTGAAAATATCTTACTCAGCATTGTGTCATATATGTCAATTCCAATACATGTCAATAGCAACTTGGAAATCAAGAAATTCATGTCCATAAAGTCATCTAATAGCACTTGAATGTCTTAGGCAGTGTCTATGTCATTTTTTCCATCTATAGTTCCCCTTAGAGCATTAACTCCTGATTATTCAAGTGTTGATTGCCATCTTGGTGATTTTCTTAGGTCTCATGCCAATTCTGAATTCAAAATTTGTTGTTCATTCATTATATGTTACTGTGATAGTCATTGGGAATAGCTAGGTAAGCAAAAGTGTTTCCTCCACTGTCAAGGAGTTTATGATATGATAGGAGAAAGTTAATACTAGATACAGTTGCCCACAGGGGCATGAGTAACATGCACAATAAAATAATAAAGTAGGACCTTTCCCAGGGGAAAGAAAATAAATGAAAGGAAAATAAAACAAATCGATTCATCCCTAAAAGTTATTCTACCATATTGAACTTCTTTAGCAAACTTTAAATATATATATAAATATTAACTTCATCTAGACAAGATAAGGAGCATGGTAATTCATGAAGTAACTTTTATGTATTTCCTGTGTATCACTGCAAAGATGCCTTTTTTTCATTTCATGAATTGCTATGCTCATTAACACATCTAGATGAATTAAATTTTTATATAGCTATGCTAATAAATGTCTGTATTCATGTCTAATATGCACATTCAGCCAACTATCAATGCCCAAATAGCAGTACTCTTTTTCTTGTTTTATAGGGTTGTTTAGAAGGTGATTTTACATCTGGTGGATTTTGTTATTCTGATTCCAAGACGACAAGCAACACAGTAAGTATAAAGAGGCCTATAGAGTAGAAGAGATCTGGCCCATCACCTGACCCAAGTGTGTAGAGTAGCCCAGTTGTCCTTTTAAATTGCTGGAGAGGAAGAGAGACTCCACAATTTTCTTTGAAACAATGTTGACTAAAGGAGGAATGTTTGGCCATTTAGGGGGATGCTGCTGCTGTTACTACTATATTTTTGTTATAATTCAGCTTTTCCACAAAGCCCGCTGCTAACTAAAAATATTTCAGTGCCAAATTCCCCTGAGTGATTACTGCTGCATTGGCATCCTCTAGGCTCTGAAAAATGTCAAACAAAATATGTTGTTAGTTTTGGAAATAGAGTAAATGGCTTTCTTCAGGCTCTGCCTTTTTGTTTACTTCTGTGAAGTTTTTTTTAGCACTTTAGGAGAGATAAAAGAAGGTCATCAAGAAAAAAAAAACAAAACTCTTTTTTTAAAGAGTATCGGTAATCGCATAAATTATGATTTCTAAAGGAAAATTCAGCATCATCCAGCGATCAGAAATTCATACTAGAAGCTAGGAAGCTAGAGGTTTTGTTCTTTCGAAATATCTCTATCGATACAATATTGTTCTCTTGGAATATTTAAAGCTCTCTCTAAAGACAGACATTTCTCTCCTCAGTCACCCTCCTGGATTTCACCATTATTAAAATGGAGAGGAATTTTTTTCTCTTTGTTTTGAAAGAGAGCAGGCTGGAGGGTCCAGCCTGCATCCACCTGTCCTCCGCCCCCTGCCTTGTTTCTGGCATCCCAGGAGATCTAAGTGTGTCACATCCCTTTGTTTTCTCTCCTCTGCCTCGAGTTAACCACAGTCACTTGTCATTTTAGCTCACCTTTCCAGGGGAAAATATGGAGGTCAAAGAGATGATGACTACGTGGACTCTGCAGAAAGGAATCCCCCTGGTAGTGGTTAGCCAAGAGGGGCGTTCACTCAGACTACGACAGGAGCGCTTCCTGAGCGGGGTGTTCAAAGAGGACCCTGGCTGGAGGGCCCTGCAGGAAAGGTGGCTGCTTTTCTTCTGTTGCTGTAGTTTACCTCATCTCGGTTTGCTTGTTACTGCATTAGCTTTCTTTCCGCTTCTCTGGCAACTGTGGGTTGCTATTTCTCTATACAGGAATCAAAGCCTAAACTAGCAAACTTTAAATATATATATATAAATATTAACTTCATCTAGACAAGATAAGGAGCATGGTAATTCATGAAGTAACTTTTATGTATTTCCTGTGTATCACTGCAAAGATGCCTTTTTTTTCATTTCATGAATTGCTATGCTCATTAACACATCTAGATGAAACCTTGGTAACAGGTTTCAAGAGCTTCAGGTGATCCAGACAGCGTTGCTCCACGGCTGCGTTCTTAGTAATTCTGCAGCAACTTTTAGAACCTTGGTTCTGATGCAGAGGGTGGTTGGTTCTATTTCTATTATGCTGTCCCCAGACTCTTCTCAATACTAGATTTCTAGACTCTAATAAATTGTGTAACTGGCCTATACCTAGGAAGTGTTATGACAGCTGTACATATTATCAAAAGAAAAAAGATATTCTCTATGCGATAAATTGGATTCTAAGACCTCCTGTTGCCTTTTGTTTTTCAGTAATAGACTATAAATGTAATGTCTTAAAACGTGATGTTCTCAGTAATAATAAAAGTAAATCCAATTAACCACACTGTTGCCTTGTTCATGAGCCTATCCTGAGGAAAATTAGAGGCTTTACTGAAATCAAGAAACATAACACTATTTACATTTCTCTGTTTTTTTAGCCCTATTAATAAGATGAATTAGGTTAATTTCTTTTTTCTTTTTTCTTTTTCTTTTTTTTTGAATTAGGTTAATTTCAAATGAAATAATCCAAGTGAATCTGTACTGGTTCTTATGATTATTATTTCCTTTTTCTAAGGATCTAGGTGTCTAATAACAAGTCTAGAATTTTTCTGAGAATCAGAAGTAAATTCAAGGTCTTTAACACATAAAATATACACATAGAAAGAGGATGTTTTCTCTTTTTCATCAGTTACCTATTTCCAATCGAACAGCAGCTCTCATGCCACTTCCGTAGGTGAGGTACATCTTGCCAATTTTTCGTATGTCCTGAAGCTTGAACCTCAGAGAACTTAGACAATTTGTAGCTTGGCAACAATGCCTGGAAAATGTAACGTTTGATTCATTATTGGGAAAACAGGACTCACAGTTTTGTAACTTATCAAAATGTCATGAGAGAGTTCGATAGTGTGGGTGGCCCAGAATAATGGTGGCCCAGATCTATAACGATCTACATTTTCCTCTATTTAAGGCAGCTTTTAGAGTACTATTATAAAATGATTACTTCCTGATTCATGCCTATCCAAACTAATGAAATACTACTCACCCTTTTTTTAAATTCCCAGATATGTTTATCTGGAAAAATCTCCTTCCTTCTAAAGCCAAAATCTACCCGAGAATCCCAATCCATTAAGTTTTGGCAATATCTATTGTCTATTTTTACCTTTTTGTATAAGTATTTCAATTGCTTTGTTAATTATCTGTATTCTGTGAGTTAGCAGGTAGATGATCTTTTCTCATCCTTTACTAGATGGAGTCTGTTTACATTGTTTCTTTCATTCTTTTACATTTTTTGAGAACTCATGGGAATATCTTCCATTACTCTTCTTTCCTTTTTACACCCGTTGGTATTTTCAAGCATATGGTTTTACATGTGCAGGATTACTATAGCTATTATGGCTTGATGTGGTATAGGAAATAAATTCTAGAAGGTGCTAGGAAGTTAGAAAAAAATAGCTAATTTCTGATGTTTACCATAATAGGGCCAATGAGAAGTAACTGAGGCCTTTTGCTCCAGTCCATTCTGCTTCTTTGCTCTCTGGACTGGGCTGACCTGCAAATCCTGGACTTGGCATTGTTGACCACTTACTCACAGTCATTTAACAGCTGAGCAGTTGGATGTGGGTAGCTTTGTTGAACAAAAAAAACCATACTAGAATAAGATCTATACCTGTTAGGCTTTTTTTTCTATAGCTTTCATTCAGTTATTTGAATTAGTATCAGGCTGTCAGAGTGTTTGGAAATGTGAAAGGAAGATTGAATTTTTTTCTCCTAAAGAAAACAGTCAACAAAAATTATTGTGATATGAGATTTAGACAACGAATGGCACAGGTAGTTATGATAGAGTTCAACTAGGTATGTATTGCTGTACCTTCATAATCATCATGGAAGAATTTTTGCATACCCAAGGATCTACTAGTCTTGGCCTATAAAATTTATAAGGCCATTGATAACATAAAGGATGGGTGATTAGGTGCCTTTTGCAATTTGTCTGAGTCTTACAATGTGAAAATTGAAATGGCCATTCATTTAACCTATCACGGTCTTTACTTTCTAACATAGGTACCTTTGGCACATCCCATTGACCTACTCCACGAGTTCCTCTAATGCGGTTCACAGACATATTCTAAAATCAAAGACAGGTAATGAACTAATTGGCTGAACAGGTGTTTCAATTCTGAAATTAAATACGTTCTTTTGTTAATAATGGTATGGAAACTAACAGTTTTGGAGATGTTTTTGGTGTGTATGTTGATAACGAAATGCTTATGCCAATTTCATTCTCTTAGATACACTGGATTTACCTGAAAAGACCAGTTGGGTAAAATTCAATGTGGACTCAAATGGATACTACATCGTTCACTATGAGGGTCATGGATGGGACCAGCTCATTACACAGCTGAATCAGAACCACACGCTTTTCAGACCTAAGGACAGAATAGGTCTGATTCATGATGCATTTCAGCTAGTAAGGTAATGTAAGCTTTCATCTGACTTCATAGGAAATAACTGATCCATAACCAGATATCCTAGATTTCAAAATCAAACATTCAGTCTTGATCATTTACATGATATGGGTCTGAATGAAGGTCAAATACTGGCCACTTGGTCAAAGCCTACTCACTGATAGAGTTATTTTGACCCATGCAGTGTTTAAAAATTTAATCCAACATTTTTAGATGTAAAGATTTTTATATAAAAATTCTGACTTCTGGAATCTCTTTAAAAACAAGAAGATTTGGCAACTGTGAGTCTTTATTCCCACAGGGCAACCATAGAGGAAGGTGCAGTGGGAAGATCCCCCTTAGGCCAGGCTTGCACTCTCCCGTGCACTAAATTCTCAGACAGTACATGTGAGTGGCTTGCTTTACTCACTTAGGGTAGAACATCTAGGTAGTTAAGCTTATTACCTCAGATTTAAAATTTGTTTATACTAGTAGCTTGCTGTTTTACCAAATGCCTATGTAATCTGCTGAACGAAAAAAAATTATAAATACAGTCTTGACTTTTAGAATTTTAAGTGAGTCGTTAGCCTAGTACATAATCCCTTCATTACTTTGCTCACATTGGAGAAATAAATTTGAAATTGTTAGAGATATGAAGGAAGAATTTACTGCTTATGTTTATTCCTCTTTAGACTTTCCTAGAAAGACAAAGTGTTTTCTTTTCTTTCCCATTTATCATCAACAGAATAATATGTAGAATAAATCAGGTCACAAGATCACCAATGGGGGAAAAATGGGATCAGGTAGAGTATTGTGTTTCATCAGCTTTTTCTATTCTGAGAATTACTGTAATGTACTCACTTTATTCAGAGTGACATATTATTTCTTTTCAGATACTTGTTTAGGTCAACTTGAGTCAAAGTAACCAGCAGAACATCTCTCAGGCAAAGCTTCTCCCTACAACTGAATTTCCTATCTAGAGAAGAGAGAGGTTTGAGTGTTTAATTCTCAGCCCCACAGGTCTCAGGCACATCATGGTATCATAGCACACTGGAAGATAGGATTAGAAAAACACCATGCTACATCTGAGTAGATGCATGATAGACTAGCTAAGAAGCAGGCCACTGTTACTTAAAGGTTTATTTGCTCAAAGAAGGAACTCGCAGATTGCAGAGAAGGTAAATTAAAAATTTAAGACTAGGAAGAATGAAGAATATTGATAACTCAGCAAATGAAAGCCAATCTTTCAAGTAGTTGCAAAGTCTTTTTTTTCTGTTTCAAGCCTATAAAATTCTGGGCAGCCTAACTAGCAGAAGGAATCTTACAGTTACTGACACATTAATGGAAAAACAATGATCTTTTCTTCACTAGAGGGACTGGTTAATGAAGTTAATTAAGAGTATAAATTTTGGTTTAAAATAGATGAATTCGAGTACTACCTCTTCATTTATTGTTTGACCTTGGGAAAGTTATTTAACCATTTAAGCCTAAAGTTTCTAGTCTTTAAAACTTTTCCAGTCTTTAAAATTCCAGTTTTAAATAATAATGTCTATCACATAGGTTTGTTCTAGGGTTGCATAAGATAAGGCAGATAAAGCACTTAGCATAGTACCTGCTCAATAAATATCAGCAGTTAGCATTATTAGTATTATCTAATATAAATAGTTTTAAAGATGATGTGTAGGGAGAGGAAGTGATAACATATTTAACTACACTTATTTAACTACAAATAATGTAGTTAAAAAATGCATTTGAAATAATGTTTGTATATTATGTTTGCTACACAGGAAAAAAGTTAAGCATGCAAAAAAAAGGAATATTCTAAAGTGCTATTAGTGAATGTGTAGGGTACTGAGTTATGAGTATTTTCCTCCTCTTTTAATTATTTTGTAATTTGTTTATATTACTTTTATAATAAAAGTAATTGTATAATAAAACAATTTAAAACTCTCATAACCAGTCTAAATATTTTTACTTGCTAAACTCTCAGTAATGTATATATCCTCTTTCTCTGCTTTATGAAATATCTACTTAAGAGTTAAATGAGGTATTCAGTGATTACATTTAGCATGGAGACAAAATTTGACCCAGGAATGGATATTTATTTTAATTGGAGTTTCATACTTACTAAATATAATTTAAGACTTTGATCTCATCTGAGTCGAGTCAAACTAAAAAGACAACTTTAATATCCTTACAGAAAAACTATTTGTTTCTTTTAGTTTCATACCTTAAAAATAAGCCCCAAATTGGTTCCATAGGAATATAGTTTTATTTCATAAAGGTACCATCAGTTAGCTTAAACTGTAAACAAATAAGTAGATACAGATTTTTCCTGTTTGGCTGAACTGTGCTTATATATATATGTGTTTAATCTTTAAGGTAAACAACCATTCAGATAACACTTTGAATTGACTGAAGCAGTGGGCAGGTGGCGAGAAGTTGGATTTTTATTAAATAATTAGTAACTGCATAAAAAGGAAAAGAATTCCTTTAAAATGAATATTAAGATTAAACAATTTTAAAGTAGGCAAATATAAAAGTTTCTAATAATGACATTTGTTTTATTAACAAATGAATTAGTCTAGGCCAAAAAACAAAAACAGGATTAACATTAAGTAATTTTTATGTGTTAAAAATTCTTTTTAAAATTGTGACCATAGAATAATACCCAATTTCTTCTTGTTGTTGATCCTCTAAGGCTTTAACCACACTGCATATTATGATACTTACACATGTAAGACGGAATAGTGATATTTTGTGGATTTGTATTCTAAAAAATAAAGCAGATCATAGACTCAATACAGCATATAGTCCAACCCTCTGCCTTCAGACAAAATTTTTCCCTAAGTCTGTTTAAAGCAGTATGTCATTGTGATTTAGAAAAGTCACAACAAAAGTTGGTTCTTTTAAATTTCACTTCTAGTTTCAGTTCCCTCTTTTTAGATAAGAATTACAAATTTTTAAACCCAAAGGAGGTAAGGAATTATGTTAATAAAAAATTCAGTGGCCACATCCTTTGTTCTGGAATCTGTTTCCATCTCGAACTGTTATGCTCAATCTGGGCGTCAGATGTTGGTTTACAGAAAGGTTTATAGATCATGTGGGGACACAGATCCTCTCAGAAATCGCTTTACAAAAGTGACATTTACAATGGTTTATTTCCTCTAAAGAAGAGACCCAAACATTTTGGTAATCACAATAATAGTTTTGTTGTTTTTCTTATTACAAGAAAATGTAATAAGTAGATTCTAAAAAGAAAAGATAGAAATACTTCTTTTGTCTCACTCACAATAATGACTGCTTCTCTGTTAGGCTCTAGGAGAGACATCAGAAAAAGAAAAGACCTGGCATCTGTCCTTCACTTAGAGGAAGAATTCAAAATCACAAATTAAACAATTAGAGAATGGCATAATAGATGAATACTTTGATATTATTTGGTACTTAATATTAGCTAATATTTATTTTATTTCTAAAGTTCTTGCTGTGTGATAGGCATTATTCTCAGTGATTTACGTATGTTATCTTATTTAATCCTTACAATAGAAGAAGATACTATTATTCTCTCCATTGTATAGGGGGAGGCAAGTAAGGCCCGGAGAGATTAGGTAATTTGTTCAAGGTCACACAGCTAGTAAGTGGTAGAGCTAGTATTTAAACCAAATGGTCTAGCTATAATGAACTTCTATCATTGTTCTCTATATCATAGTTAACATTGAGAATATTAAAACTCTAAGATATGCACAAACCATCAACATTTGTTTTATACCTCAGTGCAAGAAGGCTGACCCTAGACAAAGCCCTCGACCTGACTCACTATCTCCAACATGAAACAAGCATCCTTGTACTTCTCAAAGGTCTGGAGTACTTAGAATCGTTTTACTACATGATGGAGAGAAGGAATATTTCAGATGTCACTGAAAACCTCAAGGTTTGTGTTACTTTCAGAAAATTCATTAAATAAATACAGAGTCTGGAGAATTGGTGAGATTTGATCTGTTTTGCATGGGACTCTCAGGATTAAATATTTGAGAAGCTGAGGAGACTGACTGATGGCATAGTTAACACTGCAGTACCTAATGGCTGGACACTCCTTGTTTCTTGTCATCATCACCCTAAGAGCCCCACCAGGATCATGAGTGAAACATTTCTTCTAAGGCGATTTTATCTTACATCAATCAATAGCCCCTCTCAGGAAACTAAATTATATTTTTAATGAAGAAACTAACTCTGTTTTTTAAACATGGTGAGTTGGGGCCAGAAACAGAGAAGACATATAATGATAAGTAGTTCTGTGTTTTGGAAAAGGTTCATACAGATAGTTTGGAGTTGAGCCTTTGGCTGGGTAAGTAAAGACTGTGTTAAGAACTAAATTTAGCCTCTCTGTAAACCACCTTGTGCTTTCTGCAGCATTACCTTCTCCGATATTTTAAGCCAGTGATTGACACGCAAAGCTGGAGTGACGAGGGCTCTATTCAGGACAAGATGCTCCGCTCAGCCCTCTTGAAGCTGACCTGTCACCTGAACCATGCTCCTTGTATCCAGAAGGCAACTGAACTCTTCTCTCAGTGGACGGAATCCAGCGGAAAATTAAAGTAGATCTAGACTTCTGTCCTATTCTTCATTCCTTTCACTTTAATGTAAAAGTTTTGATCACGCAGGACATTAGAGGTGAAACCTTTTAGAGAGGATAGAAAAAAACGCTGGGAATTGCATACCTTGTTTCATGCTCTTGCATAGTAAGTGCTCAATAGATTTTGTGAGAAGTGAAGTTTAAGCCCCTATAGGGGAGAGTTAAATAAACATTGACATGGTAACAGAAAGATAGCCAGGGGTTGAAGTAGAGGGCACCCATCTCCAAAAGTGGTATCTTTTAAAAATAAAAAGTGGTGTAAAATGTACGTATGATTAAAACACTAGTGCCTTTTTAAAAAATGTGTTTACTTCCTCATTAAACAATACCACAGGCAAAGCCTTGGCCCCAAGTTACAACTTTGATGGGAAACTGATGATCTGGGCCATTTAAAGGATGTACATGGTGGCAAAAGTGATTCTGTGGTTAGTATAATCAGAAAGATGCTCAGTGGTCAAATAGATTATGTTGCAGTTCGGTTTAGCGGCTACAACCCACAGGCACAATCATTTCAAAGTAAGCCTTAATTTCTGTCCAACACATGATTTTATATTGTTATTGTTAAAACTCTGACTCTAGAGTTAAATGTTTTGAGAAATCAAATCTGTACGTAAGTTCGGGAACATTTATTTTTTCAAATTGAAGAAAAAAATTAACTACTTTAGCACCATGTAATGAAATGGTATCAAGTTTTCCTGTGCAAAATCTCTATGATATGCTGTCATAATTTCTCTCCACATAACTAAATATCAGTGAGTTTTTTGAAATCTTTTCTTGAATTCTTCCTTTAAAAAAAGCAATTCCCGTTTCTTTTTCTTTTTGGACTTTTCTGCTCTTTGGGATTTAAGCCTAAAATCACTTTTAGAAAAAATATCTTTTAGCTCTATTTTTCTCTTCTTTTGTTCATGTTTGAATGCGTTATATGAGTAAGGCTAAAATGTAAACATCCTGCTGCTTCATAACACAATAGACTACTATTCTGTCTTTATGCTGGTTACAAGAGGGATGATCTTATGCACAACAGATATGATGGTTTGACATGTTGAATAAGATACTATGGCTGTGAAAATATTCTGCGTAAAGCTCATTTATGCTTGTAATCAAAAATGCATAATTAAATATTGTAGGGTGTTTTTCCTAAATTTCAGGATCATTAGTATTAATCTTAATGAAGAATTTCCTTACATAGATTAATTGATTACTTCATTCATTCATGAATTCAAAATATAATTCTTTTCATGGCGCCTATGTGCCAGGCACTGCTGTGAGTGCTAACGATAAAGCAGTGAACGAAACAACTATGTGTCCTACCTATAAGGAACTTAAAATATATTCATTACCAATTTTTATAAATTTATGCAGTAAAACACACTAAATCTAAACAATGTGGATTATAATTTAATTGCTTAATCTTTGCTTTATTATTCAAATGGAACTTGGAATATTTAAGTACATATAGTATGTGTAGTGGAAATAGCGCAAACATTGGAATCACAGGTTTAAATCCTGTCTCCAAAATGGCTACTTATATCACCTCAGAGCATGTTACTTAACCTTTCTGAGCTTTGTTTCCACTTTTTAAAAATTAGGATAGCACTTATCTCACTGGGCAGCTTTGACAGATAAAATGTATATAGACTAGTACAATCCCTATCATATGATCAATGCACAACAACTGCAACTTTCCTGCCCCATCCCCATTTTTCTGTGTTGTTTTTCCATGCCATCAATATGAATATCAGTTATTATTGATCTAATGATATTTAGGATTAAAAGGAATAGGACAAATTAGAATCGAAACTAGTTAATATCCCATAGGACAATAAAAAACAAATATTGTGGTATTTTCTTTAGGTGGACAGAAAATAATGTTATTGCATCTGACAACTTTTACAGAATTGTAAAATGACTGAATGCTAATCAGTTGTGCTGAATTACAATTCTCTAGACCTAGAGAGTCAGATGAACTTCAGACAAGCCTGTTAGAATATACTCTTAATGTGACTTGAAAGCAGCAAGTAATCATTTTTAAAAATTATACAGCACCAATATAGGCTTTTAATGATAGAATCCTGGGTAAACCAGAGCTTTTAAATTTTAGAAATCATCTCTTTTAGTTATTAATTCCATCAACTTTCTATATTCATCTCTGAGTAGGTTAAAATTTTATGATTATTCTCCTTGCTAACATTTTATCATCAGTAGGAACAAAACACAAATAATTTACAAAGGAAAATTCCATAAAATAATTTTATAAAAGTTTGGCAGAAAAAAGGTTTAATATGCTAGGTAGTGGAAATTGGTCAGGTGTGATTCGGTTATAGCAACTTAAAATTGTAATAAAAAATAAGAGAGTTTCTTCTTTCACATAACTTTTTTCTTTCCTTTTGTGCTTAATATCACAGTCTCCCAACAGATGTTTTAAAGATTGTGTATTCCGTGGGTGCTCAGACAACAGCAGGATGGAATTACCTTTTAGAGCAATATGAGCTTTCAATGTCAGGTGCTGAGAAAAACAAAATTCTGTATGCATTGTCAACGAGCAAACATCAGGAAAAGTTAATGAAGTGAGTGCATTAATTTAATTGTTAAAAGTAAACTGACACAAATTCAGTGAAATCACTAAAATTTTAGCCACCAATTACAAAGGCATATAATTGAATCAGAATTTGAATTGCATCTACTCTACTGCCAAAAAATACATATGTCGGCAAAATACACATAGTGAAAACAGATATTTCTTAGTTCTTAATCATGTGATTGATAGTAAACAAATGGCTAAGCTTCATTTTTCAGAAGCTTGGAGGAAAATTATTGTAAAAATACATTCTTGTGTATAAGAGGCTGTGTAATCTTATCAAAGTTCTTTAAAATAATAAGTGAATAAAATTACTGCTAAAAAAAAGGTAAAAGTTTAACTAGAACATTCAAAATGTTAGCCAGGAGAGAATTTATTACTGTTTTTGGTAAATTATACTTTTATCATGCCTCTTCCTCTTCTATTCTTTTAATATATTGGTAGCCTGAGTTGCTTTCATTACATAACACATGCCGTGAAAAATCATGTGGTTTTTATTTCTTCAGATTAATTGAACTAGGAATGGAAGGAAAGGTTATCAAGACACAGGACTTGGCAGCCCTTCTTCATGCAATTGCCAGAAATCCACAGGGGCAGCAACTGGCCTGGAATTTTGTAAGAGAAAACTGGACCCACCTCCTTAAAAAGTTGGTATTCACTTATGTCCAATGTGTGTTCTTCCACCCAGCTGTCTCAGTTGCCTAAAACCAGTCGTAATCAAGTGTCCCCCAAAGTGTATAAATACCATTTCACCCAAATGTTGCAACAAAGTCTGTCGATTTTAAAACTCATTAGCACAAGTTACTCAGTCTAAGTGTAAGGGAGAGGAATAAGAAGAAGAGGATGGGAAGCAGATTTCTCATTCAGCCCAGGAAAAGAGTTGCTGGAAGCAAGTACTAGTTAAGTTAAATCCAGTCATCAGTTCCATCCCCCTCACTTCTGGCTCTCTCACAAGCCCAGGGGAATTCAACGAACCCACATATACTGATCAAACATATTTGGCTTGCTTTATTAATGCAGTTTTGTTCTGGGGAGGAAACTTTAGGAACTTTGATGAGAGCTAATTCCCACCCCCAGTTATCCTGTGGAGATGGCATAGTGGGGTGCTTAGAGCAGCTGAAGGAATTCCCATCAGAAGTGTTTTGGGAGCTCTTCTCCAGAACTGGATTGGTTCTGAGTCTGTTGTGAAGTTTCAACTTTTGGAAAAACTGGAGCTCATGCTAGTACACTCCTGGGCCTAAAATTTCCTCAGAAAGAACCGATAAAAATTAGATTTCATTGGAATGTACAGGATGGCATTGCTTTCTCTCCCTGTTAAGATGCTCAGTAATTCCCTCAACTAAATCTAAAATGTCACTTATGAACTACTACTATATGGAAAATAACCTGAATGAGAGAACTGTGCAGTTTACTGTTTAATGTCAGTTAGCATCTCTGATGTCAGTCATCCACAGTTCCTCCTTTCTTTCATTTCTTAGCCATAAAGAACTCAAAGTCCTCACAGACAGCTTTGTGTAATCAAAAAGCACCAAGACTTTCAAGGGGTTGGCTCCCACATGAGATCTAACAATGCGAAACTGCTGCTTTTTTTTTTAATGTGTTTCCTTAAAGACCCTACTGAAACCATTGGTTTGATTGTTTGCTTGACTGTTAGTTCGCTTCTTAAATGATCAGACTTTTTCTGCAATGCTTTAGATTTCCCTTGTAACTGGAAATTATCCTCCTACCTGACCATGTGCATAGCCTAGACTTGGAACCATTTCTTAGATGTATCTGTGTTCTGCTTTTCAAAATGAATCCCTCTGACCTATGGCACAAAGTCTCTATTATAAGACTCTGAGGTGAAGAATGCAGTCTGTGGCTGTGAATGAGAGTTTAACCAAGTAACATGGCCCTATAAATACAATGCTTAAACACAGTGGGATGGAGAAGTGTGTGACAATACATTCGAGTATAAAAAGAAAACATTATCACCTATATTATTCCTTGTGTTATGCTATTTAAATTTTCTTTTTTACCTATAATATAATACATATATAATTTATAAATAAAAATGTATTTGGGGAAGTTATTGATCAAAATATCTTACTAGTGGGGTACATAATCAAACAAATGTGGAGAATACTGCTTTAAACATAAACATAAATTTAAATATAAACATTGCTGAATAAAGTAGTCATATTTCCTAAAAGAGCTTTATCTACTTTTTTATCTTATGGTCAAATTTCATCAGTTTCATAGCTTTGAGATTTTACTAGATGAATATGAGTTATTTTATGGTAATTAATACTATCTATTATAATGCACAAGCTTATCATATAATTAATGTTACATATTTTTAAAATATATGATATAATAAAAACATAAGGCCAGTCTTCCTATTTTTAAATCTTTTTCATTTTCAGATTTGACTTGGACTCATTTGCCATGAGAATCATCATTTCTGGCACAACATCTCATTTTTCTTCCAAGGATGAGTTACAAGAGGTTTGTGACTCTCTAGTGATAACAATTAGAGAATAAATGTTCAAGCGGCAGAATCGAAAGAGAAATAGATGTGATCTCGTTTGAAGTTTTCATTTTATTAAAAGAAAATAAATTGTTTGTCCAATGTCACATAGCAAGTAAACAGAAGGCAAAGGACTAGACTATTCTTAAAATACATGTTCATAGCATTCAAAATGAAAATTACCCTTGAGAGATGGTCCTTTTGTGTTATTTTGTTCATATTGTAGCATCATGAGTTATGCTGAAGTTCAGTTCATAAAGGTTTTTAACAAAATTACTGTTATTGGTAATTCTACTTGCTTTTTTAAGGCATTCTAGATGTTTTCATCTTCTTTGATTTTACCCTTTAAACAAATTCAATTCTAAAACTCAAATCTGGCTCACTACTTGCTCTATGACTAGGCTTAACCACAAATTCTTTACCCATAGTGTGCTCACTTTGTAAGATAAAGATTTATTATTCCTGTCTTACTTTATTTATTATTTGAAGATAAAGTAATAATTATGCAAAAAAAAATAGAGGAGAAGAAGAAAATAACCTTTTAGAGGTTGGCAGAGAAATGCTTGCACCTGTGTTTGTATAATTTGCAAGCTGTTTTAGAACCCTTTAGAAGAGAAACTGTTTTATGAACCACATCAGTAATTCTTTTCTGAATTATTTTTCAGGTGAAACTGTTCTTTGAATCTCTTAAGGCCCAAGGATCACATTTAGATATTTTTCAAATTGTTCTGGAAACCATAACCAAAAATATTAAATGGATGGAGAAGAATCTTCCCACACTGAGGACTTGGCTACAGGTTAAGATTTAAATGGTCGGTAGAAAGAGCACATCAGATGTGGGCTACCACTGCATGAAATTGGCAAAGCTCAAGTCAGCCTTACAGATATTTTGTCTAACCAGTAAAAAGCCTCAAGAAATCATCCAGTGCAGCTGTCTGCTCTAAGCTATGGTCTCCAGTTGACCTATGTGTGATGCTGGGAGTGGGGTAAGGTCAGTTAGGGATCCTATTTAAAAGTAAACTTTCTGAATAATGGGGATATGTGGAGATACAGATGTAGACATAGAGATGTAGCTATAGTCGTTTAGCCACAACACAGACTATCTGCATTGTCTCACATTATGCCATTCCTTTGTTATGTTGCTGCTTTTTAACCTTGCTTCGTATCTTGGTGTTTGCCCAGCCAGTTTTACCTCCAAGGAAACATAGCCAATTCATTAAAAAAAAAAAAAAAAAGCTTTCATTTGCATTCTGCCATCTTCTCACTCTCCCTCCTTCTTCAGCTCAGCCTGAATAGTTTAATTATTACCATTCATGGAAAATCTGAATTAAATATGAAGCATAAGAATTAGGAAAAGAGGCAATTTGTCACCAAATCTCAGATTATTAAAAACTATATGTCAGGGTTTATCAAGGAGACCAGGAGGGCCTCTTGGCATGAGACTCACATTCATGAAGAGCCTCAAGATAGCCTTTTGAGGTCATCTCCAAATGAAATAAAATCTGCAGTTACGGAGGTACAGGAAATGTATTGTGCTTATTAGTGTGGTATTTCAAAAGCTTTATGGTGGATGCCACACTTTAATCCACACACTGCTGCATTTTTAATAAATCTTTTGAGAGTTGCAAAATTAGATTATATTGGGATATTTTGGGTTACATCAGGGTTTAATATAAATATTTTAATGTATTACATTTTGTTACCCAGTTTTAGCATTTCTTCATACTTTAAGAGAAAAGGGGGTGTTAATATACTTTCTTCTTGATCTCTGATGCTTTTTTTGATGCTTCTCTTAATTGTTTGAATGAGGTATTTGGAATAAAGAAAACACACATTTAAATACAGGTAGTAAATTTAATAAATTCATAACCCCACATATGAATCAGTATGAAAGTGTAATTAAGTTCTAGATAGATTTGAATCAATACACAAATGACTGATTTATCTGGTAGTTAAGGGAAGGTGGGGATGTCGGAGCAGGGGTGATGTGAGGACGTTATTCATCCCTTTTGGAGAGATATCATGAAGGTCTATAGACCTTTCTCAGTCAGAGACAGAATATGGTTTGGATGAATATTGGCCATGGCCCAACATACATTTTGTTAAGTTTGTTTTCAGATCACTTCTTGGAATCTTTGAAGCATCTTTGGCTTTAGATTTGATCTGGTCAGGGTTCTATCAAAGTTTGTATAACTACTTAGTGATATCACTCTAGAATTATACATACTGTAGCATAAGAAAACTGAAAAAGAATACTTTTTTCCCACCAAGATAATATGTAAATTAAGTAGTAAAATGTGTGTGTTTCGACAGAACTGTAACATCAATATTTTCCTAAATAAATAAAGTTTTCTTTTGTGCAGTACCTTATCTACCAAAAAGTTCCAAGTTTTTAATTCTCTTCCTTTTAGTTCCTTATTTAAATGCGTTTGTACTTTTTTGGATTCTTAAAAATTGAATACAGAAAGAAGCAATTTTATTATTTAATAAAAATGAACATGAAAAATAATGTACCAATAATGTTTTAGGAAATACAGTTTAAAAAAAGAAACATGAGGTATTTCAAAAGCTTTACAGTGGATGCCAGACCCCCAACACTAAGACTTGACTAAAGTTAGTTTTACTTTCTTTTACTCCAAATGAACAAATAAGTTGCAAAAAAGTTAAATACATGATCATCAATAGATGATGGAGTGAGCAGACACAACTTCTCTGGGCCTCCCTGATTCCTCAGAGAGCCCCTGGGAGAATTTTGTGGTTTCCACAGTCCTCTCAGAATGAGAAACTTTTCATATTAGGGAAGCCTAGAACTAGTAGCTTGCTCCTTTTTAGGCTTTGCGTGGGGGAGCTTATCACCATGACAGGAATTTGTCCTGCCTCATGTACATGCTTCTGCATTTTATTCCTTGCTGTGTCATTGGGTCCATTTGAAGTTGCAGAGAACCAAGCCTGATGAGGAACTACTACAAGAAATCCTGATTTTCTGGGGCAAGTTCTTGGGGTTTTTTGTTTTGCTTTGTTTTGTGTTTAGAGTTGGAGAGAGATTTATCAAACTGCAAGAGGGACCTCCAAATAGTCATAGGAGCTAGTTTTCTGCTTGAACGTTAATGTCTACCAAATGCAAAGTTGCTTAAAACGGCTCCATGTTTTATTCTGTAACACTCCTTTACCTATATTCATTATTGACCTTCTTTCTTCCATTTGACGATGTGTCACTATTTTTCATTTTAATACATAATGGTTTATAACTTTTACACTTACAGACTTTAGATCAATCATCTATTATATTGTCTGCTTCCTGAAACCTTAATTTCATCAAAGGCATATCTCCAAATCATAAAGAAGAAAAAGATGAAAGGGATTATGAAAGAAGTAGGTTTGCTGGGCTAAAGCATATGTGTATTATATATAATCCAACATTTTAATCGATAATGCCAGATTATTTTTATGAAAGGGGGTGTTAATATACTTTCTTCTTAGCTCTATATCCTGTACTTGTCAGAATCAAATGTTAATCTCTTATACCTAGTAATATATTCCATGGTAAAGTGCAGTTTCCTCGGATATTTACTTAGCTATGCCACTAGTTTATTTTGATGAGTATCTATTGATAAATTTTTGTATCCTGTTTGAATTTTTCTGTTTGCTTTAGTTTCAGATGAATCTTTTGTAGACAGGCTATACCTGAATTTTGTTTCTTACTATGTTCCCCAACTTGGGCCGGCCCAGGCTTTGTCATCTGATACTCTCCAGTCTCAAGGGCATAAAAACTGAAGCTTCTGATACCCTCAACATGAACGCAGACTTCGGCCTTCTGCTTACTCTTCAGGGTTCCTGAGTTCACTTCATTTTTGACCCATGAGTGATCCTTACTAACTTTCCAGGACATCGATGCATTAATACCATTTTAAAATACACTTTATTCTACATTTTTAGTTATTTTTAGTAAGAAGGTCAGTCAGGGTACCTAGTCTAGCATATTTCAGAAGCCACAATAATTTATTTCCCAGTATGCAAATGCCTGACACTTCTACATATGAGGCTCCTTAGCATGGTAATTGGTTTGCAGTATCGATCATGTAGTATTGATTTCTCACAAATAAGGTTATGGAATGCCTAAGACTGTACCATACTTAGGAAATTAGCAGTATAAACTGATCATTTGTTCAGAACGTAAATCAGGAAAATTTTTCAATATTCTTAGGGAGAAATGGTTGGAAGATCTGAGAAATGCAGACTTAACTAACAAAATGAAAAAGGTTTATGTCTCAATCACTTCTACAAACTTTGCTTTGCAGCTGTAACTTTAAGATATTTTGCTAATGTGTTCTCTTTTCCCCAAAAGTCTTTATCTTCTACCATACTCCCAGATAAGTTTAGGAAACCAGTTTTCTATTTTAATACATGACTCAACAATTCTCACCTTCAGGTATTTTCACATTATTTCCCACATTTTGAAGTTCATGTGTCTGACCCTCTGCTGAATTGTGCCATATTTCTTACTTTCAATACAACATTTCAAGTTCATACCTCTGTAAGGAATTCCCATGTTAATACCATCTGCCATGCCCCTCTGGTCATCTAAAGAAAACCTCGGTTATAATTATAAACTTCATTTTTAAAGTAGGCAGAGTAAATTGTCTCAGACTTAAAACATACAAAGGACATTATTTCTCAGTTTTAAAACCCTATTCCCCTTTAAAAATTGTTTTCTAGTAAACTGAGTTTGAAAATTCTAACTCATCTAATGTTTTAAATAAGAGTTAGAAAAAGGGTAAATAAAACATTCTAAAAACTCAAATATGGAAAAAAGTATGGCAGGGCTACTTTATCTAAAAGAGAAATAAGTTGTTTCCATGGCATAAGGCTTTGGCACATAACTTTATTCTCTTTCTATTTATACCTCCAGATATAGACCCAAAGACAAAAAGTAGAAATCATAGAAGGACAAACAGAACTTTTCAGCTTGTAAGGGGTAAACAGGTGGAGACTAAGAAATAAGGATCAAGGAAAAGTTCTAGTCTGAAACAGCTATGCACAATCTATGTGAACCCGATAGAACCCATAGGAATAATACCCTATGTCCTGGGTGAGTTAATTCAACTCACGTTTAGGGACTGGATTAGGGTCAATTAAGAAGTTATTGGTTAATGAGAGAGGCTGGATAACATTTAAAGGTTTGTATTTGTTTGTTCTTGTAGTAAATTGTGCCTTTTCTATAGTTAACAGTTAAGACATTACTGATCAAAGCACCATTTTAAAAATAATGTTCTATATTCCAGAAAAGCCATTACCAAATAGGGAAAGCATATTATTCTTCTAGTTTCAGAAAACTGTTTCTTTGGGAAGCCTAGCAGTTTGTATTTTGGGATCAAGGGAATATACCAACTGTCAGCTCCTCTGTCTCACTTGAGGACCTAGAAAGAAATAACACCTTCATTTCTGGCCTTGCAAATCCAAATCTAAAAAGTGCTGTCTAAAAAAGGAAACATCGTAGATTTTTTTTTCAAAATACATCTCCTCTTATCCAGGTGTCTTTTCTTCTATAATTCTACCATTACAGATTTATTCCTTTGGGCTGAAAAAGTTAAAATATTAAATTGTAGCTCATTAGTCATGCTTTAGTATGACTGTGTTTTTAAATTAATAGTTATTTCTTTACAGTTAGCTGATAAAAGGACCCTAAGGAGAGAGAGAGGATTGAGGAGTAGGAAGTGGGGGAGGGGAGTTGATTCTGGAATGAGAGTAATACCCCAGGAAGTACTGGTTGGGTAGGAAGCTCTGGAGGGCAGTATCTGTCACTTTCAAGGGTGTTACATACAGATGGCATTTGATAAATATTTGTTGACTGTTTAAAGCAGCACCTAGAAATAAGGAAGGAAAATAAAAAGAAATGAGACCTAAGAGAACTAAGAGACAAGCCTACTTGACAGTTTTGTCTCAGGCTGGTCCTGCTAATATATGGTTATATGCTTCTGTGACATGTATTATGCATTATAGATATATACTTTGTGCTTGTCCTGAGTGTCCCAATGTATTGTAAGTGCATAACTTACAGCTCCTGTTTTGTTTTTTGTTCTCTTTGGTGCTCTGCACGCCATGGGCATATCACAAACGTTGCTAACTGATTGACGGCCTGTGCTGGCAGCTATCAGCCAGAGGGAGGAAAAAAAGCATCTGAGTCAGCCCAGAGACAGCCAAGAATCACAGTCAAGTGTAATTTTCTGCATAAATATTACAGGAACTTCTCATGCTCAAAAACAAACAAAAACGTGAAGGACACATTTTACAGGAATGAACCTCAGACAGGCTCTATTTCAGCATAGCTCTAAGAAATAAAGAGAAATGAAAACCGAATCATTATCTTCAAGATTGTAAACATCTCCCTAGAAAGAGCAAGTCAATCAAAAATTCCAGCTAGATATTATTTCTAAAACCATCTTCTAAATCTTCTAACTTTGTAAGAGAGAGCCTATGACTGGTTTTCATGGCTGGAGCAGGCCCACCATCCCTGCCACTTTCTGACCCAGCTAGGCCCCATCGGACCCAGGGTATAGATGATATCAATTCAATACCAAAAATTTGGTTTCCTCGGGACGTCATTATTTTAAATTATCAGGTTGGAATATGTCAGCATTATAAACACTTCTTTTCTCTAGTATTGTACTTTGTGAATTTAAATTTTTTTTGCACTTAATCTACACAGTATTAAAGTTGCACAATTCGCATTTAATAGTAATAAAATATTCATCTTTAGTGCTTACTTTGTGCTATTCTCTGTTGAAAGCATTTCTGGTGTATTAATTCATCTTGCCCTCACAATAACTCTAAGAGGGAGGTACTTGTCCTCAGTTGATAAAAGAGAAAACTTGTCCCATTCACAGAGGCAATAGTTTTTAGTACATTCACAGAGTTGTGCACCTATCCATGTGCTCAATTTTAGAACATTTCATTACCCTAACCCTGTACTCACTAGCAGTCACTTTCTAGTCCTCCTTCCCTTCGGTCTGAGGCAACCACTAATCTACTTTCCGTCTCTATAGATTTGCCTAGTCTGGACATTTCATATTAATAGAGTAATGCAAAACTATGGTCTTCCATAACTGGCTTCTTTAATGGATAATTGTGTTGTTTATGCTATTTAATGCTGTTATAAACATTCACATACACGTTTTTGTGTGAACATAAATTTTTAATTCTTTCGGGAATATACTAGGAGTGGAATTGCCAGATCCTATGGCAATTCTATGTTTAGCCTTTGGAGGAACTGTCAGACTGTTTTCCCGCACAGTTACACCATTTCATATCCCCACCAGCAGTATATAAATGTTCCGATTTCTCTACATCTTTGACAATATTTCTTATTACATGGCTTTTTTACTCTAGCCATCTTAGGCCTGTACCTAGCCATACCGTGAAGTGGTACCTCATGATTTTAATTTGCACCTCCTTCATGGCTAATGATATTGAACATCCTTTCATGTGTTTATTTGTATATCTTATTTGGAGAAATGTCTTTTTTTGCCCATTTTAACTGGATCATTAGTTTTTTATTATTGAGTTGTATGAGTTCTTTATAAAGTCTAGATTTAAATCCCTTGTGAGGTAAATAATTTGCAAATACTTTCTCCCATTCTGTGGATTGGTTTTTCACTTCTTAATGTATCCATGGATATCAATCTTTCTTGATACTTATCTTCAAACTTATTTATGTTAGGAAGATGCTGTCATGATGAGTCAAATTGTGTCCACCCAAAATTCATGTGTTGAAGTTGTGACCTCCAGTACCTCAGAATGGGACTTTTCTTGGAAATAGGGTTTTTGCAGATGTGATTAGTTAAGACCTCATTGAAGTAGGGTGGACCTCAACCCAGTATGACTAGTGTTCTTATTAGAAGGGGAAATATGAATACAGACATGCGCGCAGGGAGAATGCCATGTGAAGATTGGCATTATGCCAACACAAACCCAGGAAATATTAGAAGCTGGGAGAAATTCCAGGCACATATCTTTCCTTGGTGCCTTCAGAGGGAAGGCGCTGCGGACACCTTGATCTTGGGCTTCTAGCCTTTAGAACTATGAGACAATAAATTTCTGTTGTTTAAGCCACTCAGGGTGTATTAGTTTTTTTACAGCAGTCCTAGAAAACTATATAACTACCTACAATTTAATTTTTCCACTTTAGTAATTACTTTCAGTTCAAAGTTCGAGGTTTAATAATATACCATTTCTTGGTTTATATTCCTAGTTACATCTATCAGTTATATGAAAAATTACATTGAATTGGGCTCTATTTTAATTTTTCCTGTACAGTATCTTAGGGTTTAAAAATATTATCGAAATGTTATTAAAATGTATCACTGTTTATAACCTTTAGTGGACATGTAGGTTGCCTACCTGCCATTTGGGTTGCTTAACTCAAATTTTTCCTTCTGAATAAGAAAAATGATTTTGTCCAAGCTCCCCTCCTCCCCATATGAAAGAAGGGAAGCAACCCTAAACTCAGCATTCATAAACTCTGCTTTGTCTAAGAAACTGATCATGGTAACCCTGTTTTCATTTCCAGTGATTTGCATAGAAACGTATAAAATACAGCTTCAGCAAATAAAACCTAAGGAGAATTCTAATGGAGGATTTCTGAGAAAAGTTTCCTTGCTCTTAAGAAAGAGACACCAGAGAAAACCTTCTTTCTTCCTCCCTTGATGCAGCCTTGTTGACCACAGGGAATACAGTTTTTCAGAAAATTGTTCAGAGTGGGCAGAATGAGAAGTTGAGTTCTTGATGAGATTGGGGAGCTGTGACTGGAGACTGCATCTTTGGACTTGTTATGAGATGATGGATTTCCTTATTGTTTAAACTAGTTTATCAGCGTTTTGCTTTTGTATTTCAAAGCATCTTAACTCATATATAACTGTTCTTTTCTGATAATCTTTCACTTTATTTGGCTGAATCTTTTTGCTAATGTCTAACTGTACAAGAACTCTGTTGGGTAATTATTCTGCTTTTCTTAGTGCTCTAAACATTGCTTAATTTGGTATAACTTCAAAAGTCACTAATTGCTGCCAATTAGTGACGAGATGTTGACTCCTCCAATCTTGGGGTGACTGAGAAGAGTTTGGAGTAGCTGGAAACCTCATGGTGGTCATGTTTGTCCCGGCAGTAAGTAGCATCCTCAATTTATTCAAGAGCACAGCAGAGGAAATGCAGTTAAGCATTAATATGTTGCCTAGGCGGAGGGTCAGGGGAAGGAGGGAGCATTTGGGAAGATCGTTTTATGAACTATATCGATGTCTAACCAGTGTACTGTACACTTGAAACTAATTTAAATAAATTTATTATTTTAAAAAGTATGCCCCTCCAAGAGTGCTGAACAATTTTTTTCAAATGTGTACACTGAATTAATGTATTTTATTGTTCATTTCAAAATAATTGGAATATTTAATAATGCTAAAACTAAAGTTGACATGGACTATCAATAAATTAAATTGGAATATCAATTAAGTAATTAACGGAATAGCCAGCCTTCTAGTAGCCTGAAGTCAGCTATATTTCTCTTTATACCATATCCCTTTCATAGGTTATTGTCATTGACCTTAATTTCTCTGTGGGAATAGGGAAGCAACAGCAAATTCCAGAGCACTGACTTAGAACACGGATCACCTGGGTTCCATACTATGTCCGCCACTGGACTACGAGTAAACCTTCTAACTTCTCTAGCCTTCGGTTCTATCATTTATTAAATTGAAGCTTGGGTTAGCTGATCCATGGCATACCAAGAGCTTTATTTGGATTAAAAAAAAATGTTCCTATATTCATATATTAGTGAAGTTTGTTAAATACATAAATTTTAAATAAATAAATAAATGCTGTTTGCTATTCAGGGAGCTCATTATTTATCCTTTCATGCTATTTGTTATATATTATAATTAGCCCTCCAAATTTCTTGTTTTCAAATATAAATGGTAGAGAGCAAGGATTCTGAAAATAGTAGATGGGAATAGTGCATAATGTCACATACTATGTCCTCTGATAATGAATAGTATCTTCATAATAATTGAAAGTCTTATGCCCTTAAACTAAAGAGGAAATTCTGTGTGAGAGGATAGAAGGTTAAAGACTGAAATATAATGGGTTTCAGTAGTGAATCTGAGAAATTGTGTTCTCTCAAGAAAAGCTTTATAAAGTCAGATGTAAAATGGTAACTCCCAAAAAAACAAATAGCAAAATTCATTATTATCTTTTAGAGGGTGATGAGATCCACAACGTTTTGATACATGCTTTCTTTTTATGCTTCTTCTAAAGCCACAAGTCTTTAAACGATGAAGCAGAGTGAGTGTGTGTGTCTGTGTGTGTGTGTGTGTGTGTGTGTGTGTGTGTGTGTGTGTGTGTGTGTAGGAATGGGAGGAATGAGACACAAGAGGTTGGCAAAGAGAGAATAACGAATTATTTGTTTCTTTATCAAAGAAATCTCAGAAAGACTTGACGATCCACCTATATTTACTAGTGTAACGGTCAAGCATTTCTACAAGTCTCTGCAGAAATGGAGTATTTAAGAAAACACACAAGATAATTTAAAAGCATGACAGACTCTAATTTGCAGGTGAGGTGAAGTGAGAGCATTTAACATCTGTGGAGTTTTAAATGTCTCTGGTATTAAGTGCTACAGCTGCAAAAATAACTCCAAAGGAATATAATATGACTTAGAATACAGGGAAGAGCCTCTTATCTAAGCAATACAATGTGTGGGGTTCTTTTAACAGAAACCAATCCTGCATGTACTATATAATATCTGAACACTGATACACCAGCCCCTGTGGTTCACTTCCTGTTTTTGATTCTTAAGTTCCCTGGGGTGTGGGTGGAGGTGAAGTCTACGGGCTGTTATTATCTTTATTAACACAGTGGGGAGAGAGCAGCTTTGAGGTATCATATGATAGACACCTACTCTGTACTGATAACAAACATACCATTCAATATAGAGATAATCTGGAAAAGTGTTCAACTTTGCAAGTGAACTAGAACTCTAAACACCATGCATCCGTTCACATGAAGCAACAAACCAAAATATGATTTTAGAGAGTGATGAGTGCTGTAAGAAAATTAAGCAGTAGACCATGTTTGTGCCTATTTTAGATTCTGTGGTCAGAGAAGAGCTCTTTGTAGAGGTGACGTTTGAGCTGAGACCTAAAAAACAAGAAGGACTCAGCAGGCAAAGTACCAGGCAGAAGGACGTTTTTGCACAAGAAATATGCAAGACAAATAGTTAACAATGCTGGATGAACTTGGCTACTTCCAGGAACTGCAAGAAGCCCTTTGTAGCCACAGCATCGTGAACACGTGTAGATGAGGTCCCAGAGTTAGGTAGAGTTTCGCTTTTATTCTAAGCTCTATTAGAGGTTTTAAAGTAGAGTGGGAAGTGCGTGACTTAATACAATTGACACTTGAAAATATAATATTGAGCTTCGATTTTTCTTCTTTAAAACCTAATACCTAATTCCCTTGCGGGTCAAATGACCCCCTGCGGTGCGTTCGCCCAGGCGGTTTGCGCTTGCCGAGAACTTGTTTGCCCTCGAGGCCCTGCGTCCTGCTGTTGACAGTCTCCGAGGAGCTTGTGACAGTTGGCAGGCGCCATGAGACACAGCTGGAGCCAAGTTGCTGCAGAGGTCGGAACTGTAGGAGAGGAAAGAGAGGGAGAAGAGGCGGTGGCAGTGCTCTGGGAGGGCCGCGGCCTCCGCGGAGAGTGGCGGCGGTGAGCACGCGGTGCAAGGGATGTGGCAGCGGGGCCGCGAGGAGCCTCCCTGGGGCTCAGAAGGCTCATCCCTAGTTGCTCCATCCCGTAGGTTCCCCAGGTCTGTCCGGATTTGACATTGGAAACAATGGTGGCTCAGGGTTGGAGGCAAAAGCGCGAGTTCTGGGGTTCGCGGATCGCTAAGAGAGTTTCTGCTTCTCTGGCCTAGCTCCACCAGGCCTGGCCAAGAACCCCACCGGCGGCACCCCCTGGAGCCGCAGGTGTTGATTCGGGGCTAGGCTAGGGCCGGCCTCCTGCCCACATTCTGCAGCGCCCGCGGCCCACTGCAAATCCAGCGCCGGGTTTTGCGATTCGCCTGCAAGTGGGGACCGCTAGCCAGAGGACTGGAGCCTTGGGGCTCACGGTTCCGCAGGGGTCCCGGCCGGTCCCTTAGTCTCCCCGCCAACGACCACTGGGGACCACTCTGCTGTGCGCGGGCAGCTCTGCCGAGACGGCCCACAGCGCCTTCTTCTGTGAGCCTTGGTGAAGTGAGCTCCCCGGAGCCCGTCTCCCTAGGGAAACCGAAGCTTCGCAGTCTAGGGAGCAACCCTCGCCCTCAGGCTCTTGCTCTGCCCTCAAATCTCGGCTACAGTGGCACCTCCCAGCGAGGCCTCTCCTCACCGAGCCATCCGAATTAGCGACTCACTCTCCATCACATCACCCCGATTTAATGCTCAGCGGAGCATTATTTCGGCCTCGTGTATCTTCTGTGTTTATTGTCTGTTTCTGGAATGTCCACTCCACGGGGCAATGACCGTGTTTTTCTGCCACGGTGCTGCGTTCCCGGCGCCTAGGACCCAGCCGGGTAGGGACGCAGTGGGCTGTCACTTTTGCCGAACAACTGAACATTGTTCCCGGCGCTGTAAGAGACAAAAAGGCCGGCCTTTCTGAACAAGCCCCGCCCACGGGCCCGTCCCCAGCTCTAACCTGCGCCTATCCCTCCTCTCCCAGGAGTTGGCTTGGGGCGATGCGGTGCTTTTCTCTCTGGCCTCCCTCGCATTTTCTGCAGCTGTCGCGAAAACCCGGAGCGGCGGGACAGCAGAGCGGCGGAGCTGGGCCGCCCCTCGCGGCACCTCCCCAACAGCCCTCGGCGGCCGCGCTGGGCATGCTCAGTCGGCAGGGCCGCTTCAGCTCTCGGAGTAGGAAGCTAGGGTGCTCCGGCTGTAAGGAGCGGCGGCGGGGGGAAAATGGAGCCCTTCACCAGTGGTGAGTGGGTGGCCAGATGTGTCGGGGCTGAGGCTCTTTGGGGCCCAGGGGATCGGGGCCAGTCGTGACACTAGGGATCGGGCTGTCGCCCCCACCGCGGGTTTCCCGCGAGGGTTTGGGGGGCGGGGAAAGGACTGGAGGAGGCGGCCGCAGGCTTGGGGGTTGGGGGTCGGGCGGCGGCCAGCGCAGGGCCGTGGGCTGGTGTGAAGGTCAGCGCCACTGCCTGCCTGGGGTGGGGTGGGGTGGGAGGACATCGGGTGCGGCGGGACCCACGCTCCGCTGCACAGCTAGGTGGGCGAACGGCAAAGTTTAGGCTCGGGTTCGCGGAGGTGGGGGCAGCGGGAAAGTTAGCAGCCCGGGTTTGACCCCGGAGAATGGGTGCCGGCCGCGGCTCTTGGGTAGAAAGGGTTAAGCCGTGGCTCTTGCCAAACCCAACTTCTGTGCTGGGTGCTGGGAGCTGTCTCCTTGTCCTCAGAAGCGAGCCGTCGGTGACTTTCCACAGGATAGTGTGTGTGTGTGTGTGTGTGTGTGTGTGTGTGTGTGTGTGTGTGTGTGTTGGGGAGGGCGGGGCATGGCAGGTTAATTTAGTGGAAGGAAAGGAAACTTGGGGAAAGGCTTGCTTAACCCTTGCTCGGGGCCGAGGAGGTGCCTGCCCGCATTGCCTCCTCCTGTATGGTGATGAGGCACTCCGCAGGGCGTTCAAGCTTCCTTTCCCGGCTCCCGATAACATCACTTTTTCAAACGAAGTCTTATTAAATATCGAGGGTCCGTCACAGTGATATCACAATGTGACTTGAGAGGAGGGTCAGTGTAGGAGCCTGCAGGATGCCCTGCAAACAGCCACAGCCCTTTACTGAATGAAGAGAATAAATCCCACCCTAGTCAAAACGATGGCTTTTGTTTGGAACAGAAGTGCCGGAGTCACAATGTACGGGTGAGATGTCTTACCATTTTGCGGCATTGAGTATATGGATTCCCTTTTGGGATAGAAAGTAGGAAAACTACCTGTAAGGGAGAATTCACAGTTAGAGAATTCGTTCTCTAGTTGATATATGTTTTCCTGCCAGTAGTTAATTAGGTAGTTTGTCATTAATAGAAGCCAGAGTCTACCCCTGTTTGGGTAGGTAAGTTGCCACTCAAGAAACAGAGACAATTGTGCACTGTATATCCCAGACACCATCCAGACTTTGTTGTATGTTGTGCTTCACAAATGGGCCTGCGAACTACTCATTATATTTTCCCAGTCCCTAATTCAGAATGCTTTATTCTACTGCCATCTTCCTGTCTATGCTGTTCAATTAGGCTTAATGATGACAACTTTAATTCTGAATTTTCTTTCTCATTCATGTTCTATTTGTAATTGCTAAGGCTCCAAGCAGAGTCTGGTAAAGTCACTACGAGAATTAAGGAAGATTTAAATGGAAAGGAACCTTAGAGACCATCTAGTACTTTAGTGTAAAATATGTTAAATACAGATGGTGAAATCCTTTCAAATGACTATTCCAAGGCCTTTTCTTTGTTCTAAGTAGAATGCTTGGAGCTTCTATCTTTGTAGGATTTTAAGTGTGAAATTTAATGTAAATTAAAAAAAAAAATCCGCACAAGGCTGAGTCATCCATTGGGTCAAGATCATTGCTAGCTGATTTGGTGAAACTATGCCTACAGAATTAAAGTACATTCTCAAGTCTTAAAATAGGGGTCTTTACTCCCCTCTGAGAATATGCTCCTCTGGATATGAATATTTGTAAATTGTCACATTTAGGAGAGCAGTGGAAAAGTCCTACAGAGGAGAACAAAAAAGAAGCAATCCTTCAACTTTCATGTAGGAAATTGGATTTCTAATCCTTTCCTATCTGTCTTCCAGATTTTCAAAGTCTGTGCTGTAGATATTTTGGCAATGCATCATTTTGGTTAATGTATTAATCACTATTAGAGCCTTATCTGGTGTCCTTTAACAAGGAGAATAGAAACTACAGTGTCTAAAGTCAACAAGAGATTCACTCCTAGCAATTTGAGGTGTTTTCATGTTAAAGGTAGACTGGTTTTTTATTTCAGAACTTTTGAAGGATAGCTGTAGAATTTTCTAGTGTCTTCAAACAGGACATGGTATTGCAGAAAGTATGTTTATCTTTGTACTTAATCCTTTTGAGTACAAAGGATATGTACATTTAATCTTTTGTAGATCTGAGTATTCTGGTATAGAGTATTTCATTATCCACATAATTTATGATTGCAGGAATTATCAAAGTTTGGTATTGGCTTTTGTTACACATTCACATTCTTTTAATAAAATCTTCACCACTTACATTTTCTCATATATTTCTGTACATGGAAAGTGTTGTAACAGCTTAACAAAGACAGTTTTACTAATTCAGGAACACATAGCTTTCAGTTTAAATCTTGTGATTTTACCCTCTGACCTATAAATTTGTAAAGGGGGCAAATTTAGTTTCTGTTTTGTCATTCTGGCTTTCACTACTCATGTATTCTAGCTGTCTTTCTGTATTTTCCCTGTTAAAACTTACTGCTGGCTCATTTTTCTTGGGCCCTCCTCTCTGCCTACTGATAATGGTCTTATTCAATGAACGTCCTATATTAACCTATCCAGGTAACATACTGCTGTAAACCATTTAATATGCACATCTCCAGAAAAGGCTTATAAAGAGGGATCTTAGTGTCAGCAATACACATTTGGCTCAGAAGATATTTTTGGTCTTGCACTTGGGAGGGACTGCTGACTATTATGCTGAAGGCTGGATATCCATTCTGGCTTTGGATCTTTGGTGACATGTGTGTGTGTAGGGAGAGAGATGTGCTGGACCAATACTCAAGAATGATTTAACAGTAACTATTATGTCCTATCCGGCAGGTGGTGATTTATATATTACCAAAAGACAAACAAACAAAAAGTGGTGGCGACTCTTTAGGTCTTTAGATAGATATTACTAGATTAAGGCAAATAATTATTTGATGACTGGCTAGCTTTATTTGTCCTCATGTGGATGCAAGGTTGGGGTATTTCAGAGTAACTTAAACTCTTATTATGGCTCACCCTCAGAATCTGAGTAGATCTGAGGTCGTTGAGCCTAGGAATCTGTGACTTTATTTTGAGGATGTTAGAAGTATTCACCAGGAGGAAGCAAATTCAGGATTTGGAAGCATATTGACAGAGAAGGATCTCTTTTCCTGTGCATGAGTGCACACATGTATATATGTGTGTGTTATGTGTGTGTATATGTATATGTATATGTATATGTATATGTATATGTATATGTATATGTATATGTATATGTATATTTACCTCTGTGCTTTCTAGTTTGTGGTATGGCCGGAAGTAAATCTAGGGTGAAAAAGCATTGATATTTTGAAGTCCTAGAACTGAAAACATAATTTGAACAATTTGTTGATTTTTTCATATGAACAGAAATCACTTTCAATACTACAACTTGGTACATCATCAAACGAGGAGGATTTTCCTGTCTTATAAAACTATTTTTGTTTTTGTTTGCAGATTGGCATCTCATTGAAAGTATTTCCCAACTTCCAAAATGAGAATCCTGAACAATAAATTAGATATTCTTGGATTGTAAGGCAGTATAAAGTTGATTTCATCTTTTTATCTTACAAATAATAATTGTCCTATAGTATGCATTTCTTTAAAAAAAATTTTCTACCTCATCGGTCAAAAATGTGAGCTTACCACATTTTGTTTATATATATTTTTTCTTTTCTATGATGAACTACTGCATTGAGAGAAAACCCTTATAAAATGGAAAAGTGTAGTTTTTCTCCATGTGATGGAATGTAAGTTAAATTCTGTTTTTAATCTTTCTGTCTTAAGTTTTTCATTTCATTTAGGGAAAATAGGAACTATATAGGAATAGAGTGTTAACATCATTTAATAGTTTAAGATTGAGGCTGTAACTAGAAACCAATTCAGTTTTTAACTGGAAAGCAGTGGTGGAAAAGTTCTTTGCTTTACATAACAACCTCTAAGAAAGAGTATCCTGGGACAAGATAAACAGACAGCCTCTATTAGATGTAGTTAAAACCAGTGATTATTATTTATCTATGGATGATCCTTGAAAACTCAGTCTGGAAGATTTATAACCAAGAAAGATTGGTTATGAGGAAATTATTATATAGAAAATTAGCAAGGGCAATTTCCTCAGTAGTTCAGTCAGACACCATTTTTTGAATGCCCACTTACAAGTAGATTTTCTGCTAGACACTGTTAGAAAAGACTTCACAGACCTGTCATCAGATAATGCTAACCTTAATGAGAGAAATGAAATGGAAGAATCTGTTTTATTTTCATGCTAATATAAAAATATAGAAAGATAGAAGAAGTAAAAAAGCAATAAAATTTTAAGACAGTTTTGTAATTATGAAATAAATGTATAGGATTGTCTTTATAACCTATTCATATAACATCTGTTACCAATAAGCTCACATTTCTTCTACTGATTAGTGTAATACACTTGTTAGAAAACAGCAGCATTTTGACCCTCTCTGAAGCTTTAGGAATTTGAGATGTGGAGGACATTAGCCAACATTACCCCAGAAGTTAGAATGGAATTAGATGAGGCCCCTGGTTCTTGGCAGTTGAGGTGAAGAGGACGGTGCAGCCATGTTCTATAAATTAGTTACCTCATGTCTTGAAAACTGTAAGAGGTTGGAGTTGGCACTAACACATAGGCCTTTGCATAATGCTATTGGAGCAACCAGAGAAACCACTCTTTTTTTGTTTTGAATCCCTAAATATGCATTTTTTTCTGAGTATTCACAGGAATTCAAGATTGGGAGTGGTGGGAAATTTTGGAGCTCTTTTGTTCCTTTTATATCTGGTGGCCTTTTTTGAAAAGGCTCCTCATCACCTTAATGTTTCTGTGCAGTAAATGTGACAGAGTCCCCATCTCTGTGGAAGAGTGGTCAGGGTTCCCCTGTAACCTGATTCATTGTTGTGAATTCATTTGTGATTGTTCTGGGAGCTCCCATAGGACTTTGAATCCAAAGATCTTTAGGGAAAATTGGGACTTAGGAGAATTAGTGATAAAGGTGAAAGAAATGTATAGATTTATGTAAAGGAGGAGGCTAATGGGCAGAGATTTTCAAAATGGTCATGCCTTGAGCCTTGCAAGTCTTTGGCTCAGAAATGAGCCTCGTTTGGAGAGCAGGACACTGTGTGTGAAGCTGAAAGATAGACTCAGGGTTGGGAGAGGTAGGTGGATCTGGTTGGACAAAAGAAGTTGAGCAGGAAGGGGACGAATTAGTTAAGGCATTTGAAGGCCTTGGTAGTTAGAAAACATTTGCCACGAGTTCGATCATACTATATGCACTTCTCTCTTTCACAGTTACTTGTAAGTTAGGATTGTTAACTTTCCTGAATGTTTTAGATTTTAAGGAAAAAAAAAATACAAAAGAGGGTTATAGAGCAATTGACTTTGAGGGACCATCATGATAGCAGTCCCTGTTCTTTATAGCCTAGTTTTACTTCACTTTTCTACTGATGCTTGAACAATGAGACAATTAAATTTTTTAAAATTCCAACCTTAGCATCTAAACTATGAGGAAACCAGTTCCTTTTGTTAAATAAAGAAAATTCAGCCCTCCAAGGGATTTTGAAAAAACAGTGGAGAATCAAGTCAACTGTAGAAGATCCTTTGAAGTTCTTTTCCTTTTAGAGTGTTTTCTTAATGAAGATCTTCCTGGGCATTCTTCCCATGTATTTCAAGAATGCAGTCACCAAAACAAAACTCAAGCCAGTTGTCCAGACTTCTGTGGATTGAGGGGCTGGGTGGTCTAAAGCCTTCTCCAGTCCCACTGTGTTATTGGAGGAGACCAAGCCGGTGAGGTGGTTGAAGGTAGTAAAAGAGGACTTCCTGATGTTTCAGGTTAGGGGGTGGGGGAGCTTCATAAGCTAGGAGAACAGGATGATGGGAAATGCAGTGACAGAACCGGTAGGTACCTCTGTGGGTTGGGTGTGCTCTTTTCACAGCAGTGATGATGAGGGCTCTGTGGTAGTGTTTCCCAGACAACTGCCTCAGGTATCATTTGGTGTCGTAGAGGAACTTTCTGGTGGGCAAGGAGGCTTTGGGCTATAGTATTTCTCACAGCTGTAACTTAATTTGTAATATTTAAAACAGACTGTTCATCATTTCAACAGTATTATACCATCCCAAAGTTTTCTTTAGAGGAAGAAATGTATGGAGATTAGTGGGAGTGAGTGATTGAGGAGAGTTATATGTTTAAAAGGTCTTTATTTAAGTTGGTATTGGTAGTGTGATTTGAAGACAGAAGTTGTGTCATACTTGTCTAGTTTCTTCTTGCCCCATAATTGTCAAAAGGACCTCAATGGTTAAGTAAGGGAGGCCTCTGTGGCCCTTGGAGTGGGAGGAACTAGTGTTTCCCAGATTTATCAAGATCATGTCCATGAGTTTGGGATTGTTCCCCCTTGTGCATATTAGCAGTAGTTTCTCTGCTTTTTTAAACTAAATGTTAAGTACCTAACTCTTAGGGCCACTGACGTTGTCTGTGCAGCGTCTAGATTGGGTGGCTAGATTAAGAAAACATCTCAGACTGAGCAGAGTATTTATTGGTTGTTAGTGGGAATAAGAAATGAATTGCTCTTTGGAACAGCAGCCTCACTTTCATTTGCATCAAGGCAGGCTACTGAGGTAACTTTCCAGTTGAAGGAAGCACACAGAAAAATAATTGAATGTAGAAAAGAGGGTCTAGACTGACTTGGGGATTAGATAATAAAAATATGTTTGTGTTTAGTTAGAAATAAACATTCACCAAAATGTGGCTAGCTTTGTTTGAGTCTAGTTGTCCACTGTCATTGAGTACATAGTTCTGTTTTAATTAATTGCCAATTTGGGAAAAGACTTGAAGAATTCATGCATAGAAGCTTTTCTTGGCAGATAATCAGATGACAATGACTACTGGTAGAAAAAAAATGTGGTTACAATCCTAGACTTTTGGATAATCATTACTATTTTTTTTTAAAGTGGGCTGTTGATAAACTGACCCTCAGTAAGTTGTAAATTGATGGCAGAGTTTTTGCTATAGAGATTTAAGACTGTCATTACCTTGTGCTTTATCAATCTGATGAGTCAGATGGAAAAATATTTCAGAGAATTATCAGCAAAATAATTCTTTGTTCAAATCCATCTGAGATCAAGTTTAGCAAATATATTCACCCACTGAGGTATTTTCTAACTCTCAAGCATTGTGTATACATTGAAGGGTTCTTATAAATTTATTTTGCTGATCTCATTCAGTGATATACATTCTCTGTTAAATCACTTTTAGGTGATTTACACCATTTTTAATTTTGAATAAGGAATTATGGCAGGTTAAGATTCTTTTGAAAACTATATCCAGATAATTGATGGAATTAAGAATAAACTCTTCAGCTTTAGATCTTAGAAAGGTGTTTGTCACTTTGTAGATTTGCCTGAGAGATTAATGAGCATAAATATTTAGATATCATTGACAATTTCAGTTGCTTTTTATAGCTGAATCTTTCTAAGGGGTACACTGAGGATTGTCAAGGACTGTGGGAACTGTGTTAAGAGGAAAGATTTTTCAAATATTATATAAGATAAAGATTATAAATTTGGACTGGAGGACAACTTTAATATAAATATAAACATTAGGATAAATAATTTAGCCTAGAAAAGGAAAAGAAAATTGAAAATTAAGCTAAACTAATTTTATTTTTTCCCCACGAGGATATTGGCTAACTTTTAAGTGAATAAAATGGCATATCTTTATGTGAATTCTGATCATTGTCATAATAATAAATAAGGATTAAAGGAAGCAAATGCTCTCAATATTCCATACTGTTTATCTGTATTCTTTAGTCCATGGAATATTATGTTTCATTTGTTAACTTGATGCTTTTTAGGTATCCTCTAGCCAGAATGTTAACTAGAGTATTTTCTTTGTGGAATCTACAATATTTTTGAATGCTGATTGTTTAGTAGGACTAAATGGATATTTTTAGAACTTTGTACATAATTGTAAATTTTATATTTTCTCTTGGTTCTATATTAATTCCATTGTGCATAACAACCAGAGAAAATAAAGATAAATATGTATATATGGACTATATTGTACAAAAATTTTTTTAGAAGATTAATGCCTAGGCTCAATTTTGTTTTATTGAAACCTACTAATACTGTGGTTCATACCTACTTAATTGTTATTTTTCTCTTTTTTGGTTATTTTCCCATTTTTTTCATTTTGAATTTCTTTAGTTTTATACTATGCTAATAGTTTTTCTCCATCTCTTACTTTTATCTTCAAGACTGAAAATAGAACAACCCAAAATCACTTTTCCATGTCTCCTTGCTCTATCCTTCTATTGAGGAGTCAGGAGTAGGAATCAGAGAAGCATAGAGTGAATATTTTAATACAAATTCTTTTTGCATACCATTTTAAACTGCCTCAATTAACAGGTGTTTTTGAAATTTCTTTTTGACGTGTACTTTTTATCTCTTTTTAAAAAGATAATAGTTTTTGAAAAGATAGCCCCCTCAGAGAATAAATACATTTAAATATACCTTCACTGTGTGCTAACTTGTGCCAAGCTTTGTTCTTAGAGTACAAATATGAATACAGCATGGTCTGCCCTTGTGGAGCTTACAATCCAGCAGAATTAATTTTTTAAAAAGGTATACGAACGCACAAAATAGTACATTCTCTTCAAAATCTCTCATGCTTCAAGAAGCACAGGACCCATCCCACACCACTTTCCTTAGATACATTTGATTTTGTACTTTTTTTTCATTTTGGAGATCTATCTATGAATCTATCTCATTTTGTAAGACTACTGTATAGTTTAGTATAATAGAAAAGAGCAGTTCAGACTGCTGCATTCAAATCCTAACTCCTTAGTCGCTAACTCTGGGATTCTTATTCCAGGATAGTACCTAGACTGTCTTTACTTAAAAACTATAATGTGCACAGAAACAGAAACTTTTTCGGATATTAGCTGAGGTTTCCGATACAGGGTGGTTTGACATATTCCAGCCAGGTTTTTAAAATTGGGGAACAAATAATATTTCTTGTGTCTTATTTATTAAAGGCTAGAGGCCAGTATAGGAGGATTCTTTCCATTACTGTTATTATGTATTTATAACACTTTCAGGGAAGTGCCATGTAAGAGTAGAGGAACTATTCATCTCTATATCCAATTTAATTCTGGTGTAGATGTGTTTTTCTGGTTCCTTTAAGCAAATGTAATATGCAACACCTCATTATTCATACAAGTGGAACTTGTTTCAGTCTTAGATCAGGTATTAAATATATTTTGTCTGTCATGTGGGGTCGAAGTAGTTAGGAATTTAAGACCAAAAGGGTTAGTGTTAACATGGAGATATAGAATAAGGGTACTTCATTAACTGGTAACAAGGCCTGTATTTCATTGGTATCAGGAATGTAAACAAACATGTCTCTGTTTAAATTCATACCTATTTTGCTATGTTTCCTTACAGGAAGCCTAATAAGAAGCTAGTTTTAGTGGTGAATTTGTACTTCTGATGGTGACTGTGACATCCTTATTTTATTATTATTATTTTTGCCAAAGGATTGTAACTTGGCAGCAGTTTTTGGCTCTGAGCATGATATGAATCATGGCCATTTACCTCCTTACCTCCACCCTGCTAGGAGTCTCTGGAACTTTTTTCTCCCCTCACAAAGATAATAGTTTGAACTTCTAAAACATAAAGTAGCAATTTTGACCCAATAGCAATACGAATAATGTAAGGAATAATCCTTCAGGTGGCTATTTGGATGGATTGCATGGGAACAGGATAGGGGCATTTCTCATTTGGGGGCCACAATTGTTCCTGGGAAACCTCAGCATTAACAAGATAGTATTTTCGCACAGAAATGAAATATTGGAGCCCGCATTTCTACTCAAGGATGCTCAAAGAAACATAAATGGTATCTTATGAATAGTAGAGGTACCACTTGTTTGCAGGAACTCCATTTACTTGTTCCTGGGAAACCTCAGCATTAACAAGATAGTATTTTCGCACAGAAATGAAATATTGGAGCCCGCATTTCTACTCAAGGATGCTCAAAGAAACATAAATGGTATCTTATGAAAGTAGAGGTACCACTTGTTTAGGACTCCATTTACTAAATGTTTAAAACCACATTTTGAGTTCTATATGAGGAATGTATATACTTGTTTAGCCAGAAACCATCAATTACATATAACAAATAAGCATTCTTTCATATTTGGTTGCTACTAGAGTTGGCACCTAACGTAGTGTCCCACACATATTAGATGTTCAATAAATATATTGGAGATTAGTATTACTTAAAATACCTCCAAAATGAACATTTAAATAACAACTTTGTTTTGTTTGTACTTTTTTTTAATTTAGATATTTTTTTCTATTTTTTCTAAGTAAAGTTGAATTTCAATGCTTTTTTCCTTTTTCTATAGCAAATAGAGTAATTCCAAATCGAATTGTTTTGGGAATATTCTTATCAGTGTTCATTCAGCTTCTCTTTTCACTGAAATGCATTTTGAGTACTTGCTGCATTTCAGACACAGCAAGTGCTTCATACATAGCACTAAATAAAATATGGTCTCAGTGTTTGAGGGGAAGAAGATGATGGTTAAAGGAGGGGAGTCTTTTACTCTGAAGCATTTTCAAAGTCAAAATTAAAGAATGACCCCATATTATCCTCTTCCCTTCATTTATCTTCTGTGCTTATTCCACAGCTAGAGACTGAAGTGATACAATTAAATCAATTTCTTGTCCAGCAGTGGTGTAGGGCCTTCTGGCTGACTTGCTGTTGGGGTAGTTTGCCCTTCATTAGAAAGCCAAAAACAAAAACAAAAAACAATTCCCAAGCCAATTAAATTCAACTTTTAAAAAAGAATTTCCTAATTATCTCAGAATTGATAGAAAGGCACAAGTTGGTCATACGTAGCATTCATGTGGCCTTATGGAAAGAGTAAAGGAAGTGAAGCGACATCATGGCTGTCAATTAAGGAAAGCCACTGAGAGACAGGACTCCCTATTTGATGATATAACAGAATAACTAATTGAGTTAGTATGAGTTAGTTACAGCATGAGCTGGGCTGTGAAACTAGTCGGGAGATGTTTCTATCCTGATGTTAATCCAAGGGTAAAAATTAAATGACATCTGGAGAAGAACAGAACCTATACAACTTCTTAGTGGCCACGTAACGTGAATTATGGTGTGTGAACTGTGAAGACATTTATTCAACACCTCCTTCCCTTTTTTAAAAAAAAAAATACCTCCATTTTGCCCCCCTCTCACTCAGTATATATATGGAGTACTTACATGGAAACAGAATCTACGCAGTGTATTAGTTAGCTCAGGCTGCCATAATAAAATACCACAGACTGGGTGGTTTAATTTTATTTTTCTTACAGTTGTGGTGTGGAGGTTAGTTGTTCAGGTTCAAGATCAAGGTGCCAGGCATGGTTGGTTTCTGGTGAGAGCCTTCTTCTGGGCTTGCAGATGGCCACCTTGCTGTATCCTCACGTGCCGTTCCTGTGTGTTTGTAGAGAGCTCTAGTGTCTCTCCCTCTTCTTATAAGAACACTAATCCTGTCATCCTCACTCTTGTGATCTCATTTAACCTAATTTTGTCCTTAAAGGCCCTGTCCCCAATGTCCCCAGTCACATTGGGAGTAACATAGCAACATATGAATTTTGTGGGAGGGGGACTCAATTGAGTCCATAACATGCAGCCTTTGTTTTGGACAGTTTGTTTACCTCAGGGGAAGATAGATTGTGTTTTTCCACTGGAACAAGTTATTGGAGTCTACATTCCTGCCTGGGGATGCTCAAAGGAGCACATATGGCAAAGTTCAATTACTTTCTTCTGGACCCAGGAATCCAGAATGATCCAAAACTCTTTGTACCTTCCTGCCCTACTATAGAGTGATCCAGATCTTCTATATTTATTTTCCTTACTTTATATGTTTACTATACATGCTTTTTCAAACAGTATACTGAAACTTACATGCTTGAATCAATATGTCTGGAGAGTTTGAGATTTTTTTCTTTGAAATCAGAGTTTTGCTTCTCAAACTTTTTGGTCTCAGAATGCCTTTTATACACTTAAAAATTATTGTGGACCCCTGAAAGTATTCATGTGGGTTATACCTCTAGATATTTACTGTGTTAGAAATTAACACTGAAAAAATTTAAGAATATTAATTTCATAATAACAATAAAAAACTTTTTACATGTTAACATAAATAAAAACTTAATGAAAAATAACTGTTTTCCAAAACAAAAAAAAATTAGAGGCATTATTTTGCATTGTTGCAAATCTCTTCAATGTCTGACTTAATGAAAAACTAGATTTTCAAATTTGCTTCTACATTCAGTCTGATTAGCCTATGGACAGCTCTACTGTTCACTCATGAGAGACTGGGTGTGAAACAGCAGATAACCTCTTATTATTAAAATAGTTTTGATCTCGAAGACCCATGAAAGAGTTTCAGGGTTGCCCAGGGTACCCATACTACATCTTAGTCTAAACAATAAACCTGTCTTTTACAGTGACAGGCAAGGAATACCTTAGGAATCCACAGCAGGTAAAAGTGGAGCCGTTGGAATTGGGCAGCAGGTTTCTTAAGATAGATCTAGGTCACAGGAGAAAGAAATGTTCTAGCCAGGCTCATCTGACAAACCACATATCAGGTGCCTTATTTATTTGAGGATTATACAGTTACTTATTTCAGCTCTGGTTAGTTCTAAACTAGGGAGGACGCAAAATTTTTAAAAACTACTCAACTGCCTTTAAAAAAAAGAGTTGAGTTTTATCTATTTTTTGTTTATATCTGAAGGATTTTAAACATGCTTGTCCTCTTTCCCAAAACCCTCCCTCCAACGTGCACATAATATGGAAACATCATTTAACTTCTTCACCTCTTGGTGGTTTTTTAGGCTTACCTTGATTTTAATAAATTAAAGGCCTACATGGTTAAGTTCAATTATTTTTTTACTGTTTGTCCTGATCTATGAAGTCCAGAATAATACAAAACCATTTTGTCCCATATCTGCCCTGCCATAGAATGATCTAGACCTTTAAGAAAACTAGAATCAACCCTCTTTTTTTTTCCATTGGGGTCTTTAGGGCCATGGATAACTAGGATTGATCTACTTAAAACTGTCTTCCCCTTCAAATGATATCTGCACCTCCATGTTCTTAGCAGCATTATTGCAATAGCCAGACATAGAACCACCCATCGATAGATGAATGGATAAAGAAGTTATACTACATACATACAATGGAATATTACTCAGCCTTAAAAACAAGGAAATCCTACGATTTGTGACAACATGGATGGACCTTGGAGGCATTACTCTAAATGAAATAAGTCAGAAAAAGACAAATACTATATGGTCTCACGTATGGAATCTAAACAAACAAACACACACAATAAACAACAACAACAACAAAACAGAACACACACCAAACAGAAAAACAGAACAGATTTGTGGTGACCAGAGGCAGGATATGGGGGAGGAGGAAATGGAGCAAAGTGGTCAAAAGGCACAAACTTCCAGTTACAAAATAAATTCATACCAGGGATATGATGTGTAACATGATGACTAGTTAACACTGCTGTTTGATACGTAGGAGAGTTGTTAACAGAGTAGATCCTGAGTTCTCATCACAAGGAGCATTTTCTTTTCTTTTTATTGTATCTATCTGAGGTGATGGATGCTAATTAAACCTGTGGTGGTAATGATTTCACAATATGTTATTCAAACTATCGTGCTGTACGTCTTAAACTTACACAGTGATGTAGGTCAATTCTAAGTTCAGCCAACTGAACTAATGTCCCATAAAAGTAGGTCATATACACAACCATCCTAACTCATACAAAGTACCTTGAAATACTGACATTATAGAGAATTAGCTCTTCACTCTGTTGGTGTTTATAGTGTCAGGAATACTTTTAAACAGAATACCATTTATGGTTCTTTTTGTGAGTGAACAAAAAGTAATTGTGGAAGAAAGCCCCGGAGTATGGCATGTGAATGTGCAGTAATTGTTCAAATGAACAAGCCTCTCAGATTGGCTTTTATATAATTAAAATCAGAGTACTGAAGTGTTGCATGTTCCTAAGTCTTGGTGTTACATTTTTTAAACTTAAAATTAAAGCAGAACGAAAAAAAAACACTACAATTTATCCCTTCCTATACTCATATTCCTAGGCAACCACTGACTTGCTATCTGTCACTATAGACAGGTAGTTTATATTTTGTAGAATTTCATTTAAATGGAATTATAGATTTTATATAAATGAAATTAATCATACACTATCTTTTGGGGCCTGACTTTTTTTAATCAGTGTAATTTTATTTTGGGACTCGTCCATGTAATATCAATAGTTTTTTTTTCTTTTTAAAAAATTGCTAAATAGTATTCCATTATATTGATATACCATTATTTGTTTAGCCATTTGTCTCAATGGACATTTGTTTGGAGTTATTGTAAATAAAGCTGCTGTGAACATTCAAATACAAGTCTTTGTTTAGACACTTCGTTTTTATTTTTCTTGAGTAAATACCTAGAAGTTGATTGGTTGGGTTATCTGGTAAGCTCTATGTTTTAAGTTTAAGAAACTGCCAACTTTTCCAAACTAGTTTTACCATTCCACATTTCCATCAGCAGTGTATGATAGAGCTTATTCTCCACATCCTTGCCAAGATTTGGTATGATTTAATCTTTTCAGTTTTAGCCAATTCAGTGGGTATGTAGTCCTATCTCAGTGTGGTTTTAATTTGCATTTCTCTGAGGACTATTGAGCGTCCTTTTTTTGGCCATTAGTTTATCATCTTTTGTGAAGTGGCTGTTCACATTCTTTGTCCATATACTGATTTGTAAGAGTTTTTAATGTATTCTTGATTCACTTTTACCCAAAGATATATTTGTGTAACATATAATATGTATTACATGTATTGCACAGATAGATGTAATAATAGTTCTATATATGTGTATGTAAACACTAGATATGTTGCTTTAGCAACTTCTGGCCTCCATAGTTTTCTGTTAAGAAATCCATGGTAATTTGAATTATTGTTACCCTATATGTAATATGCATTTTTTTTCCTAGCTGGTTTTAAGTTTTTATTTACTTTTGATTTTTAATAGTTTGATTATTTGTGTCTTGGTTTGGCTTTCTTTGGGCTTATTCTTTTTTTAAGGTTCACTTGAATTTCTTGAATTGTATTCGCAAAGTTTTAGACCATTGTTTTTTCAGATAATTTTTCTGCCCTAATATTTTTACATGTACGTCTTGTTGATACTGTCCTACAGGTCCCTGAGGCACTGTTCATTTTTTTCTCAATCTTTTCTCTCTGTTATTCAAAATGAATAATTTCTGTTTATCTTTAAGAAATGATGACTGTCTGATATGTGAATCATAATCAAAATTGACTAGTGGTTGAACTTATAAATCCCCTGAAAAATAACTGGAGTCAACGGCTGCAGTAAAACTTGATTTCAGTGAAACACTGGTTCAATGAATAAATCTGAGCTAAAATTTTTTAAAAATCCCATGCAGTATGATTTGCTGTAAATTTTAAATTCATCAAAATGCATTTTTAAGCAAATCGGCCAGGTTCTGGGGTATGGGTATGGAGATGTTATTTCCTGTATTAGTACTCTCATCAGCCAAGACACTGAGTTCTGTATCCCAGCGAGTAGTTGTGCAGTTATTTTTCCCCCCAATGATGATCATATGTTGAGACAACTTTCTAAGAAGATGGGAAAGTAATAAAATAAAAGTGTTAGAAATATTTGCATCAAAAATGCATTTTAAAAATTAGTAAAGTGTTATCGCTTAGCTAGAAAACTCCTATAGTAATATTTATATAGATCCTCTCATTCCAAGTGTTATATATTACTGTACCAGGATTTAACTAGTAGACAAAAAAAAAGAAGACAGCACGTTTCTTTCCTCAAAAAATCAACTATAGAACAACATGAGAACTTTCTCCAAATATACAATTTTTTCAATCATGTCTCTGTTTTGTCTGAGATCAAGATGGAACCATGTTGCTCAGTCTTGAACTGTCACTTTATTTCTGCACTGATTTTTATTCTTCTGGTTTGGTCTCAAAGTCTTGAGAATTCATTTTATTATAAAATGTAAAAGCTCATTTAAAAAAACAGTTCTTTCCTTTTTTTTTAAAGGAAAAAGGATATATAGAATAGAGTAATAACTTGTAACATCTTATAGATTTGCTGTTTCAGTTAGTGCTTGGATAATGTTAGGATGGTCTATTATCTGAAAAGGACTCATTTTTTTAAAAAAAAATTGTGTACTATGGTGCAAGGACAAATGACTTCTCTGAGGTTACTTAACCATTTCCTGTAAGTCTGAGAAAGTGGTTGTTTTCAAAATTACTGAGCTGAATTTGGGTAGAACTAAACTTAGCGGAGTGGTTCTGTGGGTTCAACTCACTGTTTCACTTCCATCTCCCTGTAGAGAAGTTAAAATTCAAATATTAAAAAAAGAAATCTCCTTGGTTCCAGTCATTTTACTAACCACCCAAATAACTTTGGACAAACGTTAGTTCTTTTATCTGTAAAAAAAAAAAAAAATAGGTTTAGAGGGTCTCTAAAAAAGCTTCTAGTTTTCTAAAATAGCAAAAAATAAAACTTCAGTGAAAGGCACATACTGTGTTGTATTTGATTAATTTCATAATCTTAGAGAGGGAGAAAGTAATACAGTGAATGTAATTGGGCAACATCAAGCAGAACTTTTCGATTATCTACTAAGTGTCTGGCTGAGGGAGTTGTGGAGACCACAGTGTCCGTGTCTGACACATTGTGGTAGCTGTGTTAATGTCTAAGGCCATCCTACACCTCCATACACCTCTTCAGCTCTGACCGAGAGGTAGCTTTATGGCCACCCCAGCTCCAGAGGCTGCAAAGAGGTGAAACATTTCCCTGGCAAGAGGGGCCTAGTTTGACACTCCTGGGCTATTTTAAGTCATATCACATGGTGTTGGAAGGTTTAGCTACTACAGGCAAAAATGTGGGTTTAGAACTTGGCTGTGCCACTTATTAGCAAGTTCTTTAACTTTCAGTTAAAGAACTTTCAGTTCTTCATCTGTAAAGTGTTGTGGAGATTAAATTGAATGAGATGACATATGTAAAATGCTGATTAATAATACAGAAAGCTGATAATTATTGAGTACTTACTATGTGCTGGGCTCTGTTCTAAATGTTTTATATGTATCATTTAATTCTCACAATTCAATGAGGTAGGTGCTCTTATTATCTCCATTTTACAAAGGAGCAGACCGAGCTTAGAAAGATGAAATAACTTGCTTAAGGTTACACAGGAAATGGCAGGGCTGTGTCTTCTTCAAGAGATATTCTGAACTATTCTGCGGTGATAAGCCCATTGTTAGCACATGCCAAAGCCCTCAGTGAATGTTGGTTTTTATCATCATTATTATTAGTGGTGATGTTAAATTGGTGGTGTTGGTGATGATGAACTTGGTTTTAACTTTTTTCAACGTCTAACCTCATTGCTGAGGCAGGGAGAGACTCTGAAGTCATGTACACAAAGCCCCTTGGGCATTGGAGGGAGAAGCCCATAGCTGCACACCAAAGTTTTTGTATGAAGAATGCAAAGTGTTCTGAATGCCAGGTGTTCCGTTCTTTCCTGATGAGTCTGAGTGGGAAGTCCAGAATAACTGGGGCCCTCTCTGCGTGTGTTCCCATTTCAAAGATGTCACAGAATCATAGAACTGATATACATAGCATAACCTCAGTTTTGTCTTAAGGGATAAATTAGTCTATAAGAATAGTACATACACCGAAATAGTGATAGTATACTGTGTGGATGAGGGATAAATGAGTCATCGATTACTGCATAATAAATCACAAAACTTAATGGCTTAGAACGACCACCATTTTATTTGCTAATGATTTTGTAGGTTAGTAATTTGTATTGGTCTCAGCTGGATGTTTCTTCCACTGATCTTGCCTGAGGTTACTTGTAGCAGCAGTCATCTGGCAGCTTAACTTGGAGCTAGAAAAGACTTAAAGATAGCTTCACTTGCATATCTGGCATTTGGTGCTGGTTGTTGGCTGGGCTTGTCTTTCTATGTGGTTCTTCATCCACAAGGAGGCTAACTCAAGATTTCTTCTCACGGAGCTTTCAGGTCAGCAAAAGAGAAATAGTAAAAGCTGCAAGGCTCCTTAAAGCGAAGATTGGAAATATTACAGTGCCACTTCTGCTGAATTCCATTGATTAAAGCAAGTTATAAGGCTGGCACAGATTCAAGGAGTGGAGATAATAGACACCACCTCTTAATAGGAGGTCCTATGGGAAATTAGTTAGCAAATTCTCTGTTGGTATGGAGGTTTCCTGATTTCACTGACCATTTCTGAGACATAGCAACAGTGTCGATAATTTTTCATTAATTTATTAACTTTAGATCTTGACAGATTAAAACATGATCTGTACATGTTTGAGTGTGTTTTCCTACTTTTTACATATAAAAATAGAAAATATAATAAAAACATCCAACATACCCATAACTCCACCTCCCAGAAATAACCACTGTTAACATTTTTATTAACAGTGTGTCCAACTGGATGAATATTTATTTAAAATGTTATAACCTGCCTGTTAATGCTATATTTTGAACACTTTTCTATGATTAAAGTAGATGTAAATAGTTTTTATGTGTGTGTAACATCTCATTGGATATGAACATACCTATCCTTTATTGTTACACATTTAGGTTGTTTCCTTTTTCTTGCTATGTAAACAATACTGCTGTAAACATTCTTATACATATATGTGTGTAGATTCTTTTAGGATAAATTCCTCTTGTGGAGTTACTTGGTCAAGAACATATTTTAGGCTTTTGACATGTATTGATGGGATGTGATTTTAAAAATTGGTTTAAACTGATCAGTGAGTATAACTTTGCAGAGCTAGGTTATGTGTTTTAGTAAAATTGTTCTTTATACATTCCCAAGTAAATGTACACATTATGGTTTGTGTTTAGGGGAACTTAAATGTATGCTCTTGACTGTCAGGATGAACTCTTAGATGTGAGCCTTACACTTACATCAGTTCCCTTTAACATATCTTGAACATAATGAATGACTTTTAAAACCTAGTTAAAAATGGAAACCATAAAGAAAAGTACTTTTCCTCTAGCATTTCAAGTCAAAATGTGTAAACTTAGTTGCTAATATCATCTTATCTACTAAAGCTTTTATTTTCCATATGGGTTTATTGATTAGAGTTCTACATCACATGTGTGATAACGTGCTGTTCATGATGCAACTGAAATTTTGAGGTCCTTTTTTTTTTTCTTCCCAAGTGGTTTGAGAACTTACACACTTCGAAGCCTGGGTGCAAAAATCCTTCTAGGACCTGTCTCCCAGTCTTTTTGTTCTCCTTGCTAATACTTAATTTGGCAGCAGTGTTATTTTGGAGTCTCACTTCTTTCTGATGTATAGGATCTTTCTGATGTATAACTCAGTTTTCATAGAAACTTTTTTTTTGTATTTTTTCATTTAATACAATACTTATAACTACAGTTAGCATTTTAACTAGCATAAATTGGTTTGAGAACAGACAACTAATTATTGGTAAGAATACAACTACTTTGCTGGGAGCATAAGTGCTTGGACCTTCTAGAGAGTAACCCTTTAGCTGTAGGCATTCACTGAGACTTGGCGTCTGAAAATATCTTACAAAGGGGATGGAGAACATTGGTTAATTTGGAGGTTCCTTAAGCGGACATAGGTTAAAAGAACATCCATCCTGTTTGTCAAGGTAAAACATTTCCTTTACTGAAGGAAATGACTGTTCTTTTTTCTTTTCTTTTCTTTTTGTTTTACAAATTAAGGTTTGTTTTTAAAATACAGGTGTTTATTTGTCCTTTCCCTTGATCCTTGACATTAAATTCTGTATCTGAAGCATTTCATGGCAAGATTCTTTATGTGCAAGATAATTCTTGTTTCTGTTTGATACTCTCCTTGGTCATTGGCATTCTCTAGTAGAATGCCTCCTTCAGTGTTCTTCTTGGTAGATATTTAAGATAATGTGCTTCAGTTGCTACAGCATTAAATTAGAAAGTAGTTCATCTTTTTTGCATCTTCCCTTCAGTACTAAAATGTTGATTTGCTCACAGGACTACAAAACTGCATAGAAAATAGCAGCTATGATTAGTAAATATAATGCAGTGTAGAATTTGAGCATGGTGGAAATTTTATTGACTGAATGTTTTACTTTGTGAAAGTAGTATTGATGTCTATGTAATGATGCCTTTTAGGTTATTTCAACCAGAAAATGTTTAGCATTATATAAATTGCCTCCTTACAAATTTTAGCTGTCATTGAATAAGTTTTATTGTGTAAGTGCAATTATAGCAAATAAGTTTAGCTTTTAGATACACTTAACACTTAATTTCTAGGGATATTTTGGGAATAGTTGTAGTGTCTTTATAATCAAGGAGGCCATTTGACAAATGTCTTAGAAATCAGATGACTAAAAACATAAAACCTGTGTGAAACATAGTATTATCTAAAGTTCCTCTGTTCCACGCTGGCTGAAATTCTCCACGGATACTACTGTTGCTTATCATAAAAGAAATCAAGAGGCCAGATTTGTTGCTTGTGTTATCATTGGTATTTATGTCACAAAAGACAAAATGAAGTTTCTGTACTCTTCTTATTTTATGAATTTATCTACTGATAAATCCTGTGAGCAACAATTAAGCATCATATTTTATAGTAAAAGTTGTGAGGGAAGGAATTGTACTGATGAATCTTAAAAAGAAATATTAGTATACTTGGCTGAAATGTAAAAGCTGTGTTTATTTGCTTATGATTTTGAAGCTCCTACCCTAATTATTTAATATATTAGCAACAGAATCTTTTTTAACATAGCACTTCACAGTTTGCAGAGTGTCATGACCCACTTATCTTATTTGACGCCTATGATAGATAATCTAAGCAGATAGGGCAGTTATCCTAATTTTACCAGTGAGAAAACTGAGGTTCCAACACATACTTAAGTGGTAGAGCCTGAACTAGAATACCATTTTCTGTTTACTATGCCTCCTAAACCATAGTGGATTTAAATTACATACTGGCTGTAAGGAGGGAAAAGGAAATGGAGTAAGAAGTGTGAAGAATCAGCGACCAGTAGAAATGAAATGCAGTGGCTCAGAGCCCATAACCACGGGAGTGCTACTGAGCCCTGGCCCAAGAGTAGGTGTTAGAAGGACCTTGGTAACCTCATAGGTAGCTTATTAATTCTCTGTTATAATAAGCTTTAGTAAACCTGGATTCAGCCCTCTAAGAGTTTATGAGCAGACATGGAGGTAACTTTCATTAATTAATACTTCATTTTAGTATATTGGATATTTCTACTTTCAGCATTTATTGCAGGCTTCTTTCCTGCTAGGCACCAGGGATACAAAGAGGAATGAGATAAGAGCCTGTCTGGAGAAGTTATCTAAGTGTCAAGCAAAATTTATAATTGTGGTTTACTTATGTAGAAATTCCCTTCCCTATAGAGTAAATCTGGCCTTGAAATTTTTCTAAACCTTCTCTCCTTCAACTTGTAATTCTTTAATAAACAAAAAGTTACCAGGATTAAATGTGCTCATCATTCTAGAAAAGTATATGCAGCAGGCTTTGGAACTCAGTATTTCATTCTAAAAGTGAAAGCCTGTGTAAGCGTGTGGTAGGCACAACTTGCATTTTCCAGGTTTGAGAGGCTGCCAGTGCTGTGTAGTGTGGAGAGAGTGAGGTGACTCATAATTCGGGAATGATTGTTTTGATCTCTCCCTGTAGTTTCTGTAGAACATTGGCAGGGGGCGGCCAGCATAATTAACACTGTACAGGCTAATTATAAACACAACTCTGGAGAATGGCTACCGAGAAATAACCCTGTACTGGATAATTTTCCAACCGAATTACTTTAGAATGATGACTAGATAATGTCAAGTTTACTATAAATCAAGTTGTTTTTCCTAGATTGTCCAAGGAGTTACCATAGGGGGAAAGATAATATCTGTGGAATTCTCACTGGGTTATTTTTTTCAGGGCCCATCTAAGCATTTCTTTATTGCAGTCCTTCTAACCTTTTCATCCTAAGACAATGACAGGCATCTAAATGTTTATGGAGTACTCTTTTAGAGAGAGTAGGGGAAAGGGCCAGAGTAGGACATTTTTTCCATTAATAGTTGAATTGATTTTAATAAGGTAAAAGAAACAAGGGCTTTGAAAAGATTATGTTGGACTAGTATAATAAAGAGGGAGAAAAGACAAGTATGTGGGTAGAGGAGAGTGAAAAGGGTGGAATAAGGGTACAGTGATGAGGTGGTCATAACAGCCATGCATGCTTGAGAGAAACAGAGATGTTTACAACATGTGTGTGTTCAGAGGCAGAGAAAGCACCGTGCTTGGTTGTGTGTGCTTTAGGGATTTGTGGAAATGTGGCTGAGAGCCAAGGACTGATTTAGTTAGTTTATATATAGGTTTGGCCATTGGGTCACTGAGATTCAGAACAAAGGTGCTAGCTATAGGATTGGTTTCATATAATTGTAACCTGAACTACTGCAAGGTGGTTGTATTTTTGTAAAATGAGCCTCAGAGTTATAAAGTAAGCACTTCAAATCAAATGCTTTAAAATAAAGCCTTTGTTTTTCTTTTGGATTTTTCTATTGAGAATTACTCAGTTAGAATTTGAAATGCACACTTAAAAAAGGGTTTCCCTTTTTAAGAAAAAAATGCAAAAATCTAAATACAGAAATAGATGAGTTAGGTAAAGGCTTTTTGCTTAAGAATACTTTTGAAGAGATCATAAGAAGATTCCTTTATATAGTAGATCTCTGATTCATTTTAAATACTTGAATTTATGAAAAAAACATTTCCCTAGTTTTTTATTTAAGAGTACGAGGAGAACATAAATATTTTCTAAATTTGTGTTTAAACTAGCATTATTACTGGCTAGATGATTTTGTGTTTGCCAGATATTCTTGAAAGAGGGACAGACGTAAGACTATTGGACTTTTTGAAAAGCATCTCTGTCTCTAGCCAGGGACCCAGTTCTGATTTGTCTCTTTAAGGAACCTAACTAGACTTTTGGAGAAGTGAAAAATTGATCTTGGAAATCTGCTAGGATTTTATAGGTGGATTTTTAGGCCAATTTCTAGGAGAATATGATTTAGAGCCAATAACACTGCTTTCCTGCCTTCCAGCAGCATTTTTTACTTTGTTAATTTTCTGTTGTTTCTCTGTTTTCCATTTCATTGATTTTTGTTCTATTCTTTTATTTCTTCTACTCACTTAGGCTTAATTTGCTATTCTTTTCTAGCTTCCTAGGGTGGAAAGTTATATCGTTTATCTTAAGCCTTTTTTCTAATATATACAATTAAAGCAGCAAATTTCTCTCAAATTTTGATATGTTATGCTTTTATTATTATTTATTTCAAATATTTTCTACATCCCTTGTAGTTTGTTCTCTGACTCATGGATTATTTAGAAGTTTATTTTCTATTTCCAAAAATCTAGAGATTGTCTAGATAATTTATTACTATTAGTATTTTAATTGTTTCCATTGTGGTCAAAGAATATAGTCTTTAAAAAAACTATTTCAGTCTTTTGAAGTTTATTGAGTTTATATTATGGCCTAGCATATATGTGTGAATGTTCCATATGTATTCTGCAGTTGTTTGTATAATGTTCTCTCAATTTCAGTTAGGCAAAATTGGTTGATAGTATTTCAGATATTATATGGCTTTACTTATTTGTTGTCTACTTGTTCTATCAATTATGAAGAGAAGGAGGATAAAATCTTCAGTTATAATTGTGTATGTTTCTATTTCTCTCTTGAGTTTTGCCATTTTCTGTTTTATGAATTTTGAAGCTCTCTTATTAGGTACACACATATTTAAGATTGATATCCTGATGAATTTCTTGTTTCATTCTACTTTGTTAACCTATTCGTATATTTAAATTTAAAATATATCTCTTATAGACAGTATATAGTTGAATCTTGCTTTTTTTAATCCAATGTGACAACCTCTACCCTTTAGTTGGAATATTTAATCCACTTACAGTTAATGTAATTATTTGTGCAGTTGGGTTTAAGTCTATAATTTTGCCATTATTTTTATGTGTTCCTTTTTGTTTGTTTCTCTATTCCTCTGAAAGTTCTTTGGGTATTTTTTTAGTATGTCATTTTATTTCCTCTATTGGCTTCTTAGCTATCCATCTTTTAAATTACTTTTTCATTGATTGCTCTAAGGCTAGTAATATGCATTCTTACCTTATTAAAGTCTGTTTATAGTCTGTGTTGTACCATTTCACATTTTACATTTGACCCTTCTCACTTTCTACTTCACACTTCCTACTTCTCACTTTATACTGAACCATTTCCGTCTCAGTTCACAAATATCATTTAATGTAATTTCCCTATTCACTCTCTCCATTCTTTGTTCTTGTTGACATGTCTTTTATTTCTATATATGTTAAAACTGCTTACATTCTCACTTTAAGCAAGTAGTTTTAAAACGTAGCCTTTTAAGGAAATTTTAAGAAGAATAAAGAACACGAACTTTTATTTTTAACAACTTATTTATCATTTCTGATATTCTTCTTTCTTTCCTGAAGATTTGAATTTCTGTCTGCTATCATTTACCCCCAGCCTGAAGAACCTCCTTTGTATATAATTTCTCATAGTGCTCATCGGCTTGAGATTAATTCTGTCAGCTTTTATTTATTTGAAAATGTATTTATCTTGTTTTTGGAAGGATGTTTTCACTAGATATAGAATTCAGAGCTGACAATTTTTTTCTTCCAGCCTCTTAAAAATGTTGCCTCTCATCTTCTGGCCCCCATTGTTGTGATGAGAAGTTAGTGGTTTATTGTTTGTTTTCATTATTTTTTCTCCTATAGATAACATTGTTTTCAGTCCCTTTAAAGATTTTCTCTTTATCTTTGGTCTTCAATGGTTTGACCATGACGTAGCTAGGTATGATTTTCTTTGTATTGTTTTTTGGAGTTTGATGAGCTTTTTAGTTCTGATAAATAGTGTTTTCAACAAACTTAATAAGATTTTAACTATTATTTCTTCAAATATTTTTTTCTGTCTATTCTCAGTCTCCTGAAGCTCTAGTACATATATGTTAGACCATCTCATATTGTCTCACAAATATCTGATGTTGTGATCATTTTTCTTTAATTCTGTTTTTCTCTTTTTTCCTGAAATTGGTAATTGCTAGTGATCTGTCAAGTTCATGGACTCTTTCTTCTGCTATCTCTAGTTTAAATCCATTCAGTGACTTTTTCCATTTTATAGTTATTGAACATTTTGGTCCTAGAATTTCCATGTTTTTCTCCCTTTTGGTTCTTTTTTATAGTTTCAGTTTCTCTGCTGAGATTCCCATCTGTTCATATATTCTCCTTTGTTGTTGTCGTTGTTGTTGTAACACATTTCCTTTACTCTTTGAGACATTTTTATGATAGCTGCTCTAAAGTTTCTACTAAATGCAACATCTGGGTCAACTTAAAGTCAGTTTCTAATGACTTATTTTTTCCTATGGTTCACATTTTCTTGTTTCATTGAGTGTCTAGTAATTTTTTATTGTGTATTGGAGAGTGTTGATGATACATGTTGAGTTTAGTTACTGGCTGTTGCCTTTGTGGGCTTAGATTTATACTTTGCTAGGGCAGATCTGTGGAGAGCTCAAGGTTTTTCCTCAGGCCCCTCTAACTTAGCAAGACCCATAGTTGTATCATTTTAATAATTGTACTAGTGGTCGGGTACCAATTGCTCTGTCATTTTGGAAGTGAAAGTCTCCCACAGCATTTTTATATGTGTCAAAGTGAACTTTAGGAGTTTTGTGAAAGGGAAAAATAAATACATCTTAGTTTCTTTTATAACTAAATAGAGTAAAGTGAGCTTATAGTCATAATCCATATAGAACTGAATCGTTTCTCTCTGATCTTCCCGCTTCCCGCTCCTAGTCATCCATTTACTTCTCTCTTCTCTCTTCACAAGAGAGACAGGTGGGGAGAGGGAAACAGAAGAGAGAAAGACCTTGCTTGGATCCTGCATCCTGGATTATGACTTTGGGCCTGTCAACTGGAAAATTACATGTGAAAAAGCACTGTATATCAGGGGTAAAAGTAGGAATGCACATAGGACTTTGTGTTTGTGTTTTATGATGACACTGCTCATACATTGAGATGTAAGGAAGTAGGATGTGTCAGGGAAAGGGACCACTTAGAACATCTTTAAAACTTGTTCTCTCTTAATTATTGCCTTTTAGATTTAGATATCATTATCAGTTTATATAATGATATCTAAACTTATAACTTAGCATGAACATTGGGATGATGGGGTGGATCATATTTTATCAGATTAGAGCTGTTCAGAAAATCACTTTTTTGTTCTAAATTCTAGTCTTTTCTTTTTAAGCTTAAACATTTTAAAAATAAAATCTTTTTTGATGGAAGAGGATTGCTCATAGGAAAATAGTTACTTTATTTGATAATTAGCCATCACTTCAGACATTTAATGAAGTTTCCATTTGGAAATGATGTAGAAGATGTGCATGCTGTCTCATGCTTGGAGTTTCTAGCTCTGTTTAAATGTGTGATAAGGGCCTCAAAAGAGTAATTCTTCATTTTTAGGGCCTAACTTAAATATAACAAATTGTTATATATTTTCGAATTCACTATATCTCATATCTTCCTAAGAGGCCTTATTTTGATTGGGCCTATTCTTTTAAAGTTGTTACAGCTTGTTGATTTGGAAATACACCCCATTTCATTTCATTTCATTTCCTCAGAAAATGCGATGGTAGTTCAAAGGGATTAAAGTCGGTGTGAAGTTTGTTCCTTTTAATTCGAGTTGTTCACCATGTTTGCCATAGCTTTACTTTTTGTCATTTTTTTAAAAATTGAACTCAGTTAATCATTTCCGCTCTTGCCAACACCCTCTATGCATTTTCCCCTTAGCTTCTCATCACAGCCTCCCTACATATTCAAACCTGGATTAACTATCTGCTTTCTCGACTTTAAAAAAATTTTTTTTCATTTATTTTTTATTTTTAATTGTGGTAAAATACATGTAACATGCTTTCTCTTATTTTAGATCTGGGCTAGTAAGCACTGCTAGACACATGGAAACTAGTGGCCAGACATAATCCACTGGACTTGTTACTAAACTTCTCAGCCATACTTTGTCCTTGGGTCACCCCTCTCTGGTCTTCTTTCATAGCATGTGTTCTTTATTTTTCTCCTAAAGTCACCTATGCCTTCCCCACAATTACCTTCGGCTCTGGACGGGTGGCCTGGCTTTCTCTGTCACAGAGAATATGGAGGCTCTCTGCTGTTCACACCTTGAAAGAATAGTCTATAGCCCTTGCATTCCCATATTAACTTTTCATTCTTTCTTTGGGCCACTAAAGTCAGGCTTCTCTTCCCATTATTCCACCTCATAAAAGTCACTGATTCCCTGGTTGCCAAATCTAGTGGCCTCTCAAGGCCTCGTTTACTTGATCTTTCTAGGACATTAAATGCTGACTACTTCCTTCTTCATAAAATTCTTCCTTTGCTCTCTGGGATGTTATTGTCCTGATTATCCTCCCTCTAGTACATTCTTCTTATTCTCCTTTGCTGCCCCTCTTCCTCTGCCCACCCCTTTTAGTGCTGATGCTCTTGGACCCTTATCTCCTTTTTGGTATTCTCTCACATCTGCGTGATTTTAATTATCATGTACTTAAATAGTCAGTGAATTCGAAATCTGAATCTTCCACCCATATCCCTCTTTTAGGCCCAGACTCACAATATAATCTTTATAACAGTCCTACAAAATGGTAATGTTTTCCACATTTATAGGTGAGGAAATTGAAGCTAAGGCATGTTTGATAACCTGTTTGAGATCAAGCGGTCAGTGGAAGAGCCAGAATGTCAACCTCTGTCTAAATCTTTGTCTAACTTTATAACATGCTATTATTAATCAGACATTTTCACCTGGCTATCTGACAAATATATATTAAATTTGTCATATCTCATACCAAATGCCATCTCATAACTCCATTCTCACTACTCCCCACTCCCCCAAAGAAGAGAGAATATGAAAATATATATTCTCAATCTCAATGAATGGCATTCTTTCTTCCAGTTATCAAAGCCAGAACATATATAGGAAATTGACTTCCCTCTGTCTCTCCATCCTACAGGCCCATCCGCCCAAGGGATCGTCAGTTCCTGTGTATTCTCCCTCTTTAATATGACCTGTAATCCTGCCCTCCTTTTCACTTCCACTGCTACTGTCACAGTTAAGAACTTTGCATCGACCTCCATTGCCATTATAGTGACAATCCAAACATTGCTTTTCACATTATCTGAGATGAAGAATCAACATTTCTTGTTTTTAATTTTTAATTTGTTACAGAAATTTTATAGGAAAAAAATGAATCATTGGAAAATTGAAATAAAAAAACGCAAAACGTAAGCTCAATTTTTTAAATTATTAAGTTTGATAGACATAAAATTACTGTCAAATCTATATAGTAGTTTTTAAATACTAATTTTCTATGTGTATCCTGTCACAGACAAGTAACAAACAGTTTGCAGATTGGCAGTGGTCCACAGACAACATCAAGGAGCACCAGTTCATGTTATCTGATGAAAAGAAATGTCTTTAGTTTTCTTAGATTATAACCACATGGGCCTATGTTATTGAAAACTGAAACATTTCAACTAAGACATTCTTTGCTTTTGACTTACAGATAGCTTGAATATGTGGATTTAAGAGGTTTTAGAAAATTTCCTGTTTCTTTAGGATCCTTTCTTTCGATACAAATAAATCCCATGAGAGCAAGGGGTAGTCATGTATTACATTACAATTTAATGCTAAGATCAAAGTGTACTGACCTGAGAATCCAAAGCAACATTTTCTTAAATAGACTTGAAGTACAATCAATCTTCATGGGCTACCTATAATAAAAATGATATTTCCTGGTTCGATATATTTAACTTGATATGATTGAACACACATATAAAGGTTTGTTTCTGATGTGCAGTGAAATATAGCAGATGGGTCGATGTGTTCCATTTATGAAAGATTAAAATTCTACATAGGTATTAATCTGACTGTGTGATAAATAAAGTAAATTATTTGGATTTTCGCAAGCATCTGCCTAAGCCCTTATCAACGATTTGGTTAATGAATTGCAGACAGGGGATGCAAAAATGGTCAGACTGTAGATTACCCCTTGGCATTCAACATGGCATAGCTGAGGAATCCAAAAACACAAAAACAAAGTTCTAGAGTGATAGAAGTCAAGGATGGGGATGCTCTAAATAATATGCTGAGATCATACCTAGAGTTAGTTTAGAGATTTATTAAATAAAATTATATTGCTCAGACTCCATTGTTGTCTGTATCAGGTCTGACACTGAAGAAAACACATGGGCAAATGCCTAAGAGAACATAATTTTCACGTATGAGATAAAAGTCATAAAAGGCCTTATAGACATTTTAAAATGAAAAAGCAAATTGAGCAACTAATCTGTAGCAGCACTGTACCAGTTATTTAAAAACTACTACAGAAAATTTCTAACCATTAACTCTTCATTAAGAGTTAAAAACATTTTTTAAGTTCAATTACAGCAATATTTACTCTGTTAATGAAGTAAGTGACCCCCAAACACAGTTAACTATCAAAACAAAACAAAACTTTGTCACAAGATGTTGGGGCACTGTAAGAAGTTCAAGAGACTAAATTCCCAAAGCAGGATGTTATAACTATCACCCTTCTTCTATTTCCAGATAAGTCACAGGAGATGGATAGATGGCAGCTTGCTAAACCCACACCTAGGAAGTGATTAAACGTTTTATTCAAAGAAAACTTTTAAAGTAGCATAGCTTTTATGAAATTGAGGATGGAGAAGAAATAGGAAAAAGCAACCTCTTTGGGGGCTCTGTGCTCCCCAAAGCAAAAAGAGGTGAAATGAAGTGGGGAGAAATATTTTTTAAAAGTAATAAAAAAAAATTCTTAATTTACATTGTAGCAAGTTAAGCTGAATTATGGAATAATTCACCATGTGAACTGGGACAGAGGGGAGAAATGATGACATTGCAGGCAGAGGCAGCAGAGAGAAAGTTGGCATGTGGAGGATAGGGTGAAGTAGCCGGGCTTGATCTCAGAAATAGGAGTTTGGAATGGCTGGAGCACACCCAGGAATGGAGTGTCTAGTGCTGACCGTGGAGAAGGCTCAAGCCAGTGCTTCTCAAACTTATGGGCAGGTAAATCACCCAATTCAGTGGAAGGTCCTGAGAGTCTGCTCTTCTAAAAAGCTGCAGTGTTTTGCAGATGCCCTGGTCCACAAAGCACCCTGTGAATAGCAAGACTGTAACTTTTATCTTAATATTTATTGATAATTTAATGGATTATGAGTTGCCACTGTTTAGTTATTTAGTATTTGTTGAATAGCACAAAATACATGGCATTTTTGTTAAACTAGATATTAAGTAATTTAATATAAGTTTTGCTCTGCTGATGGTGAAATAATACTTTTAGCAACTTCATGTCAAGTACAAAAGAAATAAATAATTTAGGTATAAGCTCTCATCTTTTATTGAATTAGCTGATTGGGGGTTGCAATACAATGATGGAAAGAGTCTAAAATTTGGATTCAAATTTTTAGAAGTAGGCTCCAATATCAGTTTTGTGACAATAACTGTGACTCTGTAGAGCTAATTAACCCTTTCTGTTTTTTTCTCTTGTCCAAAATAGTTATACTACTTGCCATTTTATGGAATTGTTGTGAGGGTCAGAAATGATATGTACTATGTAGGGAGAGGTTAATGAGAGTTTCAATTACCAAACTTTTGAGATTCCTTAAAAGTTAAAATTTTATGATTCTTAAATAAAGAACATTGATCTGATCCTATCCATTCACTTTTAAGTCTTTTTTTTCTCAGCGACTCTTAGCAAGTTGGAGAATGTGGTTCTTTGTAGTAAAAGCTCCCACCACTACCCTACCCAAAGATCCACTTATACACATCATATATAATATGATTGTTATAGAGGGGAATATGGTGTACATCTGAATGCTCTGGATATATGAAAAAACAGGTTGGATTATAGTTTTATCTGATTTTTACTGTTCTTTTGTCTTATTTTTTTTATTATTTCTTGTTATGAAAATTTGCTATATAATTTGCCACTTTCAGTTTGCTATGGAACAGGTACATCCCTCTTCCAGAGAGAAAAACATAACCTTGACCATCATTCAAGCCTATAAACGGGCATACCAGTTTGTGGCCCTCCCTAGGGAGAATGAGACTCAGCACAGAGACCCACAAAAGACCTAAAAGCAGGAATTCTGAAGTTCTGGTGTCAGGACCCCAGAAGGGGGACATGGACTATGGGTGGGCACATCTCTTTGATCTTGAGGCCTCACGGTATGGGAACAGGCACGGCTGGAGACAGGCCAAAGCAGGGCCCTCTAAAGCTCAGGGCAGGGGTCTGGATTGTTGGGCAGGAGTGTGTTAAGGAAATTAGTATTTTATCTCAGCTACCTTTTTTTGATACTAGCCTGTTTACTTAGCTTTCTTGTTTCATGATGGTAGTACACTTTTATTTATGCCTGAGTTTTTAATGGGTACAAGAAAATTATAAACATTTAATTCATTAGCTCTGAGATGGAAATAAATCTTGGTGATAAAAAAAATTCTTAGATTAAATGTGGTCTTGCTAGTAGTTATTTTATTATGCGCTTTTCTTTCTAATTCTGTGCCTCGTCCTTATGTTTTGTTTTTTTTAGATCGGCTTCAGCTCCCCCGGAATATGATTGAAAACAGCATGTTTGAGGAAGAACCAGATGTAGTGGATTTAGCCAAAGAGCCATGTTTACATCCTCTAGAGCCTGATGAGGTGGAATATGAACCCCGAGGTTCACGGCTGCTGGTGCGGGGTCTTGGTGAGCACGAGATGGATGAGGACGAAGAGGATTATGAGTCATCTGCAAAACTGCTGGGCATGTCCTTCATGAACAGAAGCTCAGGCCTTCGGAACAGTGCAGCCGGCTACAGGCAGAGCCCAGATGGGACTTGTTCAGTACCATCTATAAGGACCATGATGGTCTGTGCTTTTATCATTTTGGTTGCCATTTCTATAATCATGGTGATTTATCTACTACCCAGATGTACCTTTACCAAAGAAGGCTGCCATAAGAAAAACCAATCAATGGGACTAATCCAGCCAGTTGCAACAAATGGGAAGTTGTTTCCATGGGCACAAATCAGGCTTCCCACTGCCATTATGCCACTACGCTATGAACTTAACCTCCACCCAAACCTAACCTCAATGACATTCAAGGGTTCTGTGACGATTTCACTTCAGGCTCTTCAGGCCACTTGGAATATCATTCTTCACAGCACAGGCCATAATATTTCAAAAGTGACCTTTATGTCAGCAGTTTCGAGCCAAGAAAAACAAGTTGAAGTCCTGGAATATCCGTTTCATGAACAAATCGCCATTGTTGCCCCTGAAGCCCTCCTTGAAGGACACAATTATACCTTGAAGATAGAGTACTCGGCAAATATATCTAGCTCTTACTATGGGTTTTATGGCACTTCCTACACAGATGAACATAATGAGAAAAAGTATGTAGCCCTCTTAAATGATTCTCCTTCTTTACTCTGTGATGACTTCTGCAATATGGATTCCTTTGCCCATATTTTTTTAACTGCAATTTAAAAAAATTTAGGCCAATATGTGTAAAATAGTAGAATGGTGATTTGGAAGAATGTGCTATTTATTTCTTCCTCAAAGCCTTGAGCATATATCATATTATCATGGTGGGGTTGGGGTGTGCTGATGGAAGGAAATGGATAAAGATTATATCGATTACAGTCTCCATCACAAAAATGTGTGTTATCTTGAGCTTTTTATATCTTATAAAGTGAATTTAGTTTTCTTTCACCTTACGAGGTCTCTATAGGAAGCAGAGTGAGGAAGGGTATGGATTATTCTTTTAAGACCTGTCTTCCTAATGTGTGCAACTTTTAGGAGGTACTTAGTGAGATGGAGAAAGAGGTGTGAAAAAGAGGGTGTGATGTATGTATGCTTACATATATCATTTTTAGTATCCTTAAACTTTGCTGGTTTATTTTTTTAAATGCCACTCTATTTTGAATTTCTGATGGAAATTTAAAAAAAAATCTAGGAGAGACTTAAATTGATTTTTTTAAAAAAGCGACTCAAACATAAAGTATTCAGCTCCCTATTCAGACCATGTATTTTGTACTTTAATCTTAGTATTAATAGCACGTAGTTCGAATTTCTGGAAAGATGGAGTGCACGCTGCTTACAGGTTATTCTTAAGTAGCAGTGATGTCAGTTCTTTTGTGTGCACAGAGCCCTTGTTAGACGTGTTTAGTGCGAATTCTCTCATATTACTTTGTAAACCAGTATGTGAATTACTGATGCTGGCCATTTGGCTAATGTGCGTTGGCATATTGAGAAAAATAGAAGCGAATATTTTAAATCTTTTTGAAGTTTTTGAACCATTTCAAATAGAGAAAAAGACAAAAGCAGGATCTGTAGTCCTATTCAGATAAATAATTTTTCTCTTTTCTCTTTTATGTAATACTTTTAAAATAAATGGCATGCTGGCTTTTCATGAGATCTAACATTAAAAGTAAATTTATAATTGCAATAGTAGCTCAGGCTTCTTGGCTTTTTACCTCTCCTTCCAAAATCTCTACCATCTCTAGAAATTATAGGATATATATAAAAACTGTTCTTAGTATGCAAAGCTTTAAGACAAATATTTTATCATCTCTTTAAAATGTTATGTGGCAGAATAAGGCAATTTTGGTATGGTCTCTTGTTGACTCTTGCCATGGGCTGAATTGAGTTGTGGAAAATTTTGGAAAAATGGAAGACAGTGTCTTAAAATTAATAAATAGAGTATCAAAAGTAGTATTTTAAAATCTATTAGAATAAATTTGTGAAACTCTGCTGTTACAAAAAATACGTAAATTCATGAGCCTGTCTAATATGGTAAAATGAATACCTCATATGAATGTATGTCTCGATGCAAGATAACAGTTTAGAAGATTATTTATACCTTTTAAGATGTCTGAAAACTATAATTCAAAGCAAATTTTTGGTCTTTTTTCCACTTTTAATTTAGCTTAGTCCTATTAGAGAAGTTTTTTATACCCTTTTTATTTATATTTATTCTTATTATACCCTTCCCCCAGGCATAATAAGAATAAATATTTAAACAGGTAGGTAAAGTAATTAAGACATATATTTTTATTTTCCATTCAATAAGGAATATATTCCTTATTCCTTATTGAATGGAAAATAAAAATATATGTAAATGCCAAACATGTATTGACACTTCTTGTGGTAAGGGAATGTTAGGGATGTCATCTAAGAGGTGGAGATGGTCAGTGACCTTTAAATATTTAAATATTTAAACAGGTAGGTAAAGTAATTAAGACATATATTTTTATTTTCCATTCAATAAGGAATATATTCCTAAGAGGTGGAGATGGTCAGTGACCTTGCAATTAAATCTAGAAGCTGTTGATGATTGACTTTAAGGTTCTAGATGACAGACTGATATGAAAGGAAATAGTAAACAAATTTAGGATGAGGATGTGTTTTATTTCTTTGTCTTTAAATCCTCAGTGTATTTTTTTTGAGCTCTTAAAGCATTCTCTTTCACTGATCTCCTGGCTTCTAATCTTACCACATTTCCCCCTCCTCTTGCCCCTACCTTTCACACTGCCGCCAAACTCGTATTTCTAGAAGTACAGATCTAATCTTGCTGGTCTTTGGTTTACAACAGTTCCTTATTTCCAACAGGATTTAGTTCAGGATCTTTGAAGATCAGGCCCTTGTTTTTTTCACAGCCCTCACTTGCCAGGATGAACTTCATGGGCACTTTCCTGAATTCTAGCGATAGTAATAGCCCATATTTACTGAAAACTGAAGTTCTAAAAACTGTTTCAAGTATTTTATATGTTTACTTGTTTATTCTATCAAACCTGCTAAAAGTTGGATATTAATATTCATTTTACAGATGAGGAGGCAGAGGCACATAAAGTAATTCATTCAGTATCTTATGGCTAGCAGGTAGCAGAGAGAGACTCAAACCCAAGGTTATTTTAACTAGCAGGCCACATTCTTAACCACTGTGGTGTATGGTCTTCCTAGTTCATACTTCTTTCCCATTACCCATTGTATCATCAGTGCTTTGAATTCTCTTACTTGACTCCCAGCTAATTCATAATTATCTTCAGTACTACTGGCAGTAGTACTCAGACTGCAACTAGCATTTTTCTGAAAGCAAATGCAGTCACTAATGCAAGAATAAGCTTCAAGGTATTCAACATAGGTAGGATAGATTATAAATTATCATCAAGCAGCCCACTTCTAAAAAGGACTTTTATGTGGGCTAGTTATTATTGCATCTCTTTTAACAATAATTTAAGATATTACTTGTCTTAGAACATCACAATGCTGTTTTTATACAAAGTGATGGTCCAAGTAAACTCTTTTTTTTGAATAGTATGGATGTTATCAGATTTTATTCCCTGGTCCCTAGTGGCCCTCTTCTAAAATCTTCTGTTAACTGGGTAAATATTTGGGAGTAGGGTGAAGAAATGGAATGTTAGAAATGTAATATGTTTACATTGTTTTGTGTATGTTGATTGTTATCTTTCTTGCAGTTTACCCAATAGAAACAGTTATTTGAGCAAGTCCTTACCAGGAAAAAGTATAAAAATTCTAAGTGTGAAAGAGGAATTATGACTATCTAGTGTTTATAATAAACATCTATGTAGGACTTGATAGCATACAAGTAGTTTTTATTAGGAATAGTTTTATTTGATTCTAACAAAAGCCCTAGGTGTTTGTCAGGGGATCCTACCTCAATCCTAATATAATAAATAAGGAAACTGAGACTTAGGTCACTGATTTGCCTGAAGTCATATGGCTGGTAAATTGCTGAGTTTATATCTTCTGACTCCAAATCCCATGCTCTTTTGTATTTCTCTTTTAAAAGTAGAAACTAAGCCCTAAGCAAGTGAGGCTGTCATGTCCAATGTGGTCGGCATATATGTACCATATTGACTGGTACCTGAAATATGCACATCAGGGCTGCATTTGCCCTTATCACTCTATAGCCATGTTTTCGGATGATTTATCAAGTACAAATCTGTTTTATTCCTCTGCTTAATTGAACATCTGCATTTCTCCTCTTTTGCTTTTTACGCTTTTCTCCCTACCTTTAATTGAGGACTTTTATATGAATCAAATTCTCACGTGTTATTGCTGTACTGTGGGTGGGGAGGGGGATGTTTGATTCTTTTCTAAGGAGCATAAAGGAAACCAGCGTACTACAGGACACCTAACTTTTTCTATCTTCATGAAAGGGCATTTGAAGTTTAGGTTGCGAAGCTGGAGTCTGCACAGATGAGTAATGGCAACTAGTGACCACCCTTCATACTGATCTTCTATCAGAAGCCTTTTAAAGACCCCATTGGCCAGACACAGTCTACCTTTGTGGCTTCATCTCCAGCAACACTGGATAGCCACCTCCAGTCCCTGAACATGCACTGCTCCCTCCTCGTTCTTCCCACTCTTCCTAGAATGTACTCGCTTCCCTTCTCTACCTTTTCAAACAGTCCTCATTTTTTAAGGCTCTCTTCAGATTTTGTCAGCCAGTTTCCTTACTGTATCTCAGGTGCTAGTCAGCATTTGTTTCCTATTCTTTGTTCCCAATGCTTTGGTTTCACCATTATGATGTGATTTGCATCCTGACAAGTTTCTGTCATTTGGATAAACTTTGCCTCTCCCAGTCGATTGTGGATTCTTTAATGATTGGAATTATATGATGTTTATCTTAGTACCCCTACTATTTGGCAAGGTGCCTTGAATAGTAGGTGCTCAATAACCTTTGGATAAATTTGCATTTGTTTTAGGTACTTTGCAGCAACTCAATTTGAACCCTTGGCAGCAAGATCTGCATTTCCTTGTTTTGATGAACCAGCCTTTAAAGCCACATTTATCATCAGGATCATGAGAGAGGAACACTACACTGCTTTATCAAATATGCCTAAGGTACTGTTCTGTTCCTTGATTATAAAATCTTTGAACGGGTCTCTTTCTTTGTTACAGATACTTGAATTCCTCTTTGCCATATTGCTGAGAATGATTTAAATCTTATACATTCTTCTTCTTTCTTAAAATACATAAATAAAAGTTAAAATATATGTTGAAATCAGTTGGGAAGTCAGCCTGAGACACACTTAAGAGGAAGACCTGCTGGATGTGGAACGTATGGTCAGGAAATGTGAAGTCTGTGCTGTATATTAAAGTTATACAAAATTATTTATACTATGAATGAGTACTGAAGATCACAGTGATGTTTTCTGAGACACGGTGAATTTGCTGGTCTAAACAGTGACATTTGATACTGTTAAATCAGATTGACCTTGGTGTTTTATTGTTTATTGAAAAATGAGAGTTGTAATGTGGAGATTTAATAAGAACACAAAGGTCCTTCTTGGATATGAGCTGTGCATGAGAGGCAGGGAGGGTGAAATCAAGCAGAGTTGTTTTTGTGGTAAATAGAACTTGAGGGTCCTTTTGTTGACACCTTAGGGGCTGTAAGCAGCCCAACAGGAGCCTCTCAGAACACAAGCGACTAGGGAAGAGGAGCAGCCACATCTGACAGAGTGCGGAGCTGACCCTGGCAGACAGGAGAGGACAAGATCTGCCCTTCTTTAATGATTCCTGGTAACAGCTTTATGAAGGAAATGTGTAGGGAAATATAATCAGGACTTCAAAGAGATATCTGCATTTCCTTGTTCAGGGCAGCATTATTCACAATAGGCAACAGCTCCACTCCCAGCCACATTCTTCACTTTAATCTTCCTCTGAAAGAGAAGGAATGCCTACTTGCCTACTGTCACAAAACATGTCTTAATTCATGGTCAGAAAATCCTGTAAGGTTGACTGTATTCCCTCATCTTCTGTCCATTATTGCAGACTTCTATATTGACTTATTGCCTTTGCTCCCACTAAACCTTTTGGGGGCTAAACCTTTCCGTAGCTGTTTCAGATCATTTGGAGGGATATCCCCACTGTAGCTCCTTCTTCTATGAATGTATTTGTAGTAGTAAGGAGGAGCACTCCTAGGTCATTAAGGAAGGACTTGGGTTTTGATGATGTTTTAAAGGGGAGAAACAGAACCACTGTTACTTACTACCTCTAACTAATATTTACTTAAAGCCATCTTTTGAGACTCAAAACTCCTTAAGGATTTTCTCTGTAAGTTATATATCCTCATGATGAGGAATAGTAGAACGGACTGAGGCTAAAGACCTTGCTCTGTTTAGATACTAGTGCCGAGAGATTAAAATATGCCAGCATCTTTACTACTTATTTCCTCTTTGAATTTTCAGTTTCTTGGTTTATTTTTCACTGCTCTTTATTCTCATAGTTACAGAACTGTCATCTTTTTCCTTTGCTTACAGAAGTTATCAGTCACTATGGAAGATGGACTTGTCCAGGATGAGTTTTCTGAGAGTGTGAAGATGAGCACTTACCTGGTTGCTTTCGTTGTGGGGGAATTGAAGAACTTGAGTCAGGACATAAATGGGACCCTGGTATGTTGTTCTGGTATTTATCTAGAAAGAGGTTATGAGGAATTCTTTAATGATTTCTGGTAACTGCTTTATGAAGGAAAACAAGCTCTTGGATCACAGCTCTCACACTTTATGACAGAAATGTTACTTTTTGCTTAGTTGTTATTTACTGTTATAAAAAGTCAATATTTCTCAAGTTTCTTTTAAAGTTACTTTTAGAAGTGAATTCCAGTAAGACTATATATATATATATATATATATATATATATACACATCATAAAACTTCTAGAACTGTGGTGTATGCTGTGGTAGTCACTAGTTTAGTACAACTATTTAGATTTAAATTAAAATTCAACAGCAGTATCATGGCTAAATAAGATGTCCCTCATTCATGTCTCCCTACCCTAACAACAACAATTTGGCATCTATACATGTACAAAAATGCCTTTGTGAAAGCTGTGGGATCCAGCGCCATATGAGGAGGAGTCTTGAGAAAGAGCATAGCTAGAGTTATCACACTTCCTTATTTCAAACTATACTACAAAGCTATAGTAATGAAAACAGTATATATGACCATCAAAAGAGTATGGTACTGGCATAAAAATAGACACATAGACCAATGGAACAGAATTAAGGACCAAGAAATAAACTCCCTCATATATGGTCAGTTAATATTTGACAAGGGAGCTAAGACTCCCCAGTGGGGAAAGGATCATGTCTTCAGTAAGTGGTACTGGGAAAACTGGATAATCACATGCAGAAAAAAGAAATTGGACCTTTCTCTTACACCTATCACAAAAGTTAACTTGAAATGAATTAAAGACTTAAAGATAAGATCTGCAACTATAAAACTACTAGAAGAAAACACAGGGGAAACCTCCTTAAGATTGGTCTTAGCAATATTTGGGGGTTTTTTTGTATATAACATTAAAAGCGCAAGCAACAAAAGGAAAGACAACAAGGGACTACATCAAACTAAAGCTTCTACACAGCAAAAGAAACAGTCAACAAAATAAAGGCAACCCGCAGAATGGGAGAAAATATTTGTAAATCATTTCCGATAAAGGATTAATAACTAAAATATATAAAGAACTCATACAACTCCATAGCAAAAACACAATCTAATTAAAAAATGGGCAGAGGAACTGAATAGAACTTTCTCCAAAGAAGACGTACAAATGGCCAACAGGTGCATGAAAAGGTGCTCTACATCAAGAGAAATGCAAATCAAAGCCTCAGTGAGATACTACCTCACACCTGTCAGAATGATTATCATCAAAAGAAGAAGAGATAACAAGTGTTTGTGAGGATGTGGAGAAAAAGGAAGCCTTTATGCACTGTTAGTGGGATTGTAAATTGGTGTAGTCACCACGGAAAACATGGCGGTTTCTCAAAATATTAAAAATGTAACTACCATATGATCCAGTAATTTCACTTCTGGAGATTTGATGTCTAAATCATTTATATATATATATATATATATATATATATATATATATATATATATATATATATATATATATATATATATATATATATGTATATATATGTGTATATATACATATATATGTATATAATCATATACATATATACACTCACACGTACACACATATTTATATATACATAATTACATTTATATATAAAATCAGAAATGTGTAGGGAAATATAATGAGAACTTCAAAGAGATATCTGCATTTCCTTGTTCAGTGCAGCATTATTCACAATAGACAAGATTTTGAAATAACCTAGATTTCTGTCTATGGATGAATGAGTAAAGAAGATGTGGTATATATATGTACCATATAAATAATAATATATAGAATATTATTCGGCCTTGAGAAAGATGGAAATCCTGCCATTTACAACAGCATGGATGGACCTTGAGGGCATTATGCTAAATGACATAAATAGAGAAGAAAGACAAAAACTCACTTATATGTGGAATCTAAAAGAAACCAAACTCATAGAAACAGAGTAGAATGGTGGTTGAGAGGAGCTGAGGGCTAGGGGACATGGGGAGATGTTGGTCAAAGGGCACAGACTTCCAGTTATAAGATGGACACATTCTGGGGACCTAAAGTACAGCATGATGATAGTTGTTAATAACACTATTTATCATACAATGTGAAAGTTAAGGGAATAAATCTTAACTATTCTCACCATAAGAAGGAAAAGGTAATTATATGAGGTAATGGAGGCATTAACTAATGCTTCCGAGGTTCAACATGTTGTACACCTTAAACTCACACGTTATATATTACATCATTAAAGTTGAAAAAAACTTAAATTTAAAATTTACTTCCTTAATTTCAGTAGCCACATTTTTTAGTGTTCTTGTGACTTAGTGGCTACCATACTGGGTAGCACCAATACTAAATATTTCCACCAATACAGAAAATTTTATTGGGCAGCATTAAATCTAGAACCTTGTGCAGACTTAAAAAATAGCGTAAAAACATACTTAAAAGAAAAACTCCAGGTTGTAAAACTTAGTCGAATCTTCCTTTTTTTAAAAAGGAAGTCCTGATTGAGTTTTTTCATTTTAGAGTAATGAGCAAGATTGTTTAAGGGTCTGGAATATCTGTCATTTTTCAAAATTGATTATTTGGTCTAATTAGGCTCCTCTGCTTTTTTTTTTGTCATTAGTACCTGTCTGTAAATGATTTTTGATAGATTTTATGCTTTACTTTTATAGTAGAGACCTAATGAAGCTAATATTTTCACATACTGACAGTATAGAAGAAAACGGTCTTTTAAAGCTAATACTGATTATTCTTTATGATAGAAATATGATGGAATTCTTTTTTAAATATATTGTTTACCCTTTGAACACATGCAATTGGATTTAGGTTTTCTTTCTAAAGAGCTTTATTTTAATCACAATATATTTGTATCATTATTGTGCTAATTAAAAAAATATATACTTCTGTTAAAAAGATTATCATGTCTACCCCATAACTCTTAGAAATAGGGACAGAGATAATGACTGTCTGGCTGTATATTGGCAATAATACTGTATGCCTTTATGCCCAATGTAAAGGATGAACTATTCAAGAAGTAAAGTAAGTGATCAAGGGTAAGCATAGACTACATATTGAATATATTCAATATGATTTACTCACTTTTGGATCGAAAGAGATTTTGTCAAGTCTAAACCAAAAAATTTTTCAGAAACTTTTCAAAAGGTTATTAAGATTGATTTAAATCTGAAAAAAAAAAAAAAGAATTAATTTCTCTTTAAGCATTGCACCACAAATTTAGCCCTTGATTTAGATGTTGCAGCCTTGATGAAATCTAAAAAGCTCATCTAGAAAGTTAGGTTTGCTTCTCCCATGCCAGCGAAGACCTCTCTTTCCTTGAAGTGTTTCATTTTTTCCACAGCTGGGGTTAATCATCCCTCTGATCTTTCATAGCACTTTAGTTACATTTCTGTTGTAATTCTTATCACAGTCTTTGATATAAAACCCCCAGCACTTTTTACTGTATCCCAAAATGTGTACAGACTTGGCTTTTTCTTTTCCCTCGGTCCCTGCATCTCGCTCTCCTTCCCTCTCCCTTCTCTCCCTTTCTCCCTCCCTCTGTCCCATACTCCATCCCACTGTTTTTCTTTCAGCTTTTATGTTGGCTTCTTACTGCCTGGAGGATTACATTCAAATACATCATTGTGATATTCAAGGCCTTCTTATAAATTAGATTATATTTCCAATTGCCCTAGTGTGGATTCTTCCATGTAGGCAAGTGGAATTATCCATTACTCAGATATTATACCTCATTCTGATAGGTAGGTAGGTAGGTAGGTAGATAGATAGATAGATAGATAGATAGATAGATAGATAGATAGATAATTGAGAGAGAGAAATTTCAGGTGACTTTTTTTACTTGTTATTTATGTGTATTAGGAAGCAACACGGTTACTCATGGAATCTGGAGTCTACCTCAAGAGGAAAGGTTCAGGTCCTTCCTCTGTAGCTTATTAGCTATATGTCGTTGGGCAGACTCCTTTGTAATCCTCCCTAAACTCACCTTCTACAACTCTAGTACTATATTGCCTATATTGGCCTGCCGTCTCAAAGATTAAATTTTTTAAATTCCTGTAAAATGATCAGATAGTAATATACACACACAGAGAGTACACTCTTTTCCATATGCAAATATATCATAAACTGCCTTGTATGTCTGTAAATATAAAAATCTTTATCATTTTTAATGCTACCTAGTAGTAAATATGTTTTGAAAAAGTTAATGTTATACAAATAAACAATTATTTTATTAATTTTACCTTTTTTCAGTAGGAAATATGGATGATCCTACCATACACAGAGTTATACTCTGTGCTGGCACCGGTCTTAGGCACTCATTTATAAACATCTTTTCATTTTATAAACCAAATAAGGGGGAGGTATTAGCCCAATATTGTTGATCAATAAACAGTGTCTCAGAGAAGTTAAGTAGTTGACCCAAGGTTATATAACCAGTAAATGATAGTGAGAATTGTACTATTCACCACAATATGATGTGTCTTATACCAAATGATATAAATAACTTATGTAGGTATGGTGACCAGAAATTCAGACTTGGAATCTATCAAGGATTTTTGTCATGTTAAAATGTGGTAATCTCTAGGATGGGTTCTATTTTGTAATATTTGACATTAGGCCTATTTCACAAGATTCAGGGATAAGGCAGTAGGGCTTTACTTACTATTGTCTTTCTTACCAAACAACTTCAGATGTCACAGTTGACTAGTGATTGTTAAACTTGTCATGTTCAGTGGTAAAGACTACTAAGTTGTCAAAGGCCTGAAGAAAGAGGAACATTTGTTATTTCTGGCCATTCTTCAGTATTCCTTTAACCTCTCTCTGCCTTTAGTAATATCAGACTTAGAAAATTCTAAGCTGATTTTGAAATGCACTGCTTTTATCTGTTGTCTCGAGGTTTTTGTTTCGTTTTGTTTTTGTCATTACCTGATTTTTTTTTTTTTTTACCATAGGTAGAATCAGAATCCATTGGTGTTTAGTCACATGTGGACACTATGTCTTTTTAACATTCAAACAGAACCTTCAACAGAATAATCCATGTCTTTATAATTTTAATTTATTCATATTCAGTCAGGAACATGGCTTATTTCCAAATTTCTACTAACAACATTTCTGCCTCAACTCTCTTTCCACCAGCCAGGGACATTGTGCATAGTTTATATTGTTCTCTTAAAGTCCCATCAGTTCTTTTGGATAGACTTGATACTGGTGGATTTCTTTTTCTTTTTTTTATCTTTTTTTTTTTTTTTTTTTTTTTTTAAAGACTTCCTGCTTTTTTGTGTGTTCAGCTGTCTGTTTAGGAAAGCTGGTGTTTTTGAAGAGCAGACTATATTATTATCCTTTGAGAGGGAGATCTGATTTAGTTCTGTTTTTACTTTTGTTTTATCTAGTTTTTGCTCTTATTAAATTAAGGAACACATTAAGTTAAAGCTAACAAATCTGTTACTCCTGAATCTTAAAGAACGCTTTGCTCTGAGAGTTGACCAGGACTCTTTTGTTGTATCTTTTAGAAATCTTCCAAAGGTCTTAGCAAGAGATCTTGCAAGAAAAATTTTAAGTCTCAAGGCGTGGGTGCCAGCTAAGAGCAGTGTTTAGAGTGCTCTTACCAAGAGCAAAAAGTCAGTCAAGACTTTCTTTGTTAAATTAGATTGCTCTCTTCGTTTATTTCTTATTGCTTCTGTTGCTCTTTAAACAAGCTCAATAATAGTTATAACAACCAGGCGATTTATCTCTAGTGACGACTCATAGCACATGTTCTTTTAAGGAAAAAGAAGTAGAGGAAAGAGAAAATACCACAGTACCTTTTTTCCCTAATTATTGTATTCCAGAAATGGGACTAAGTGGATCTTCGGTCAGATTTCAGTTTCATGTGAACTTCTTTTCTTTCTTTTTGCTTCTGAGGAAAGGTGCTTTCACACACAGCGATGGGAGTGGCCAAATGGTATGCCTGGCAGAAGGATGTTTGAGGGAGAATCTGGAGAATATAGGTGGTGTTTCTATTGGGATAGCATTTTCAGGATGATTGCATCAGCTATAACATAAAATATGTATGTCTGGAAAGAACAGGCAGATATAATAATGGCATCTCAAATTCCAAGTGATCTTGGTACAGTCATTTATAATGGCAGTTAGAGATTTAAAAGGAGTATGTCAGGTTTTTTATTATTATTATTTTAGTGCTAACACTAATTTCAGAGGGAGAAGGGTACAGGAAGTGCATGTCAGCAGGATGAGCTTGTGGTTCCCTTGGCAGGTGGTGGCTGAATTCAGTAAGCTGTGGTCACAGCCATGTACCAAGGGCTGCATATGGTAGAATGTTGGGCTGGTCCAGTACATGCGGCCACGTGATGTGGGAGATTACATTTCTTCCATAGTTACTTAAGAATGCAACATATTTTTAATTGACTGACTCTGGTTCTAGATACTTCATTCTTCTACTAACTGTTGCTACAAATGCTCTATTCACACATTTTGCCTACTTCTGATGGGACTCTTGTTGGTAGTAATGATAATAACTACCATTTATTGAACCCCACTATTCTAAGTTCATTTAATCCTCACAGCAGCCATGTGAGGGTAGGAGCTACTTTTATCATCATTTTATAAAGAGACTGAGTTTAACTAATCTGCTCCAGATTACACAGCTAGCTGAGATTTGAACCCGGCACTCTTAACTACAGAGCATATACATTTAATTTTGTTCTTTATTTACTAAAAACTTTTATGCCATGTTTCCCCCATGTTTCCATGATTAATGCATATGTTCTGTAGACTAAAGCCCCACCTAAAGGCAATTATGGCTGACATATATTTGGTCTCTTAGAAATTGTTAACAGTCTTTCAGCCCTTTAATGGGAGACTAAAATTAATTTAAAGTTAGAGTACACCAAAATGTTTTGTCCAAATGATGAATTATTCAATAAGTCCCCGTACCCCACCTGTTGAAATCATTATTTTGAGGTTTTTATTTTCTGCTATGTCTTGTCCACATTCTATTTTCCAGGTGACTATAGAGGGCTTATTTTTCAATCAATTAAAAAACAATAAATAATAAATATTGTTTTTTTAAAATCCATTGCTTTTAACATAATTGCATAAATTTTGCCTTTTGATACTTATCAAATAAGACATTTATGGTTAGTCACATCATAAATGTTTAACTTATGCAGTTAGCAAAAGAGAAAAGAATAACAATTTAAATAATGTGGGTGATTGCATCTGCCTTCGTCCCAAGCAAGCATGTGTACTAGAGTGAATGGGCAGTGGAGACATTAATTACCATCTCCTTAAGTTGAATTTAGTTATAGTTACAGTGTGTCACTCACTGAGTATGATCATTTTTTATACAGTATGGTTCATAAAAGCAAGCCAACAACTGGGAAAAAGTAAACTGTCCCAAGGCTGGAAGAAAAACTAGCTGTGTCAGACTTATTGAAAGGGAATGTATTGGAATCTAGTAGGGTTTTCAGGGTGATTTCCACCCATGTGCAATTTCTGCCTAATGCATTTACTTTAGAACTAACTCCCTCTTAAGTTGTGATTTTTCTCTGTTGAGTGCCTGCTCGATACCAGGCACTGTGATGGATCTTAAAAGAATGAAAATCTAGTTTTGTCCTTCAAGTAATTCACAATCTTCATAGCTCAGATGCAAGGAGGGGCAACTGTAGGTAATGGAGAGGAAGAAAAGAGTATTATAAAATTAAATAGGCAAATGCTTATAAATTGCTATAGAGTGACCCAAAATAGTTTATTTTGGAGGTCATGTTAACTTTAAAAAAAAAAGGAATTCTCAAGTTTTTTAAACACTGTTTATGTATGGAAGTGACTTGCTAAACTCTGCAGGAGCTAAAAGAACTATAAGCAAGAGTTTCTGTCTTGAAAATTCTCACAACTCTGCACAGTTCTGACACATGCTAATCTTGACACTGTTCACCTGAATATCATGACATTTGAATTATACCGGTCCTTACATCATGCATAATGTTTTCTTTTAGGTTTCTATATATGCTGTACCAGAAAAGATTGATCAAGTTCACCATGCTTTGGAAACAACTGTGAAGCTTCTTGAGTTTTATCAAAACTACTTTGAAATTCAATACCCCCTTAAGAAATTGGGTAAGAATCAAACAGTGCCTCTGATTTTTGTTACCATCGTAATCTAGATTCATTTTGCAAATGTTTTTTAGAAAGAACTCTTGCCAGAGTTATTATAAAAGAAAACCGAGAAACACTGTTAATGTTTTAAAACTGTATTTGTTAAGATTATTTCGATTTTATGAATGTATCTGAACATGGAGCTTAAAACACTTAGAAGTTTATGGGGCAGTTACAAATGTGCCATGTAAGTGAGAACTGGCATAGGGTTAGTCTGGACTTTTGACTAATTCTAACTTTCTAAGAAATTCCTGACTCAAATAGTGAAAACTGAGCAATGGAAGCTTAGGAAAGCAAGTATTGTTCAACATGGAGCTGGCCCTGGATAGGAGAGAGTTGGCCCTGCACACTGTGAAGGAGTTAGGTGTCTCTTCCTTTGGGCAAGGGGCAGAGGAACAGTGACGCTCCAGGGGTTCGGTCAGATCTTCCTCAGCCGATGGGTCGGTGAGGTGCATGCAGGACTAGAGTGAGGAGGGCTCCTTTCCTTAGTATAAAACGAACTCACTGTCTCCCGATCCACAGTGATAAAATAATAGGTGAAATATTTTTATTTAACCAGAGTGTGCCTTAGATGAGGAAAAGTCGATCACTTTTTTCCTGTTATGTCCAGATTTGGTGGCTATTCCTGACTTTGAAGCAGGAGCAATGGAAAATTGGGGTTTGCTCACCTTCCGAGAAGAGACACTCCTGTATGACAATAATACTTCTTCGGTGGCGGACAGAAAACTGGTTACTAAAATCATTGCTCATGAGCTGGCCCATCAGGTATTATAAGCCAAGACTATTATCTCTTAACTGTGGTCTTTTTCATATCCTAGGTCATTAGAATAGATTTAGATGCTAATAATAAGTCACCTTTGTATTATTTCCTTCTTTCATAATAAAATGATGCATTTTAACACAATTTTCAAATGAAAATGCTATCTAATGTTTGTATAGAACTTTACAGTTTATAAAGCATCTTCACATCTGTTATCTCACTTTTTATAACTGCTTTAAGGTAGGTGATAATCCCATTTACAGATGTGGAAATGATTCAGCTTAAGTAAATGACTTGCTGCTCAAAGTCACACTGCGAATGAGTGGCAGCACTGGGCCCTGAAGAACCACACTGTCTCATCAAGTTCTCAATCTCTCTTTCCCCCCCAATAATACAAAGCTGTTTTGCCTCTGACAAATGACAGCTGCTCAGTATAACTTTGTGGTGAAAAAATCTTTTTCCTAAATTGTATTCTCACAACTCTTGGACTGTAATTGTCAGGATTAAATTATTTTTTCCTCTCCTGCTAGAACTGGATTTTTATTATTATTATTAATTTGAGAGAGAGAAGTACTCTTTGTATGACATGGAAAAAAAAGAAAGAAAATTATATAGGTACGTGTCTTCCACAGCACCTTGTCTCTCCTGTGCCCTTGATGAGATGCTTTTCAGTGTTGGGCATGGTTTGAGGTTTTTGTGAAGGTGGGAGGACATGGAAGAAGAGTAGGATATGCTCTGGGCAGTTTACTCCCTATCTGAAACTCAATCTGAAAGACTCTATATCCCTTGTGAAGACTTCATGACATGCTGGCACATGAAACACATACTTATTTACTGTTATTGTTATAGTGTTAGGCATGTAGACAAGGCATGTAGGCACAGCAGTTTCTAAACTTTTTGGCACTAGGGACCAGTGCTCCTATAAGAATCTAATGCCTGATGATCTGAGATGGAGATGCTAGCACTGGGGAGCAGCTGCAAATACAGATGAAGCTTCGCTGACTCACCTGCCACTCACCTCCTGCTGTGCGGCCAGGTTTCTAACAGGCCACGGACAGTACCAGTCCGAGGCCTGGGGGTTGGGGACCCCTGATGTTGGGAATATCCTCTAGGTCCGTTATTTCTGGAGCCGCCCATCACTACTTGGGGAGTATTTCTCTGTCGCTTCTTCTTTAGGATTTATAAATCATCTTCATCTGAAATAAGTTTTAAAATATCTTTGAAAAATATGCTCTTGTAATTTCAGTGTTTTGTAACTTTATTGTTTTGCTGCTGGTTTGAGACAAGCCCTAGGCCACACTGACTAAATTTAATACTCTGTTACCTCTCCTTACTTCAGGGGTTTTTTAGATACATTTTTTAGGACAGTCTCTTATCATTTTCTCCTTCTTACTATCTCATAGAAGAACACATTTAAGATCCTCCTGATTTCATTTATTTATATGCATGCCAACTTTCTTAAGGAATGTTGTTTGAATTCTGTCTTGAATCATGTAAATACCGTCTTCAACTTGGGTAACTGAAGAGAAACATGAAGTATGGGCTCTCTGATTGTAGGAAAAACTCTCAGAAGTTTATTTAATTGTCATGGATGGTCGTAGATACAATGGAAAATAATCTTACTAATTTGATATTAGAAGGTAGAAGAATTCATCATCTAAATTTCATTTTTAATGAGATGTCTAAAAACTAGGGTATTTTTCGTACCTAGTATATAATATAACATGCTAAATTGATAAATATGCTAATTGTCTGTCTTGCTTTTTTCCCATTCAGTTAAGGTGAAATGTTAAAATTTTTATTTTACTTTGAAAGTATATACAGCTTTTGTAAGTCTTTAATTTGAATATGGTTTTAACTATAATAGCTGTATTTTAAGTAATTGCAATCTAGTTTTAGGTAATTAATCTAACAATTCAATTATTAGAAAATTCTCGTGAATGTAAATATTGTGTTGGTTAGTAGTTTGTTTTTTCCTACAGTGGTTTGGTAATCTGGTAACAATGCAGTGGTGGAATGATCTGTGGCTAAATGAAGGTTTTGCTACTTTCATGGAATACTTCTCTTTGGAAAAAATATTTGAAGAGCTCTCCAGTGTAAGTATCATGTTTGTTAGGCCTACTATGAGTGCCAGGGGGAAAAATAGTCAAATTATATTAGCCATGTATTTTCTATGAATTTGAAGTAATAAAAATATTTCTAGAAAGATACAATAAAATTGACCCCTGTTGCTGATGTCTGTATCTTGTGAGATTTGACAATGAAAATTACGCTTTTATTTACTGACATATTCCATTGAAAGCTGAAAGTATGTGGAACTATTTTACATTTTGTTAAGATGAACGTTTTACATTGATTTGCTGCATTTTATTTTTAATAAATGTGGCCCTTCTGCTTGGAGGAATTTAAAGTCAAAAAGCCTTTTTTTGCAAAACAAAACTTTTTATCCTGTGCATAAAGAGAAAAAAATCAAGATATTTTGTTGCAATGTTGTCTCTATTATCACTGTGATCATGCTTATAACAGTGATACATAGTGATAGGTTGATACAGACAAATAATTTGCCCTTTTTAGGTACAAACCATATTTTGTCTCTTTTCAAAGACTTGGAACACTATTCTGTTGTAGAGGGTATGATAATGTCATTATATTACTAGACTCTCTGGAGATGTTTCCTATCCTTAGATATATTTGGATACACTAGGCCATGATATAACTGATATTGCCAAATAATTCAAGCAATAGATGGGAAAATATAAAGATCCCTTTCAACCCTAAAATTCTGAGACTTTTTGTTAAACTACCTGGATATATGATCCAAGACTGCTTCAAAACAAGAATACTCTTAGAGCTTTCAATTCGAAATTTTTGTGTAGGGCTTGTTCAAAAATTTCAAGTGGTAGAACTCATTTTTAGCTAGAAGACTAAACAGGTATTTTAAATCGGTGTATGCTATTTAATTAAGCAGTGAGTTATACAGTTTCACCACTTGGTGGTGCCCAGAATGTTTAGAAGCTTCTAATATATATTCTAGGGGAGCTCATCTGCTGAGCTCTCAAGAATTCTTTCTAAGAGTTATATTTTATTTCAAATGAACTTCAATTAAGGGAAATGTATATTAATAGAAAAACTGAACTATATGTAAGAAATCAGCTTAATGTCCAGTTTTTATTTTTTAATTTCAGATTTTATTTTAAAAATATCTACTAGCCTTTTTAGATTATTCATCTCAAATATCAGGATTTGACATTTGGTTGCTTTAGTAATGGATTCTTAACTTATTCTTATGCCATTGTTTAGGAACCAGTGTTTTTCATGTGTCCAGGATGTTATAATTTTATTTTTAAATGTAAGGAACATGCATGAATATCACACTCTTCCTATACCTTCAAAAACTTATGTTCTGAAGTTTAGTGAAGCTGGTTATTTTTTCATAATGACTTTAAGCAGTAAATAGTCTAATTCATATAAATAATTACTATATTTGCCTTTGCCTTGGATACTGTTCATGATTTCCTAATCTGTTTCATTTTTTGTTAGTATGAAGATTTCTTAGATGCTCGACTTAAAACCATGAAGAAAGATTCCTTGAATTCGTCTCATCCAATATCATCATCATCTGTTCAATCTTCAGAACAGATTGAAGAAATGTTTGATTCTCTTTCCTATTTTAAGGTATTGCTATGTACAAAAAAAAGTACTCAGAATAGGTCTAAAATTAATTTCATATGTGAGCAAGTTGCATGATTTTGATTACTTTAAAGATAAAATGAGTATTATTTTCAGATATCCTGTTTAACATGTTTGCCTCTGTTTCAGTCTTGTTCTTAACTTTTTCTGAGTTATTCTTTCTCTGTCTCTCGTTTAAGTTCTCTGACCAGTATTCTGGGCAGTTAACCAGACCTTATAGCAATGTATCTTTTAAAGTTGGTTCACTCTTTAGATCTGCAGGTAGAATATGTCCAGAGAGGGTTCTAAGCAAGCCCTTGGCTGTGTTATTCAAGATTGAGGCATATTCCAAGAATTGCCGAAACGAGTAAGCAAAAAGGTTTTAAGAAGCGAAGGTTAGATTGTAGGATCAGAAACACACACTTCAGGCTTGGTAGTGGAGCAAAAAACAGAAAAATTGACACCTGATTTCACGATCGCCATACGTCAGAAGAATAGAGATATCAGTGCCATTCACGTTTGTGTTGGGGGAGAGTGGTGAGTTTTATGCCCTCATTGCCTCCTTACTCTGGCTGTCACATTAATTGGTTAGTAAATTGAATTCCTGTCTTAGAGAAGAAAATACACAAAACATGTGAGATACAGTCCATATCATCAAGAAATTCAAAGTTTAGGTGGTGGGTACTTGTGAATAAGAAATAATAAGAAATAATTAATAAGAAATAATGTGTGCTAAATAAGAAATAATATGTGTTAAATAAATGGTACAGAGTATTTTCACCTGAGATTATGAAGAGCAACTTTTTGGAGGAAAATGGAAATTGAAATAAACAAGAAGAATATAGGTTAAGAAATGGGAAAAATAGATGGGAAGAGGGATGGAATACTAATGGGCTAGGAATTTTTGTTTAGTCAGTAATGTTTGATTGCAGGGGAAGTGCATGTGGAGTAGGGGAAAGATGAGAAAGGTAGGTTAGGGCCCAATTGTGGAAGGTCTTGAATGCCATTAGTAAGCAACAGGAAGCTTTAGAAGATTTTCAAACAGAGGAATGACTTAATTAAAGTTACCATTTGTTTCAGTTTATAAAATGGATTTAAGTGAAGTTAGCAAATTGCTGCTGAAGTCCAAGCATAAAATGGTAGGAGTTTGAAATTAGGAGTGGTAGTGAGAGTGGAAGGAAAGTGATGGGTGTAAAAAACACTGGGTAGAGGGAAGTACTTAAAGGCAGGTAAAGAAGGAGGAGAAATGATTTTTAAGATCAAGCCTGACTAGCAGGGAGAATGGTAATACTGTTAACCAATAAGGAAATCAGGAGTTTAATGAGCAATATTAAATATGTTCCAATTAGAGCTACTGCTGGGATTTCCCCCCCTCTTTAATTCCCCCTCCCCCCATTTCCACCCCTCACCTACGGATGTTGCCGTCTCCCCTTAAGAACTGGATCTCTGAAGGCCGGGCATCTACTCTCACATGCTCACTGCATGCACCCGGGGCCTGGCACACCCAGGGGGCCTGGCTCACTTGGGGCCTGGAGCACCCGGTGTATGGTTCATGGCTCCACCTCGGGTGCGAACCCACGACCTTACTCGTGTAAAGCAGATGTGCTAACTACTACACTATGGAGCCACTCCTGCTGGGATTTGTAAAGGCCATACTGGACCTGTCAATTAAGAAAATTTTAAAACTTGTGGTTTTAAAATTTGTGGTTTTAAAACTAGGAGAATCATATAGAACAGTTATTTCAGGATTCGTTGTTACAGAGCTCTGTCTTCCTCCAACTCCCACCCTCTAAACCCAGAATTCAGTGTCTTCTGATCATGTGGTCTTCACAGCATACATAACCCCTGTTAATATGGTGACTGCTTATTTCAGAATTGAGAATCTGGCAAATATCCCACATAATTGAGAAAAGTAGGACACTGGATAATTTACTAATATTATGTGCAAGAAGAAGTAAGTGCCAGTAGGGAAAATGTTTGACAGACATATTCAGTTTGGTCTTCATAATCTTTAAACCTAATTCTGATGCAGGTTGTCATGTGAGCATTCGTTCATTTAGCAATCTTACAAGTACCAGTCATGTGCCTGGCATTGTCCTAGGTGCTGGGGATACATCATGGAACAAAGGGGACTATGTTGCTTCTACCATGGGGCTTCCATTTCAGGTGTCAGAGACAGAGGCAGACACTGTACAAATGAGTGAATAAAAAAGTAGATACTGTGTTAGGTGGTAAGTGCTAATATGAAAATAAAGCATGGTAAGAGAAATGAGAGTGACATGTTTTATGTAAGATGGTGGGAAGACCACTGATAGGTGATATTTGATACCATCTGGAGGATAGGAGGGAATGAAACATGGATTTCTGGGGAAAGAATGTTCCAGGCAGAGGAAATAGCCAATGTGTAAGACTTTTGTGTAGAAACTAGTTCATGTAGTAGACCTAGGACTGCAAGGCTGGCTCTTGGCTGGTTTCTGAGAACTTGCATTTTGGGAGTTTCCATCATTTCCTGATAAAAGTGACTCACTGTGCCTCAATTGTTTGTACAAACAACATGGCTTATGCTAAATATCTGTTTTTCTTGTGGAAGTCTGGAATTTTGGTACATGCCAGGCAGGGGATACCTCTATGACTAGCCCCTAATATAAATACTGGGCACCGAGTCTCTAACAAAGTTTCCTGGTAGACAACATTTCATATGTGTTGTCACAACTTATTGCTAGGAGAATTAAGTGTATCCTGTCTGACTCTACTGGAAAGGACTCTTGGACGCTTTTATCTGGTCTCCCATGCACCTTTTCCATTAGCTGATTTAGCGTTGTATCATTACACAGGAGTAAATTATAGTGGTGAGTATTACTACATACTAAATTCTGTGAGTCCTCCTAACACATCAACAAACCTGGGACTTGTCTTGGTGACCCTCACACAGCTTGAGATAAGAGATTGCTTGGCATGTTCAAGCACCAGCAAGGAACCAATGTGTCTGGAGCGGAATAAACGAAAGAGAAAGTAGTCAGCGAAGTCATAGGGATTATAGAAGGCCAGATCATTTTGTTTGGTCTAATAGGAAATGGTAAGGACCTTGATTTTATGGTAAGTGAAAGGAAACGCCATTTGGGTAAGGAAGTACTATAGTATGACTTTTTTTTTAGAAGATCATCACTGAGCCTTTAATATCACATGGAGTCAAGATAACTAGTTAGGAGGTTATTGTAATAGAGCAGTGGTAAGATGATGTTGACATGGACTAGAGTGATAGTAGTCTCAGTGATGATCTGTGAGTAGTTTTGGACTATATTGTACAGGTCAATCCAGTAGACTTTGCTAATGGATTATTTGTGGAATGTAAGAGAGGAGTCAAGGATGACTTCAAGATTTTTGCCCAGACAAATAGAAAAATGGAATTGTTATTTGATGCAATGGAGAACACTATTGGAGGAGCAGATTTGGGGAAAGAAGAGAACAAAAAGTTCACTTTTTGAGTGAGTTTAAGATGCACAAATGGAGATACCAAGCAAGTAGTTGTTACTAAACTCAAGGAGTTTGTTTTGCCTGCACACATCAGAGCCAAAGAAGACATGGACAGGAGTTAGCAGCAAAGAAAGCAGAAGTTTATATAAGGAAATGGCACCAGTCGAGATACACAGGTGCGCAAGTGCTCTTAAGACCTGGTTCCCCAGTGGCCTCTAGGGGATAGGTTATATAGAGGAAAAATCATTAGTCATGGTAGCTAAGGGAGTTGGGTCATAGATTCTATTGATTGGAGTAGGAGGAAGTTGATCACTGCATCAGGTCCTGTGTCAGTCAGGCGCCATTCTGTCTGTTTTCGAGGGAATACCAGTAGGGTTGTTCCTCCTCCGTGGGTCTGGGCTGAAACACAACTGAGGTCAAGATATTATCTTTAGTTTGACCAAATCTCTGTGGTCAACAGATCTGAGGCTTTGTTCCTAAGACTTTTTGATGCTGACTTGAGAGCTTAATGAGTAAAGGAGTGGTCATGCAGCAGTATGTGGAAGGATAAGGAAAGAAAAGAAGCAGGTGCATACAGAACCAGTTGGAATCAAGGAGAAGGAGAAGAGAAAAAGTCCTTTTAAAGAAGTGAATATTTGTACGGTTACACAGTTGGATATGAGTCTGGAATTCAGAGAGGAAGTATGGTTAAATATAATAATTTGGGAGTCATTTAAAACCCCTGGAGTTGAGGAGATCAACTGGGAAGAAAATTTAGAGTGAAGAAAAGAGGTCTGAATATTAAATGCCAGGGAACGTCAAAGTTTAGTCCTTGGGAAGATGAAAAAGATCTAGCAAAGGAGACTAAGAGGGATGGCCAATGGATAGGGGGAGAATCAAGAGTGGTGTCTCAAGGCCAAATGCAAAAAGACTTTCAAGGAGGAGTGTCTGATCAATTAGCCTAAATGCTACTTACTAGTAGACTGATTAGATGAGTCTAAGAATTTATATTGGTTTGACACCACGAAGTTCACTTTGAAGTAACCTTGATAAAAGCATTTCGAATAGAAGGATGGTTGGAAGATGGCTGAAGAAAAAATGGAAAGAGAGCAAATGGAGATGGCAAATGCAGAAAACTCTTTTGAGGAGTTTACTACAAAGGGGAACAAGAAATAGGGTGACAACTGGAGGAGTCATAGGATTAAAGAAAGGAAGGGCATCTCTTATTTGTTTAAAATGAAGACCGTTACATAGTTTTTGTTTGTTAATGGGAATGTTACAGTAGACAGAGGAAGTTGGTGATGCTGGAGAGAAGGGCAACTGTTGGGAAAAGAATGAGTACTTAAATTTATAGAACAAGTAACACTGTAAAGTGTCTTATAGAAATAAGAGAGTAATAGATATTAAATTTAGTTATGTATATATGATAATCTCAATGACTTAACATTGCTGCATTTTTATCAGAAGTGAAATTCATTCAAAAAGCATTTGAATCCTTACTGTGGACTAGAGGCATTCTTTTAGTCATCGGAGTTGAGTTTTTCAATTTTTCCCTTAACTAGCATATAGTCTGGAAAAGGAAATAAATGTATATCTATAGCAGATTCAGGAAGTGATATATTGCTTTTGATGATGGAGAAATATAATTTCTGTCTTGAATCACAGAAGACTTTATAGAAGAGGTGGTTCTTTCTCAAGATTGGAAATGATGCCATGTGCATCAGTGAATATATGCCTAATTCAGAATCAGGCATATAGTTTCATGCCTGATTCTGAATTATTAGTATGTGCTATTGCCTTATACATTAGTTCTAAACATATTTTAAGCAACTCTGCAGGAAAAAAAGAGAGATCTTAGTTACTTCAGCAACATGATATACTAAAATTGGAAATTAATGTACTCCCCAGCAGAGAGACTTTTGAGAACTCTGCTGGTTTATTGTCTACAACAGTGTGCCCATGAATTCACCTGGCACTTTAAACATTGAGGACAGGAGCCTGGATGCCACACAAAAGTTGGCACGTTTTTCTATTAAAAACGTATTAACAAACACTTAGCTTTTTCACACTAACACTGAAACAGTGAGTAACTGATAGACCACACAAAATAGCTCATAGTAGAATTAGTTAACTTGAGAATCTACTCCATTAATTTTTTTTCAAATTCCCTAAAATAATTTTTAACACAATTTAAACATAGTCCACATCTGGTTATACTAGACTAAATAACAGTGTGTTATAACTAGGTTCTGTATATGAAAATATATGCTTATAGTGATTATATTTTGAATTATAGTTCTCAATTCTATAAACCTATTGTATTGTATTATTGTCGTCCCTTTCTCCCTTTCTCACTTTTTCTTTTCTTTTTTTTGAAATAGGGAGCTTCTCTCTTGTTGATGCTGCAGACTTATCTTAGTGAAGATGTATTTCAACGTGCTATAATTCTTTATCTGCATAATCACAGCTATTCATCCATTCAAAGTGATGATCTGTGGGATAGTTTTAATGAGGTAAGCAACTCGGGTATTTTATTTAGCTTTTACAGTAAGAAGAGAGGAGTTCTTCTATTTATATTTTTATCAAGTACGTAATTAAGCTGTGGTACCAAAGATAGTTATACAAGAGAGGAAAATGGAGCTTAGAATATAAATATTTATGAATAGAGCACAGAAATAAAGGTCAAGAAATGCAAGTACTAGTCTTAACTGCTGAAAAATTGTGTGTAGCCTTGTGAATAAACCATTTTTCTCCTATACTTTAATCTCCATTTCTACTTTGTAGGGAAGTTTTGTTTTCTGAATCAGTGTATAATACTGTATTTTCACTATTTGATTTTTTTTCTTAAAACATCTTTTTCTGTTCTTATGCCTTTGCCGTTTTTCCACCTCCCATTCATGATTTTTTTTTCTATACTCTGGCCTATGAATCCTCCTGTCTTTTGGGGCCATGTTCCTCTAGAGAAGATTATATATTCATAAGCTGGCTACCATGGGCTCCATACTACCCTTCCATTGTTCTGCTGTTTTGATTTTGTTGTGCCTGCAAATATTCTAAAAAGCAGTGTAATTAGGTACAAGTTATGCTTCACAGCAGTGAATGAACCCAGCTTGTATTGTGCATGTAGGCTCACGGTATTACCCTTTCGGGCATTTGAGTTTGTTACCCTGATCTAGATAAAGTTCTTAATGTTTAGATCACAGACATATTTGAAAATCTGATGAACGTTCTGGACATATTTTCCAGAAAAATTGCATATATGCACAATATCACACACAATTTCAAAGTTTATGGACCCTAGGTTAAGAACCCCACTCTGGGTCTTTTCCATACACAATTCTTGCTTCCTTGCTTCATCTGAAAACCTGCTGTTTTCTAGTTGTTAACCTTTTGCCTAGAAGGTATACCTTACAGTCCTTATTACCTAAGAGTTACTTGCAAGTTATTCTTTTTCCTTTTATCATGCAATAGCATTTCAATTGAAAGCCACATTATTGCCTTTATACTCATTATATTATCTCCTCACATTTGGAATATGTTGCTCCCTTCCTCACTGACTTCAGCTTTCGCATCATGGTGTTTTTCTGTCCCAACCTGTTCCCTCACGTTACCCTTGGGTTTTTCAGCACCCACATCAAATTATGCCCTGACCTCTTCATTTCAGTTCTGTTTCAAAGACACAAAAGTACCTTGTTTGGGGAAAGGTTTGTTTTCTTCTCAATCCCTTGTCCAGAAATAAATAGATCCAAGCCATGAGAAATGTGAGATTAATATCACAGAGAATTTAGGAAGATTCCAAATTCTCCATCCTTTTCTGCTTTAAATATATAGAGGTATGGCAATTGAGGTAAGGCCCACCATAGTGCAGTGATATTACTAAACATTTTAAGTACTCAATGATTTTAGTTGCTTGAAATTCAAATCCTTTGTAATCTAGAAAACTAATTTGAGTCATAAGCTGATATCGGTTGATATCATATCTGCCGCTTTTTCAACATATAGTGCCTCTCGCGCTCTCTTTGGTTATCACTTAGTTATGTTCCAGTTATCGCTTAAACTACTAGTTATCACTTATTACTTTTCTCTTAGCTCATTTACCTAGATTAGAAATGTAAATTCAGCTCAACATTCATACTTTTTTTATATTAATATTAAATGTAGCCTTCATAGAATGTTGTGAGGAAAGGTACAGACAAACTGTAAAGTTTATAAACTTTATCTTTAAGGAAAAATAATTTATTCTTTTATTGATAGGTCACAAACAGAACCCTAGATGTAAAGAAAATGATGAAAACCTGGACCCTGCAGAAAGGGTTTCCTTTAGTGACTGTTCACAGAAAAGGAAAGGAACTTCTTGTCCAACAAGAAAGATTCTTTTTAAATATGAAGCCTGAAATTCAGCCTTCGGATGCAAGGTACGTGCCTTCTTTCCCTCTGTGTCATATCTTTCATACTCTCAATTTAAAGAATTGATAAATGTTTTATAATCTTAGGTTCTTATGGAACCTAACAAGATTATCCCTTTCTAGGAATATCTTGAAAATTTTCACCTTCCTGCCAAAACAACAACAACAACACAACAACAATAAATTATGTGTAACTGACTGACTAAAATTTGGAAAGAGTAGTAATCTTTCAATATTTTCTTTTTACAGCTATCTGTGGCATATTCCACTGTCCTATGTCACTGAGGGAAGAAATTATTCAAAATATTCATCAGTGTTATTACTGGACAAGAAATCAGGTTTGACTATAATTAATACTTTTCTGATTAGAAATTGGAAACAGCTTATTTTAAAACGTCTGACCAAGCATCAGAAGAAGTTTATTCTTTCCAGTGTGCATACTCTCTGGGCTGGTTTTCTGAGTCACCAATGTATGATGTGACTAAAGTGAGATTAAGTCTATGTATCATGCATAAAATTGGTCTGTCTTAGTCATGTAATATAAGTATAAAAAGCTGCACTGAATCTGCTAGCAGTCCTATATTTTTATATCCTAGATAAATATTTTATGTTACAAAGTAAGAAGTAGAGCAGTTTCTTAAAGTATGCTCTGCTCTCTGCTTTCTAGGGGTGGACTGGGGCAATGGCATTTTAACAAGCACCCTAGATGATTCTAATGCATAATCTAGGCCTCTTGATTCATGTCCTAGATCCATAGTAAATAATTATTACAAAATGTCCATAGCCATAGTATATATTGTTTTAGTAATGATAAAATGGGGCAAGAAATTATAATTGCGAGGAGGGAGATAACAAAATGTAAAGATTGTATATGCTGACCCACAGGAATCTGTAAAACACAAATGAAATGTAGTTTTGACCATCTGTTAAATTCCTCTATGAATGTGATACTATGTAGCCTCTTAATTTACATCCTGAAAGAACATAAGATTCTTGGATTCTGTAGGAACCATTAGTGGTACTTTAGATTTATAGAAAGGGAAAATTTCTTGTTTGAATTTGCATCTAGTGATCAATCCTGTATTTTTGAGAGGGTAGTGTAGCTTAGTGGTTAAGGGACCAGACTCAAGCCAGAGTGCCTGATTGAGTTGTATAATTTTAGGTGAGTTATATGACCTCTCTGAGTTTCATTCCCTTATAGCGTTATGATGAGGATTAATTGAGTTCATTTATATGAAACACCCTAGAACGACTTACATATATTGTGTGCTATATAAGTGTTAGCTATTGTTATTACTGTTATTAATGAAAAAATCTTTAAATATATCTACATTACATAAAATCTAGAAAATGGAGAACAAATCTTATCACCCTGTCGTAACTACACTCATGATTATTTCTTTCTAGTCATTTTTAAAAATATTTTTTACTTAGATGATATCATTGTGTACATGTGATTTTGTATCTTGTTTTTTTAAAGGAACTTTATATATACAGTAATTGACTTAATCTTTTCTTACTGTTGGACACTTGATTCGCCACTTGTATCTCTAAAAAAAAATTGAGGTCTTAAATGTTTTCTCATTATTTTAACTTTTTCAAAGGAATGCTTCTCAAAATGAAGACTGTGTTACAGTCTGTGATTTAATGCATGTTTCTAAATTGCTTTTTTGTTGTGTGGTAACAACATATAATGCCAACTGAAATATGTGGATACCAGTTGCATTATAGTTAACTAGAGTGGAATGTTACAACAACAATCTCATTATTTAAAACACTAAGAACAGTGATGATGACAATACATTTTTTATTAACATAGCATAGCTAGAGGTACAAGGAAGTGCTGTCTAACAAAAACAAAACTCCATACATCAAATGGGCCCTGGAAGGATAGTCTCTGACCTAAGAGAAAACAAATAATCTCATCTCCCTATTTGAAAGAGACCAATAAGGAAATTTTGCAAACCTCCCTAGGGTATGTAAGACTTGGTGATATTAGAAGTAATTGGACAATAAAAAAACTGCTTTTATTAGCCCTTTACTTTTAGCTCAGTTTATATGTGAACTTCTTAAACTCTTTTTGAGATTCACACCCCAAAGTCTAGCTCATATTTTTCTGCTAAGCCTTTTCTAAGTCCTTACCTGGCACTCTATACCTCTGCTGCACAAAAATTTTCATAGCAACTCAGAGATGCCATTCTTCATGTTTCTGGGCCTTTGCATATGCTGTTTTCTCTCCTAGAAAAACACTCTTGCTCCCTACTCCCTTGATTTACTCCTATTCATTTCTCAGATCTCAAGTCACCCATTGCTTGCTCTAGGAAGCCTTCTCTCACCCTAAGACAGGTTAGATGCCCTATTTATGTGCTTTAATAACATTCTCTACTTCTCTATTTTTAATATACTGTAAGTACTGTTTCATTTATATTGATTCCCACATTAGATATATCCCCTACTGAAGGTAGATATCACGGCTGTATGAATCCATTTTGCAACCTTAGCACCCAGTAGGCACACAAAAAATTATTGCACGATGAATAAATTTTAGTCTATAAAGAAGTGACTCAATTTTAAATCTCAGTGTAAAAAGTCCTAGGAAAAGCATTCAAAGCCTGATGAAATGATATCTTCTGTTTTCTTTCATTTGAAAATATTTTTGGTAAACGAGAGTATACAAAATGCACTAATATACAATTGGTTTAATCTAGAGCTGGAACTGAGCCAGTGTATGATGAAAGCAGTGTCTGTTACTTCCTCTTTTCAACTGTGTTATTTACCATGCTGCCGCTGCTGCTGTTTTCATTCCTGGCAGTTCAGGCTTTGAGAGTCTGCACTGAAAATGTTCTGTCCTCAACAAGAACTGTTTGACCCTAAGGACAGTTGGGTCATCTTGGTTCCTGATGCTCCAGTGAGAATCACTTTTATTTTAATTGCATTTTATTTTATTCCATTCTCAAAAGGAGTATAGTAGAGGCTGTGACTACAGAGTCTTATTTTATGCCATATGACTTTAGTACAGTGTGTTATCTTGGTGGTTTGTTAACTGTAGTATATTCCACATGTTCTAATGCCAGGGTTGCTGGGTCATTCCATTAATTCAGTCAGATATAGGAGTTCTATTTGGTCATTATCTTTGTCACTATTCCCCACATATGTGAATTTTGAACAGTTAATACTTGTTGTGCAGAAGAAGGGCTGAAAGGGGCCATTTTTTCAAGCTACTTATGGAGGAAATTATGTTAAAAAAGCGAGTGTCTCCTCCTCCCTTCTCTACCTTTCTTTCTCCCCATTTCCTCCCTCCCTCCTCTTCCCCCACCCCCGCCTCTTATCCGCATCTTACTCAGACCTAAGCTCTTTATAAGAATTTTCATATTAAATCCAACTTGAAACATTAATGTTTCTGAAGGATATATCTGAAACTAAAAGACATGTCATTAGAGCGAAAGGCAATTGGAAGAAAGGACAAGCATATAGTTAAGATATTTACCATGTGCTGCTCTCTGCTCTTGCCTTCTTTACCCCACCCCCAACAAAATAAAGGTGAAGAAATGGGGTATTGCAGAAAGGAATGCTTTTGAACAAGAGGGAATGCAGTTCAACTGCATGTCTCATGGTAGCTCTCTGGAGCAAACTACGCACAATCGTTTCTCAGCCTTTTGGCTAAGCTCAAGTGTGGAGCAAACTACACAGAAAATTTTGCAGCTTTGTAGTAGAAACATGATTTTTTTTCTATGCTTTAATGTTTCTTTATAAAACAGTAGTCGATCTTCATAACTCATTGACAAATGGCTTTTTAAAATCAATATTAGATTACTTCATCTGGGCTTCTGCCATTTAAGATTGGAGTTGCTCATTCTTTTTTACTAAATGGACTGTGAAAATTGAACTGTTAATCTGTTAATGATTATAATAAATTGAAAACATATGAAGGTGGCCTCATCCACATTTGAGCTGCAGAATGTAGTAAGCTCCCCTGTGAACAAAGCTATTATTTTTTGATACCTGTGGTTTTAAGGTTCTCTATTCTGGATCATTCAGAAGACCTGAAAGAGACTAACGTGTTGACTCTTTAAATGATAACTCTCCTCTATATGCTGTTGGCTGCAATGCTTTATATTCTGTCATCGAAATGACAGTAATAATTTCAAGTACATTCCCAGCTGCGTTCTTCCTCTCTACCATCTGGACTTGGCTAGGTTTACAACATGGCAAGTATCTAGGTTTATCAGCCAAGATACTCTGTATTTCAATATTTTCCTGCATCTAACCAGGGGAAAAATTGTCATACTTATCATTCTTTGCCTCCTTTTATGGGGAAGGGAGATTTTGAGCTATTTAGTCCCTCTTCCCAATGTCCTTTCGTAATAAAAGCTCCTTAGGAAATTGTGTTCGGTGACCTGGAGAGTGCTGATATTTTTGCATGAGCTAATGATAGTTAATTTCCTTAGTCATAGGTTTGTTGAAAATGTCTCCAACTTGGAGCAACTACTGTTGCCATCACAATTATTCCTTAGAACTTTGCTCTAGAGAAAGGTATAAACTATATTCATGTAATTGATCTTTCCCATCTGTTTCTAAGTCAGCAAAAAACGGAAATTAGTATTGGATTTTTTAATGAAAACAACATTATCTGATATGTCATGTTAAGACATCAGAATGTCTTTTCCATCTTAAAAATCTTTTACAGTTTCAGTAGAATTGGAGTAAATAAGGTTATTAAGAGAATCTGATAAATTTTAATAATTAATGCTTTTGAAGTTGATAGACCCTAAGACTACAGGTTTAAATGTGTTTCTAAAACATATGTGCAAAAGCCTTCATACAGAATTATTATTATGAGAGTGAAAATTTAAAACAGCCTAAACGTTTTCAAATAGGAGTTTGGTTAAATTGTTGTAGGTCATGAAATAAAATATTATGAAGATATATGAACACTGCATATGAAGACAACGGAAAAATGGTGGGGGTAGTATCTCAGAGGTAAAAAGGCAGTATTAAAATGAATGCATATAGATCCACTGTATGGAATATTACATTGATTAAAATGTATAGGAAAAATCTTGGGAAATACACCCCACAATGTATGCTATCATTGTCTTGAGTTTAGATTTTGTTCTTATCTCTACTCCTCTTTCTCTTATAATTTTAAGAATTGGTATTCTTTATTTTAAAATGGGGAACCAAACTTCATAAACATTTATAAATCTTATTTAGATTTGCTTCAAAACCATTTATAGTAGTTGTTTTGTTCATTCTTTAATTCATGAAAGTTTTTTTTGAGTACCTACTAGGAACATTGTGCTAAGGGATTAACATTTAACAAAATAGTAAGCTCATGGAGTTTATATCCAAATAAATAGTAAACACTAAGAAGCTTAGAAGCATACACTTAACTATTATATTCACATTTTTGTTGCCAACTTTAAAGAACGCTTATTGATTAGTAGTTTAAAGGATTTTAAAAATTCCTACATATATTTCATAGTCAGCTTTTGTAGTAATATAGTTTTTGTAGTCATATATCTTGTAGCTCCTTATTAATTGTACATTAATTGAAATCATTCCATATAAATTTCTAACAATTCTCTCAGCATTTATATATGTAATGGTAGGGCCCAAAACAGTACATATCATTTTTCTATTATTTTAACTGAATTATTTCTTATTTGTGCCAAATGGGAATTTAATTCTACTCTGATGTTTATTTTGCTAGCTTTTTGTTATGTGACTTTTCTAAGTGGTCTTGTTCTTCCTTTGCTAACATAATGAAATCCAAAAGCTGAGTGGAATACAATTTATGGAGTTCTGTCATGATCTTCCTCTCCTGCCTCACCCGACACGTTTTCCCTTTCTCCCCGTTTCTCTCCTCTAGCCACAATGAAACTGGGAGCCAGTTCAGTGCACGGACACTTTCTCTTTGGGCCTTGAACATTTAGGGTCCCTCTTCACCTGACTAAGACCTATATATACCTTGAAGTTTCAACTTAGGTGTCATTTTTTTTTTTTTCCAAGAGACCTCTCTTAACCTCCCCTAGTGGGTGAAGCAGTTCTTATATGTGCTTCCATAGAATATCATATTTCTTTTTCAATAAATAACATTTATATGATATTCTTCTTGCCTGGTTACATTAGACTTTAAGACCTCTGAGAGAAGGGAAATATCTACCTTGTTCACCAATAAATAGATAGATAGATAGATAGATAGATAGATAGATAGATAGATAGATAGATAAATAGATAGATAGATAGATAGATAGTGGTCTTTGTTAAAATGAAAATAACTGCTGAAAGATAGAGATTTAGTTTCATAGTAGAATAATTAAATATAAAAATAAACCATATTAACTTTGAAACAAAGCATCATTTAATATTTTTTCTTGCCCTATTATCTCTCCTGTCTCTCTCCCACCTCTGCTTCTCCCCGCACTCCCCCCCCACCTCGCCCCCACTCTCCCTCTCCCTCTCTCTCTTTCTCATTTTTTGATCTGTATCAGATGTCATCAATCTTACAGAAGAAGTGCAGTGGATCAAAGTCAATACAAACATGACTGGCTATTATATTGTACACTATGCGGATGATGATTGGGAAGCACTAATCAAACAGTTGAAAATCAATCCTTATGTCCTGAGTGACAGAGACCGAGCCCACCTCATCAACAACATCTTTGAACTTGCAGGGTAGAGTATGCTTGGTTTGGGGTGCTTTTAAAATAAAAAAAAAGAGTGGTATTGAGGAAAACATTTTAGAAAACCAGTTTAAAAGAACTAGCATATATTGCCTGTTAGGTATGATTTATTTTTGAGGATTGGGAAAATGTAAGACATATTCCTGGCCTTCAGGGCTTTATAATCTATATGGAAATATCAGCTACAAACATTGAACAGTTAAATAACAAGGTTTAAATAATATTTCAAGATTGTACATGCCAAAAATCAAGACACGGTTGCTGAGTAAATTGATGGAGTTCAGGCTTTGTTTTATTTCTTGAGACAGTTCTTTCCCAGTAGCATTTAGTTTAAGCGTGATGCACAGTACTTACTCACTGGTTTGAGGGGCATCTGTGATAGGTGGAGCCTCATTTGGGTACTACTTACCTCCCTAACAGCCCTGTGCATTACAGAATTCCACTGCCAAAATGGCAATGACTTGTTATAGATATCTTCTGAATAGGAAGATTACCAGTGTAGGTTGTTGTTAATGGGTCGAGAGACACAAGGAATATTTAAAAGGGTTCCTTCTGACTGCTCTTGACCTTCTTATTTTGCTTCATTTTTTATGAAGTGACCTTATATCATCTCAGCCATCATTGTTATGATTTCTATAAAATGGTTAATTTTTAAAATGTACTCACCATAAATTTACAGTGGGCCTCGCCTTAAGTTTGACAAATTCCCATACAAATAACTAAATTTCTTTCTGATTCAGATCTTTATGCCACCTGTTCTCACTTGATAATTATAAGTAATTAAAAATAAATAAAATTAGTACTCTTCATTTTTTCTCACCTAAGACATTGTAATACTTTTCCTAATTCAGTAGCAATTTATAAGTGACTTATGGAGTAAAAACAGAGCTATTGTTTGTCTTTCTTTTGAAATGTGTCTTTAACCTTGGGGCACACATATGAACTTAATCAAAGATAATAATATTTAGTCTAACTTTACAGAATGACACTCTAAACTTAAATTTTAGTCTTCAAGACTTACCACCTGGCCATAAAATTTCTCTCTCAGCATGCATAGAGTTCATCTGCCTTTCTCGGCATATTTACTTTTACTGTTCTTTTAACACTTTAGCCTAGGCAAAGTGCCTCTTCAGAGAGCCTTTGATTTAATTGGTTACCTTGGAAATGAGACCTATACTGCACCCATCACTGAAGCCCTGTTCCAGACAAGCCTCATCTTCAACCTTCTTGACAAACTGGGATACATGGATCTGGCCTCAAGACTAGTGGTAAGTCTGCCATTTACCAGCTTCTCTTTGTTGCTTGCCTTTAATTGTGTTACTAATAATTTCATTCAACAGTAGTAGCCTGTAAAAGCAACTAGTTAAATTCTGTTTTCTTCACTTTCCTAGTTGTGAAATCTTTGAGTCAAAATGTCATTGCTTACCATGGAAAGTTGATAAAGGCTCAGGATGATGTGGTCTTGTTTGATTATCAAAATATAGACTTCTGATACTGCTGTCACATGAAAAGAAAATCTCTCAATTCAAATCCTGATTTTCTTTTTATATAATAAATGCTTGAAGTAGGCCTTTTTTGTGAAGTAGTGCTCCCCGTTGACTTCATAGTGGTTAATATAAAGTGTTAATATATGTATGTTCACATTGAGAATATTGTTTTAGAAGGCCTTTCGCCTGTCTTATAGATGATGATTGGTGGATATAAGTTTCTCTGCAAAGCAGTAAAGGAGTCTTGGTATTTGGAGACTGTCTTACTTTTTTAAAAAACAGTTGCCTGATCTTAACAGTTGTTATTTTAGACACTTTCAGTATTAAACTGTCAACAAAGTCTTTAAAAGCTTAAGAGAAAGTGATGAATTCTTTGTTTTATCCAGTTCTCTGAATCAGCACATTCCGACAATAGGGGTTTGCTTTATAAACTAGTCACGTTTTCCAGGGCCCAGGCAAAAGGCAGCTTTCAGGAAAAGGAAGAAACTATCGGACCAGAAATTAGAATAAGTCTTTTAGGGTTTTGGTATCCTCACTGGTAAAAGGAAGGGTTTGGATTATATCTTAAAAAAAAAAAAAATCTCCTTTCTGCCTCTCTTACTGTCCTACTTTGCTTCTCTTCTGATGAATTCTTTCATCACATGCATGATTGTCAGTGGGGGAAGGGAACGCAGGGCAGATCAGTCAGACAGAGCTTGGAAAGCACCTTTCCTCACAAGTTTCTGATCTGACCCCAAAGGAACCACCCCTGTTCCTACCCATAAGTGAGATGCTTAAGTTAGATGATTTCTGAAGTCTCTTCTAGTTGATAGATTTTTGTCATTCTTCTATTTTACAAGGCTTTTTATTCCCAGCCTTAATAAAAACCAGTGCCTGGAATGTGACCCAGCCCATAGTGACATTCAGTGAATGTTAAATGACTAAATGAGTGAAACACACCAGAAACAAGTACATTTCAGTGCTTACTATATTCTGTACACCGTACTTGGTACTTGATGTAGAGTGCCTCATTAAATATTTACACAGTATTAAATAGATACTTCTACCCTCATTAGATAAATGAGGAGACTAAATAACTTCCCCAAAGTCACTTACCTAAACTAATAAATTAAAAAGCTGAGATTAAAACCCAGATTAGTTTCACTCCAAAAGCCTATTCTTTGTATGTTGCTATATTTTAAATTAATTTGTATTCTAGCAATGTTGTCTTTCCAAGGATACCTTTTTGTTGGAAAAATCAGTTATTTCTTTCTTGCTATTTTTTTTTTTTGTTTTTTAAACTAAGATTTTAAAATCAAACAGTTTGAAAAGCTTGTTGACCGTGTGTTTAAGGTTTAAGATGACAGACCCATATCTAGTTGCTTTGCCGAAAATGAAGTTTTCCACTTACTGTTTGAGATTTCTTTTATATCTAAAATGTTACTAACAGTAATTTTTATAGTATTTATATACATTTCCAAGAAGTATGCAAATGACATATTGGTCTCTCTCTCTCTCTTTTTTTTTTTTGGTACAGCATCTTTTTATTTTTCTTACCATTGCTTTCATGCACTTTAAAATTTACCTACATTCATCGGGAACAAAGAAACAAAACTTATTGGTCTCTTTAGAGAAAACTTAGAATACAACACAGACTTGCTACTGTTAGTATATTAAAGTGAAGGCCGTTTGTTAGCCAGTTCAGCTACTATGAATGGACATTTGGGTTGTTTTCAGTTTGGAGCTGTTACAAATAGTGTTGCTGAGTATTCTTATACATGTCTTTGGTGAATATTTACATGCATTTCTTTGAGGTATGTGTCTGGAAGTGGAACTGCTGAGTCATAACATATGTATGCTTAATACTGTACTACCAAATTGTTTTTCAAAGTTATACCAATTTAATGCTCCATCAGCAGTGTATGAGAATTCAAGTTCTATTCTGGCTCTCTATATAGCCTTGCCAACAGTTAATATTAATAGTAAATCTTTTTCCTTTTAACCCTTCAGATGGGTGCCTAGTGGTATTGCAATTTTAGCTTTTCCACAATGACTAGGGAAGATTAGTTCTTTTTGATGTTTATTGACCATTGGATGTTCTCTTTTGGGAAGTACCCAAGTCTCTCATTTGTTTTTCTATGGGATTATTTGTGTTGTTCTTATTGACTTATAAGAGTTCTTTATATTCTATTTATGAGTCCTTTGTTGTACATGTGTATTTTCAAATATCTTCTTCCCCTCTGGCTTACTTTTTCACTCTTTTAATGACATTCTTTGATTAGTGTAAAGTTTTGATTTTAATGTATGAAATCTGCCTAACCCAAGATATTCTCCTGTGTTCTCTTCTGAAAACTTTATTAGTTTACCTTTTATATTTAGATCTACGCTCCACCTGGAAATGATTTTATATACTGTGCAAAGTAGACATAAAGATTTATATTTATTCAATATAGATATTAGTTGATCCAGTACTAATGTGCTTCAATGTATACATATTTTTTTTATTACAGAATTGCTATAATTATTTTGGGGTTATTAGGGCCATGCCAGATCAACGTCATTTGGGGTAGTATATTAGTTACCTAGAGCCACCATAATAAATTATTACAAATTTGGTGTCTTAAAACAACAGAAATTTATTCTCTCACAGTTCTGGAAGCCTTAAATCAAGGCGTTGGCAGGGTAGGGTTGGTTTCTTCTAAGAGAGAATCTGTTCAATGCATCTCTCAGCTTCAGAGGGTTGCCAGTAATCCTTCGCATGCCTTAGTCTGTGGATTGCATCACTATCTCCATTGGCATTCTACCTGTGTTTCCTTGCCAAATTTTCTTATAAGGGCACCAGTCGTTGGATTTGGGCCCGCCGTAATCCAATATGACCTCATCTTAACTTGATTACATCTGCAAAAATCCTGTTCCCAAATATGGTCACATTCATAGGTTCCAGGCAGATATGAGTTTTGGGGAGACACTATTCAACACAGTATATATAGCAGTAAATAACATCAGTACATATCACTCACTTCCTTTCACTATTAAAGGACAGTGTTGGAACTAAATGTACCCTAAGAGGAAGCAGAATATCTGTCTACTCTGAAGCTACGCAACTAGTTGAATTCCATGATGGCAGAAGCCACTCTTCCTCCTGCTTCTCTACATTAACTCTGTTGAGGCCCAGTGTCAGGAAGCACTTGACACCTCAAACTATTCCCATGCTGAGAATATATATACTAAACTCAATTCAAGGAGTTAAACCTTTTGTATATTTTCCTGCCGTAACATTCAAGTGACTACGCATCTTCATTCCAGATGATGATTTCGAGTTATCTGGCAGATGTGTGTTTATTCAGAACATGCTTCCAGGTGGAGTCCAGGGGACTGATGATTAGAGAGCAAGGGCTGGGGGCTTAGTGTGCATGTGGAAGACCATGGCCCTTTTACTGCGATGGATCTTCATTCATACACTCGATTGTTAGTTAAAAGTCAGATTAGCTTCAGTTCGTCAGGAGGGAGATTTTTTTTTTTTAATTCTTATTCTAATCTCACAGCGTTCTGATACATCAAAACTCTCATGATATGAAATCTGACCCACTATAGTCAGAGATTGGAATGGCCAACATTTCTGAGTCCTTAGATCCAATCTTCAAATAGTATTTGTGATTAAGACTGGTGTCTTAATTCATTATGTCATTGTCACCAGAGCAGTGTGTATATTTATTGGTCATTTTGTTTGGTAGGCTGTACATACCTACATAACGTATATTCATGTGTCACATTTTGTAATGTTTACAGTGATGTTTCTGTGGGTAGGGTCTGGAGGCACATTTGAATTGTGTCAAATCGTTCACATCTGATGTTAACATCTGATCCCAACCACATTCCTATTTCATCACTTATAAGCCTGTCATTCTTTTACATATGCAGGATTGGTGGGATAAACCTTTTGCAATAAAAGCTGACACTTCACTTTTAAGAAGCTCAGTTGACCCAAGAAAGAACTCCCTGGGCATATCAGTATAAAATTAAAGCAGTAAATCAAAATGTAATATATAACATAAGTGCCAACATCTATCCCTGTTTTATTTTTTAAGTCATTTTGTTATTGTTGTTGCATTTTATTTTTATTGCATATCCAATGTTCGTAGCTAGTATAACCCACCAATTCATTTTCTCTCCTACTTGTTTTTTTCACTTTATGAAATCCTTTGATTTCATAAAGTGAAATCCAATCCAGAGGATTATATTCTATTGTTTAGTGAGTTTAAATTTCGCAAAATTAATTGAGAACCATGTAACAATAGGTTTAATTTTATTTCTAAAAATAGGTTTAATTTTATTTCTAAAAGCGCTTGCTATGGTTTATTAATATTAAAAATATAACCTGGATTACTTATAAAAATGATATTTTATAATAGCAGGGATTTTCTAAATAGAATTATTATTTTTTAAATAAAATATTTTACTCTATTATGTTATCATTTGAAATATATTTAAAGCTAACTATTTGGGGAATTCCTCTTGACTGTTTGGTACAGGGAATAACTAGTAAGATTGCACCTGTAATTCCAATGGGCTAACTGCTCAGGAATTAGCCTTAGCATTTTCATGTGTCAGGTTATCCTTGCTTCCGGTACTTTCAAGTGCCATTTTTTCATCCTGGCTTCTTTATGTTTCAGTAAACTGTCAAGGAGCATTGCCATTTTTCTCCACTGAGTTTTTTAAAATAATATTTTAAGATGTAACTTTTTTCCTCATTCTTCTTTTGTTTCTATTTGACAGTTATAAGTAGCTTTTAAATTTCTTTTATTTTTCTCACATTTGGTATGGTTTGCGATTGTGATGCCATTGAGAAGGTCAGGCCAGTAGGAGACAGCATGTACCAGTGCAGTCATGTGTATCCAGTAGGATCTCCTGCATTGCTGTTATGTTGCTTGCATTACCAGCCAACATGGCAAGTGTTTTTCCACTTCATGTCCTCCATGTGACTCACACATTCCACAAGGTGTATGTTCTCTATTCCTTTTGAAGCAAACAAACAAAAGTGAGTTGACATGTCATCACAAACTTTGAGTCTTTCTCCTTGTACAGATTCTTTTTTCTCTCCTTGTCATCAGCTTCACAAGAGCTTTATTCAGAGAAGATCTTCTGAGAAAATGGCCTCAGCATTTTAAAACTCTCCAACTAGGAATCATTTTAGGTATTGACAGTGGTATTCTCGAAGAATATAAGAACTTGAGCTAATTTTCTGGGGTCGAGCGTTTTTGTATGTGGTCATCTATGGGACTTGACTACTTGAAATGAGACATGATAAGGGTGGTGGTGTTAAAGAAACAGTGGGAAGACATACCCTGTGCCGAGAACCCTGTGGGCGGGGTATGCCTGTAGATATTTTTCATTTTGCTTCACCTTATTTATAGCCATGAAGGTTTTCTAAAATATACATGTAAGCATTTTTATATTTGAATTTTTGTTCCTTTTAGTGGCATATTTTATGCGATAATTTTTTAAAATCCCACATGTTCTCACCCTTCCCTGTATACCATAGCTTGAAATATAGAAATACTTCCATTTTGCTATGAATAGCTTCTGTGCTTTTGTGTTGGGGAGATATGAAAAGGAAATGAGATTTGTTGATTTCTTAATACCATAAGTATACATTTAAGAATGACATCTTATTCAGAAGTGACTATAACAATGGACTGTATAGCATATGATTTTACTGAATAACTATTAATTTCCTTAAGTGTGATAAGGTATTGTGATTATATAGGAGAATGTCCTTATTTCTGGGAGTTGGATGCTAAAGTATACATAGATGAAATATCATGATATCTGTAACTTACTTTCATATGGTTCACTTAAAACCAGAGAAACAAATGTGTATGTATGCGTGTTATATATACATAGAAACAAAGCAGTTGAAAAAAAAAAAAACAGTGATTCTAGCATATGCGTGTTCATTGGGCTACTCTTATAGCTTTTCTGTAGGTTCAAAACATTTTTAAATAAAAAGTTGGGTTGGGGGATAAATATAAATAACTATGCTTTCCTGCAGTCCCCATTTTCTTGGTAATTTGATTACATTAATTTGTTGCAGCATCAAACTAGTTATTTAAAATATTTTTTTAAATATTGGATTCAGAAACATTTAAGCATCTTCCCATGAGTAAAGAAATATATTTTTTTCTCATTGCTTTATAGATTTATGGATTCTAAAGTCACGAGGTCAGAAAGTTCCAACCTACTTCTAGCAATGGTTTTAAGTGATACTTTTTGGCAGGAAAATAACTTCTAGCTGAGTACACACAGAAGAAAGGTTCCCTACTGCACAGAAGTCATTAATTCTTTCTGTGATATGTCATGTAAAGTCCCCTTTGGCTATAGCAGCCTTACATATAGCCTTTGTTATTGAATGGTCTTATCTCAGCTGTATGTGGGCAGTTGATTTTAATGATGTCTACCCCTCCCCTTTTTTTTTTCTCTCTTCGGGTAAACATTGGGAAAAAGAGATCTACTTGTCCTTTTTCTGGTTGTCCTACTCCCTTGTAATCCATTTTGTCTCTGTAGGCCAGGATATTTAAATTGCTTCAAAGCCAAATTCAACAGCAAACTTGGACTGATGAGGGCACCCCATCTACTCGAGAGCTACGGTCAGTCCTGCTAGAATTTGCTTGCACCCACAGCCTAGATAACTGCAGCACTACTGCCATGAAGCTGTTTGATGATTGGGTGGCATCCAATGGAACTCTAAGGTGACGTGTGCTTCTACTCAAATGATCTCTCTCTTCTTTACCTCATATCGTATACTGAAACCAGGATCTTCTGATCTTGGGTCATAAATGTTATAAAACTAGGTGTTAATATAAGTGAACTCTATGAACTTGTCAAATAAAACTGTTTTTTTTTTTTCAATTGTGGTAAAATACAGATAACATAAAATTTACTATCTTAACAATTTTTAAGTATACAGTTTAGTAGTGTCAGTATATTCACATTGTTGTGCAACAAATCTCCAGAACTTTTTTATCTTGCAAAACTGAATTTTTTACCCAAACAACTCCCCCCTAGCCCTGGTCTACTTTCTATTTTATGAGTTTTATTGCTCTAAAGACCTCATGTAAGTGAAGCCATACAGTATTTGTCTTTTCATAAGTGGCTTATTTCACTTAACATAATATGATTATGGTTCAAGTATATGATCAAGGTTCACCCATGTTGTAGCATGTGGCAGAATTTTCTTCCTTTTTAAGGCTGAATAATCCATTATACAAATGTATATACCACATTTCCTTATCTATTCATCCATTGATGGACATTTGGGTTGTTTCAACCTTTTAGTTCTTACAAATAATGCTACCATGAACATGGCTGTACAGATATCTCTTCAAAACCCTGATTTCAGTTCTTTCAGATATGTAACTGGAAGTGGAATTGCTAGATCACATGGTAGTTCTGTTTTTAATTTTTCAAAAAACCTCCATATTGTTTCCCATAGTGGTTCTACCATTTTACATTCTCACCAATAGTGCACAAGGGTTCCAGTTTCTCTACATTCTCACCAATACTTGTTTTCTGGTTTTTTTTTTTTTTTAATAGCAGCCATCTTAATGAGTGTGAGGTGTCAAAAAAGTCTCTTTTAATTTATTTAGGAATAAAACATAACAGGTGGAGTTAGCAATTAGAAATTTTTGGTTCTCTTCAAGTTCCTCATTGGGCGTTATGGAAAACAATTCAAGCATCAGATAAAGAGTTGGGATTTGGGGCAGGGGTTGGGATAATCTTATTGAGGTTCCTTTCAGCTTTGAGATCTTAATGAAGGCAGAAAACCATGCTTCTTCACCTCTTCTCATCCATCTCCTCATATTTCTACGATGGAACTCACCACACTGTGTTGTAATACACATATTTATTGTTCTGTACCGCATGTTCCTAAAGGGCAGAGACCATGTCTCACTCTCCCTCTCTGCAGCATCCAGCCAGTTGCCTGCCTGGTTCTTTATGGATGCTCAGCAAATAATTATTGTGTCAAATTGAATTTATATTCCTTATAGTCCCACCACGAGGAAAGTAGCAGCCACTAAATTAACCATTTTCTTAACTATTAGTTGTACAGTAAAGACTCTTCTAATTGTTACCTGCTCTGACCCCCAAAATACCGCCATTAGTCAACTTCTTGCCTATGTACTCAGGATTTTTTCTTGTTCTTCTCATATTTGACCTCCTCTCTTACAGCCTACCTACTGATATCATGACTACTGTGTTCAAAGTGGGAGCAAAAACTGAAAAAGGCTGGTCATTCCTCTTAAGCAAGTACATCTCGATAGGCTCTGAAGCAGAGAAGAATAAAATACTTGAAGCTCTTGCCAGCTCAGAGGATGTATGGAAACTTTACTGGTATGAAACCACCCAAGGAATATGATACATAGAAACCAAAAGCATAAAAGCATTGTGCTCTCTGGGATCTCCCTTTTCTTCTCTTTACTCACAGTTCAGACCTGACGGGGACAGTGTGGTGAGGAGCTCGCGTGTGCTGGGCTTCACACATGTGAAGACTGGACATATAGGCAGGAGATGCTTTGCCCCAAAGAGATTGGGAGACGCTAGGAATCACAGCCCCCTTCTAACTTTCTTCTTAAACACTTCTTTATCGCCTTAGCATGCTGTCTTTAATTCCATAGTTAGTCCTTCTTTCTTTTTAATCAAGGCGTTATTCTCTCCAAGCTGTCATTTTGAAAATGCAAACACTTCAGATAAAGGTAGCATGTAAAAGCTTATAGGCTCACCTTCATGTGAATCCGTCAGCCCTTTTTTAATATTCAGCTGATGAAGACCTGGAAATGAGAGTTACACATGGGGAAAGAAGGGCAGTCAGTGAGTAGGGCCTCCTGACAGGAAGAACAGTCAGTGGCAAGGTAGAGGAGCTCTGAGGAGCCAAGGGAAATATATAGGTATCTTAAAAGTCAACACCAGGAAGGACTTAGGTCTCATTGCTTCTCTTGGATAATTTTGCTCAGATAAAGTTTAATAGTGTCCCGGACATGACCTCAGCACCTGCCCAGACCCACTTTCCAAAGGATATACTGTAAATAATCATGTTCTCTAAAGTAGTAGCCTGCCTCTGACCCAAGCAAATAAAGCTTTTGTTTTTAAACTAGTAATGATTTTGTTTTAAACTAGCAATACACTACAAATTCCCATTAGAAAGTATTTAAACAAAACTTAAGGAAATGGAATATTGTGAAAGTATCTCTCATATGCTTCTTTACTCCCATTCTTACTCCCTCTGTTAACACCGTCAGTCCTGGATGGTGTATTTATATACATCGACATAAGTTTATACTATATCCAGTGTTTTGTGAAGGTCCTTTTGGTGAATGATCAGTCTCTGAGATTTGCCATATCAGTTCATAAGGCCTACTTCATTGGTTTTTCAGACTGCCTAGTATTCCATAGTACGGCTTTAACCTGTCATTTATTCAATCCATCACATTTGATGGACGCTTGGGTTTTTCTTCCTATTAAAACTACTGCTGCATTCTTTTGGGGGTATGTGTTTTCTCACTATACATAAATTTTATAACATAGTAAGTGAGAGCTGCTTATGTTCAAATGCTAGGCTTTAGTATTTACTAGCTGTGTAACTGGAACAATTACGTAATCTCAATTAACCTATGAAATGGGGACGGGTAATAGTTATCTATTTTAAGCTTTGTTGTATCTAGGATTTAGAACATTATTATGTATGAAGTATCAATAAATATTAAGTATTAATATCAAGTATAATCTGAAATGTATCTTCATTTTCACATTCAAACAGCCCGTTTTTTAAGAGTAATAATATACCTGCCTACTCAAATCAAGTACAGTTTTTAACTGAAAAAATACTTCTTCAGAATTATAATAAATTCTACCAGAATTTATTTCTCAAATGCCCTTACTACCTCAAGAACTATTTATTATTATGTGACAGTATATTTAAGTGCTTATCTCATTGGTGAGTTATTTCTTCATTTTAAAAAATGACAAGCTTTCAATCAATTGATCAATCTTAGAGTAACCCGAACCTTATACCCCTTGACTTGCTACAGAGCTAGGAGACCAGTGCTAATTTAAGTTTAGTCATCACTTCATCATGAACAATTATTTCGGAAGCTAAATCTGCTTTGCTCTTCAGGTTAATGAAAACTAGCCTCAACGGAGACATCATCCGGACACAAAAGCTGTCGTTTGTCATTAGGACAGTGGGCCGACGTTTTCCTGGACACTTATTGGCGTGGGATTTTGTCAAAGAGAACTGGAATAAGCTTGTACAGAAGTAAGTTTCTCCGAGATTTTCTGGCTTTTAGTGTTTTCAGGCTCTGCATTTGAAAAATGTTCCCAGCGTTGTCATGGTTTATGGGAGTTATGATTTGCTATGAGAGGAAAAATGCTTCAGTGACAGTTTAACTGAAACACCCAGAAATTTTCACATTTGTAAACACAGTTCCATAATGCGAGTCAAGTAACAGTGGCGTTCCACGTGAATATTAATCAAGCCCAACCATGTTGACACCAGGTCGCTTAGCTGAGCGTGGCCACAGACTGTTTCAGAATAGCTGTCTAGTATGTGTGTTGAAAAATGCCTCTTCATTGCCAAGGGATCAGTGAAAGGATTCACACCCAGCTAGATAGCACATGTAGGTTTTTTTCTTTTAAAGTAATACTGACATTTCTGGATGTTTGATATGATTTTTGAATAGATCAAATGGATTAACAGTTTCTCTGGTTATCCCTAACTCCTGCCTTTTCCTGCCCACCTTTCGTTCCCACTGGCGGTAAATGTGTCTAGGACGACTCCCAACGTACCGAGCTGTGGTTCCCAGCAGCAGGGCTCTGCTCTGCCTTTGGCATGTGTAGCTTATAGTAAAGCATTGCCTTTGCACTCAGAAACGTGGCTTACCAACAGCTGCCTCATTTTTTTTGCTCTTTATGCCCTTCTGTTTGTCTTTCTTCAGGTTCCATCTGGGGTCCTATACCATACAAAGTATTGTTGCGGGATCAACTCACCTGTTTTCAACGAAGGCTCATTTGTCTGAGGTTGGTATAAAATGCTAGTAGGGAGACTAAGTAACCCTCTCCCCTTAGGCTGCTCAGTTAGTCACATGGTGGCTTCTCATGCCAATTCCTGTCCTCCCTCTCCGTCTGCCTTCAAGAATGCTAAAGATTCTGCATTGGGATTACTTCTAAAGGGTAGATATACAGCAATGAGAAAAAAATCTGATGAAAAATTCTGATTCTATTCTCAGTAATATTCCCTTGTCTCCCTGATATAAATAATTTTTTAATTAAGACCAATATATGCCAAGTTTCCTTTTAAGTGGTAATAAAATCGTTTTGAAGAATTGCCCAAAGGTGAAATTGGGCACCAAGCCTAACTTTAGACTGTACCTCGTTTGCTGTTACGTGGCCATTTTATCTTTCTATTTTAAATTTGAAAAAGTCATCATTGTAGGAGTGAGGAGAATTAATTTTTAAAATCACTTCATATTTCACTGTACTTGATCAGTAACTTGATGTAAATACCTCGAATATTAAAGTACTTCTTGTCGCTGCTGCTTTTGGACATCATCGTAGCTGTCTCTAAGTGAAAGCTTATTTAGAAAAGATAGTCAGAGTTACCTGAGATTTGCTGTTCTGTTCTTTTGAAATACTTCTTTGTGCAACTTACAGGTCCAGGCATTCTTTGAAAATCAGTCAGAGGCAACGTTTCAGCTTCGTTGTGTCCGGGAGGCTTTGGAAGTCATTCAGTTGAATATCCAGTGGATGGAGAAGAACCTTAAAACTCTGACATGGTGGTTGTAGCATGCACAACTGCACCTCATTTTGTTGCCCACTCAGAGAGCTTGTTAATTTGGGCTCTGCTGCTTTTGCAAAAGCCAAGGTGAAGCCAAGGATCGCTGCCGAGTTGTTTGCACTCTTAGGAGTTCTAGTTAGCTCAGGGCCTGTCTGTATTTTTCATCTGTCTTTTCTGAAATGTCTTTGGGCGGTGTGTAATTATTTATTACAAAATGATAATCACTTAAATGCCAACCATCTACAAAAACAATGAGTACTTTTTCTACTTTGAAGATACACAAATGGGGAAAAAAATCCGTTTTGGAATTCTCTTCTACTTCTCAATATCTGGAAAGTACTGACGCAGTGAAACAAGGAAAGATCTACCACAGGAGCCTTTGCAGGCTGCTGGTTTGTCAGCTCTGTGTTGCTTCTTGTTGATAGATGTTATTTGAATGTGGTACAAAGTTAGCTTCAAAAAGTATGGCAGTGAAGTTGATGAGGCATGTGACTGTGGAGAACTGATCTCAGGTGTGCAGATCTACTTTGATTTGGGCTTGGATTAATCCTTTATTTCCTGCAAAAGGTTGAAATAAGATCTATAACTATTGTATTTTTTTCTGCAGAATAGCCAGGTGCTACAGAATTTTTTAATTTTTGTTATATTGAAAAGCTAAATAATAAGGCCAAAAGATTAACTTTTCCAAATATTTAACACTTCTTTTTTCATCTTTTAGGAAAATGTTTCAAACCAAGTTAGCTCTAATTATACTTAATTTATTCATAAATTTCAGTATTCTCCAAATCTGTACACCTTTATCACTCCCTGCCATAGATATATCTTATGTTATAAATAAGTATTTCTACATTTATGGCAAGCATTTTGTTAATATTGATGTCTTTTATCATGACTTTATCACTGTTACTAAGATGCCTTTTGGCACGATAGATTATAGATACTCTCTGACTCATACCCATGGGTAGATTTTCATTTTATATGATAGAGTAGCACATTAGAAACATATTTTAAAATAAGGCCTTTGAGAAATTGAACATTTTTATTTGAAGTTCACCATAGTACCTTAAAGGGATAAAGAGAATGTGGGACAGGAGTACCTTGATTCAGGTTTAATATGGTGGGCTTTGAATTTTTTCTATTATCAAAAACAGTACTTTTCTTTAGTTGATAAATTGTAGTTTTCTTTTGTCATGGCCAAACTAACAGATTGAAAGGAGTGGCCAAGGAATGAGAGAAAGAAAGAAAAATGAGGAGGATATCCAAAATTATATGGCATTTTTACTCCTTCTAAAGGAGAAATATTGTACTTGAATTTTTGAGCTATGCAGACTTATATCTAGATTGTTGTGTTTTTTGATTCTTCGGAGAAAAGCTTTCTTCCTAATAATTCTTCAATACTTCATATTTTGTTTGAAAACATCATCTATGTACATAAAAAGGGTAGTTTACCCATTTACAAGCACTTAAAAAGACTCCACAGAATCAGACAATGGGAAAGGTCACCTTTTTTTATTCAGCAGGTGTAAAGTGAAAATATGTGGGATTGTGTATAAAATTATATTTTATTTTATGAAAATATTTTTATATAACAAAATTTAAAAGGCTGGCAAGCTAAAAGATAGCTTTCTTTAATCCTAGTGTGTTTTTTGCCCAATTTAGTCTTTTCTAAACATTTATCTCTCTGTTTTAGAGTAGAAAATATTATATCCTGAGAATCACAGAATTATCTAAAGATGTCTTATTGAAACTGGGGTAATCGTAGGTCTTTTTTCCTCCTGTGCTTTAGTAAATGAATGATAATTTAGTTGATACTGAAAGTTAGTGTGTTTTTATATTTCTAGAGTGGGGAAAAATACTAAACTTTTGAGGGGTTTTTTTCGTTGCTGTTTTTTTTACCATATTACTAAATTCCACTTTGATACAGAGTTTAAATTTTGCTACTTCTCGAAATCAGTTAATATTCTTCAGTTATCCCTGCCCATCTTTACATTGCTCCTGTAACATATGTTAACTCTGCATATGGCAAATCTTGTCTTGAATTACAGCATTTTTTCCTGTTGAGTGAGTATATGTGGTGTGGGGGGTATTATTATAGGTAAAACCTTATCAAAACATTGGCTCAAAAAGATCACTCATAATCCATTGCTCTCTTTGTTCTCAAATGCCGTTCATTCCCATGAGACCAGATCTATACTATTTGTAGTTTTATTTGTGGGCCTCACCTCAATTGTTTGTAGTTTTAGTAGGCCTCACTGATCTTCCCACAGAATTTCATACTTTTTAATGTTATGCTAACCCATATATATGGGACTTCTAAATACTAACTCTAAGTCGGGAATATAGGGTTAAGTAATAGGTAGAACATGTAGTATAATAATTGTACCTTTTAAATTTTTTTCCCCAAAACTTTATCTTAGCCTCTGTATTTCTAAGAACTCAAATAGATTGAAGCACAGCAGTCACGGTATGCTTTTTTCATATAAGCACATAGATCCATGACACAATTGAGTACTTGTTTGACAATATTCATTGTAGAGAGACAGTCTACTCAAATGTAATAATAAAAGACATTACACTTGGTTATTAGAAAAGTTAAAACTGGAAATCTGGAATTGTAGAAGAAAAACATATGCTTTGGAGACCTGAAAGGCTATGAAAATAGAAATCTAAAGAGTCCAGTTTGTTTTGTTAATATCAAGTGATTGGATATATTAAACTACAAGTAGTGTCAGCTTCCACCATAGACTTGTGCCTTCCTCCATCTCACTGTTTTATATAACTCTCTTTAAGTGAAATTGTGTTGCTTGCCATTGTTTCAGTGTTCATGAACTTTCTTACTATCACAGGTTCTACTTAACTCTAATGTCCTTTGCCATTCTTGTTTTAATTTTGTTGTACTTTAGCCACTGTGGGGAAAAGAGAGCTGGCGGAAGAGCTCTGGGTATGTACATCAGTCTTACTGGGTACAGAACAGAATTCTTTCTGAATATTGGAAAATAAGAAATGAAACTTAAATGCTGAGTTTGCTGGATTACTGATAGCCTGTTACTGAGTTTGATTTTAAATGAGTCTACTCAGACTAAAGCACCTGGAACCATAATCTACAGTCAGATGGCTGAACATTCACATAATCCCTGTGCATTTCATGAGGCTGCAGGGAAGGTGCGTGCATCTCAGGAGATGTATCATCACCAAGGACAGCAGTTCCTGGCCTGAGTTTGCAAAACAAGCCTCCCCTTTACCTTTGTTATCTGTTTTTATTGGAATTAACTCTCTTTTTAAAGAGCTCCCTCTACGCCCATTTGTACTTTAAAAAAATGATGTATATATTTTTGATGGATTTTTTTTTTTTGCATTCTTTTATTTTGTTCTTCATTCTCTACATTGGCAAGTAAGTACCAAATGAACAGTAGAGGTCCGAAAGTATGAAAAATCTCCTCGTCTCCCTTTCCCTTCTTGCAAGCATGGGTAATAGCTAATAGAATAGTTGGTTGATTTCTTTGAGTGGTTTTTGGGGGGGTGTATACTTAATAAAAATACATAAGTATTTATGTATTTTTGATGTGTTTTTATATTCCTTCATTTTATGTATTTTGTCCTGATGAAAAGTGAAACATTGTCCTGTGAAAAATCTCTTTTGCCTCCCCGTATTGCCTGTGTGGGCAACAGCTATAGAGCAGTTATCTGTGATTGCCTTTTTTAGAAGGAGATGGTGATATTAGGAGGAGACCAGAGTATCTTCTTTTAAAAATGTGTACAAATGTTTTTGCTGCTATTTTGTGGGTGTCGTTTCATTTTATATCTTATTCATCCTTCTCATAGATATGTAGATATCTAATAAACCGCGAGGTCCAAAAGTATAACAAATGTCCCATTTACCCCTCTCCTTGTTGCTTGCATAAACAAGAACCTAGTTGTTGTAGTTGCTGTTGTTTAGATCTGGCCTTAGGGGAATGGGGGGAGGGGTTATATATCATCCTTTCAAGTGTAAATACATATTCTGCTACTTATTTATATTTCATTTTATATGTTTTCTTCTGCATGGATGCATATGTACTTAATGAAACGAGGTTCAGTGTGAATAAATTCCCTTTTCTTTATTGCCTCTTTGGACAGTAGCTAATAGAGTAATTTGTTTGATGGTGTGGGGGAGAATGGGATATGTATTTAATGTATATAAATACATTCGCTCCTACTTTGTATTACTAATTCATTTGTACTCTGTCCTTCTCATAGGACATGAAAGTACCTGATGAGACGTGGAAGTCCGGATGTATGACAATCTCCTCTGGTCCCCTTCTTTTTTTGCCTGCATGGGCAATGGCTAGTAGAGTAGTTGATCATTTTCAGGAGTTCTTTTGTGGGTATTGGGAAAAATGCTTTTTTAAATATATGTAGATGTTTTTACTTTCACACTATAGTATTTTATTGAGTACCCAGTCCTTCCCTTGGATATGTAGGTTCCTATTGAACCATGGAGTTCTGATTGTATAACAATCTCCTCTTTTCTCTTTCCCTTTTTATCTCTGTAGGCAATAATTTTAAAGTAGTTTGAGTTTTTTGAAGTTTTGGGGGGTCGGAAGGGACTAAGAGTAGGACTTATACTTTTGAAAACTGTATATACAGTATTTATTACTATGTCGTATTATTCCATTTTGTACCCCGTCCCTTGCTTGGACATGTAGGTACCTAATGAAATGTGGAGGTCCGGATGTATGAAAATCTCCTCTTCTCCCCTTTCCTTATTGCCTCTGGAGGCAATAGTCTTAGAGTAGTCTAGATTTTTTTTTTCTTTTTACTCTACCACTCCTTCTCCTAGGAGGGTGGGGATGTGTACTTTTTAAAATGTATATAAACGTTTTTGTTTCTTTTATCTGTTACTTCATTTTGTACCTAGACCTTTCCATGGATACTTAGGTAACATGATGAAAATTAAGGTTCATTCTATGAAAAAAATCTCCCCTTTTCCCCTTCCCTTGTGGCCTGTCTGGGCAATGACTAGTGGCATAGTTGTTTAGAAGGATTTTGTTTTTGTTTTTGTTTTTCAGCAGGGTGGTAGAGGATTTCTGGGTTTGCATTTTTAAAATTGTATATAAGTGTTTGCTACTTTTTTTGTTCTTTTACTCCAAACCCAGTTTTCAGTTTGGACTTGTAGATATCAAATGTAATGCAGAGGCCTAGATACAGAGGTGTGGTAAATCTTTTCTCCCCGCCACCTATAACCAGTGTTCAAAGGCAATAGTACTTTAGGGCTTGGTTTTTGTTTTAGTTTGTTTGTTTTTGAGGTTTTTAATGGGGAATGGGCTTGTTAAGCAAGATATGTAATTTTTTAATTGTATATAAATGTTTTTACCTCATTTTGTTGTTCACTTCGTTTTAACTCTAGTCTTTGCATGACTATTTAGGTACTTAATGAAAGTTGAGATTGATTCTATGAAATATCTCCCATATTCCCTTTCCCTCATTGCCTGGTGGGCAATCGTAGAATAGATGTTTGGTTGCTGTGTTTGGAAGAGTGGGGTGGGTGGGGGGAGGTCTGTGTGTGTGTGTGTGTGTGTGTGTGTGTGTGTATGTGTATATATTTCTAATGTATATAAATGTTTGCTACATTTGTGTATTATTTCATTTAGTACCCAGTACTTCGCTGGGACTTATAGGTACATAGTAAAACATGGAGGTCCAGATGTATGATAAATCTCCTCTGTTCCCCTTCCCTCTCTGCCTGCATGGGCAATAGTTTTATAATTTGGGTTTCTTTTTCTGGGGGGCCGGATTATTTGGGTGAGTAGTAGTTAAGGGAAAAGCACAGGATATGAACTTTTAAAATATATGTATATAAATGTTTTCTTGTTACTGATTTTGTACCTAGTTCTTTGCATGGGTGTATATGTACCTAATGAAAATCGAGGATCAGTGTATGACAGATCTCCTCTCACCCTTCCCCTTATTGCCTGTGTAGGCAACAGTGAGTAGAATAGTTGTGTGTTGTTCACTGAGTTTGTTTGGGAGGGATTTATATTTTTGGTAAGGGAATATTTTTAATACATATAAATACGTTTTTATTTCTTTGTTATTTCATTTGTATTAGTCTTTTGCATGACTACGTAGGGACCTAATGAAAATTGAGTTTCATAAATTGAAAGATCATTTCTTCCTTTCCCACATATTTCCTCATTTAGCAGTAGCTAGCATAGTTGTTGTTTTGTAGTCATTTTGTTTTATTCTCTAGGATATAGGCCTTTAAAGATGTAAATATATATGCACATACATAATTTGCTTTTTTCCCATTACTTTTCTTTAATACTAGTCCCTTGCAGGGCTCTTAATATAGCTAACAAATAAAGTCTCACCAAATCCCTGCCATCTGACTTGAAAGTATAGCATTGTGATGGTGTCACTAATGGCAGTGGGCATGTAGCCAGTAAGATGAGAGAAGACACTTGGATATGATTGAGTTGTGAAAGCTAATCAGATCCAGCATTTCCTGTGTCCATTCAAACTGAATGAAATGACGAAAAGGGACCTATGCTTTGGAAGCTCCAGAAAGGCAAGAGGACAGTACTAAGTAAAACAGTGTTTGAAGTTTACTGCTAACTAATCTTTTAGTGACTGGTAAGCCAGTGAAAGACCCTTACGTGTAGCTTCTGTTGAGTCTTGGAATTCCAATTCATCTATAGAAGTCTGTTGCAGTTCCATCAATAGCATGTTCTTGTGTACTTGGTAGAAATTATTTTGCCATTTGTAATGAATCTTTTGAGTTATTGCTGTGGTTCCAGTGAATCATAATATCGGCCCATAAACTAATCCCAAAAGAATTTGGGGACAAGACCTTTCTATCTTATGGTATGGACAAGTGAGTCCTTTCCTACCCAGAGCTCTTCTATGTGGCTGCATCTCTCTCCTCAGTTCTCCATTAGCTGGACCATTTTTGTTTTGTTTTCTTTTCTTTTCTTTTCTTTTCTTTTTTTCTTCAGTGCCTGCACTGCTAGATGTTATTTTCAAGTGCACTCAAAAATGTAAGCCATTGTTACCTCATTAGTTGTATGTTTTTGCATTCATTTCATACATCCAGACCTGTATGTTTGCTTTCGGCATTCTCAAATCATGTGTCGTATTGACTCTTCATCCACCACATGGCAAATAATATGACTCCACATGTGTCCGTATCAAAGAATGCATGTGTAAAATCCATCCCTCTGTTCTTCTCTTCCTCCTCCCTTCCTTCCTTCCTTCCTTGCTTCCTTTCTTTGAGCTTCTGAACATTATTGGTTTGTTCTGCAATTTATAATGAATATAATGCTGAAGATTTGCCATATTCTTATTTTTTTTGGAAACATTGAGTGATAAGACTCTAAAAAATTTGCAGAGATGTTATTTACCATATCAAATTCTCAGGTTCTAGTGTTGAAAAGTTAGCCTATACATTGCTGTTACTTATACTTGCTGCTGTACAAAAAAATAAAAGTTGTATTCATGACACATCTAACTTTGATCATAAATAAAAGAGAAGGGGGCACCTTTTTGGAGTTAGTCACTGTAGTCAGTGATATTTCTGAACAGTTCTTAATTTGAAATACTTCAAAAGAAGTAAAGGTCATGGTTTAGTTGAATGAAATGCTCCAGAAGTTGAACTGTATAAGCCATCAGTACAATAATACACTTGTGTGTATATCTTGAAAGATCATTTCTTCCTTTGTGTGTGTGTGTGTGCGCAGGCAAGTGCACTCACATTTATAAAATGAGAACTACATCATAATTGGAGCTTTTGCATTAATCAGCAAACTCACATTGAGACAAAACTTAATTTTACAGCTATTTCATTTCAAGCCAAGTGTTCCATGTTGCTGTGAAGAATAGTCTCTTTCAAACACTTTGAAAAGTAATTACTTGGAAGCTTGTAATGGTGTTACATTTTTGCATTTAAACACCTATAGAGATCTCCAATTCTTTGAATCTGAGCTCGAGGGTGGAATTCTAAATTTGTATCATAATCTGTCTCTTGTGGAAGACTTTGGAAATAGTATGTATATATATAATACTATGTATGCAAATTTTGTGTTGTGTCACTCGTAAAGGGAAAAGGCTTATTTTTCTTTATACTCCTGATAACTTGTTTTGCATATGACCAGCACTGACTGAAAGGCATGTGTAATTGCAAACACTGTTGCTTTTGTGTGTGTGTGTGTGAAATGAAAATAAAAGTATTTAAATATAAATACTGTGTGAACTATTTGGATGGAAAAAATTACATATGTAAAGTGGTGTATCTTCTCAGATTACAAATAACCATATTTCACTGTTTTTCATAACTTATTTACTACCTCACCAGTACCGCAGTATCCTTACTGCCGATTAACTCAGGGTTTCTCAAACTCACACTATTGCCATTTCGGCTGTCCTGATCATTGTATAATAATTACCATACCTGGCCTCTAATGCATATAACAACTGGATGCCAGTAGAAACTCCCCCACCTCCAGTGTGACAACCAAAAATGTCTCCGGACATTGCCAAATGTCCTCTGGGGCAGAGGGCGGAGGGTGGCAGGAGTGATTAAAACTTTCAGTGGGTGCATGGTTGCAGGGAGCTCAGCAACAGATGAACTCTGTCTGGGGCAATTATTTACTTTTGAGACTGAAGTGATTCTTTTAAACCCTGGGTCACCTGAGTAGCCAGTTGATACTGTAATAATTCAGTACCTAAATCAGTATAAGACATGTAACTTCTTGTGCCAGTGAAACCAAGGAACACTCACTATCTAAATTTGAAGGTGAAAGGACCTTAGCTGTTACCAGGGAACACCCCTGGCCTTGATTCACATCTGATTGGCGTGCGAGTGCATGGGTTTTTTTTAAGGGACACTGCCAATTACACTCCTAGTCAGGTCTACAAAAGGTGCTTCTTTGTTCTGTCCCTATGAGTAGTCCTGAGGCAGAATTGAGAATTTCTTAGGGTTCCAAATGTGGAACTAGAACCACTATTCTTTTATAGTAATAATTAGGGCTTAATGTGGGCAGTTTAGGGCAAACACAGTGTCTCTTAATCCCCTTACCCAAACCCTATTTCCTGGTACACAAAATAACCTTTAAAAATCTCTTATGGAGGTCATTAACAGTATAGTGTGGAAAATGCTCTTAGGAATTGCAAAGATTTTGATCAAAAGCTTTTCATTAAATTTTTGATACTTTTTTATTTAGGATATCTGCAGTAAACAATTAGACTAAAAACTACAATAATGTAGAGTAGAACACTTTGATTCCAATGGACTTTTTGGATGGAGAGTAATAAGCCATTTTCTATTTTTCAAAATTATTTTTAGAGCTCATGGTGCAGAAGGGTTTGATCTGGTTATATTTTCTTTTTGCTTTACTTACCATAAGGCCTTCCCCTGATCCCCAACAAAAACACACACAAAAGTATACAGTGCTTACTACAACTTGTGTGCGAGTTGAACAGTTGACTTACATGCACGTGGCCAAGTGCATCAGGAGCTCAATGAGAGTAATAGCCTGTAGTTAGCCGCTGGCCCCGTGATTTAGAGGACCGGTCTGTGGCCTTTTGCTATTTGGACATACTCCTTGGAGTCTCATCCCTTCAGGCAACATATCAATTATTTCAAATAATTAATTGTTCTAAAAGGAAACTTTGTGTACCTCTTTAGACTGGCAACCGTCTTCTTCCTAAGTATGTTTTTCTAAGCTAATATGAAAATTGGCTTATAATATCTGAGCACATACTGGCTTTAGATGAGAGAAACAGCCATAAATTGAAGCAGTGGAAGAAGAAAGCCATGCCATACTTTTTAAATGTTTTTCGTGGGCCATTCATTCAGTAAATATTTGTAATCATCCACTATGCACCAGGCCCTGTGCTAGCTAGGTGGGTACATGAGGCTTGACTCTATAATATGAGCAGCTGGCTCCAGCTGGGAAAATGCCACCTGGGTTTTATAAACACTGCCGGCATGGTGGGTGGTAGATCGTCGAGGGCATTTGGTTTATGAGGAACAGAAGTAAAGGGTGTCACAGTGGGAGGTTTTAAGCTATGAGGCTGGTAGTGCTGCAGCCACTTCATAACAGTATCTGCCTTGAGTGGGCCGGGGTTGCAGACACTCATTCCCCAGCCAGAATTCTCCCTCTGCTCATCTGGGAGTGCAATGTAACGTGAGAAATGGAGACCGTGCAACAGATGCTGCTTAAGTGCCCACATTTAATACCTGTGTCACTGAGAACTAGAGGTGCTTTGAACCGCGCCCATAACCACACAGGTATTCCTTCTTAAGAGTGTTCTAATGACAGGAGGCGGCAAGTTAATTGCCTGTTTCAGTTTCACTCCAGGTTTCCCCTAACTTCTAATTAGCAATAAATGCGCCTAGCTCCCCTTGACCTGAGCTGTAAGTGATTTCTTGTCCGAGTCTCTCAGTGTGCCTAAGCAAGCATAAGGAGAGTGTTTCATGATAAACTTAATAAAGTATGGGGTCTTGACTTACACCGAAATTCAATAAAAGTTGGAGGGTCTGTAGCTCCTTGTATGTTGAAAACCCATAGGTGACGTAATGAATTAAACGTGTCATACAGAGCATAATGAATTAAATGTGTCATACAGGAAATGCACTGTTTGTCTGCTTGGCTTCTAAATGACAAGCACCCGCCTCAATTATTTCAATTATTGCCCTCTAGCCTTAGTAATCAGAGCAGGATTTCTGATCTTTGACCTTGCCAGCATCCTGGCCTTAAATTGTGATCAGTCTGCGGAAGTCTTTGAGAATGTGCTTGAGATGCAGTGTCAGCTGGGATGTGGCAGAAAAACCCTGGTGGCCTCTTTTCTTGCCCAGTGCTCACCAGGAGAGGCAAAGAACAGCTGGGAAGACTTGTCTGCCCTGAGATGACTTAGAGTCCACACAGCCTTCGTTGGAGGCACCCCAGACTCACAGTTGGGGAAAGTTGGATGAAATTGAAGGAATCCTGGGAAATGTGTGCCTTGTGAGGGGACATTAAAGAAAAATAGTTTTAGATAGAGTGGCTATAAGCAGAAGATTTCCCTGTGTATTTTGAAAGAGATGATTAGCTAGCTCTAAAAGGTACATACAACTTCCTGAAAATTGGGCAGAGCCGTGGTTCGACTTAGGCAGCCCAGAAATCTCCAATGACCAGGAAGGAAGTTGAGATGTGATGAGCAAGATTTGCTTTAGCAGGAGCTCTGGACGGTGGTGCTTTTCCAGGGCAGCCAGAATCCTCTCCAGGAGGAGACATGGGCCTGGCCGGAGGCCACCTCATCGCAGGGGTGGGAAAATACTACCAGGTCCCCGCAGGCAAGGGATCTTTTCTAGGATCTGTGGAACAAGGGTCCTCGCGGGGTAGGAAGGAAGAGCGCTGATCCTCCGAGGTGTTCCTTGGTTACCTAGCAGATGGTTGTCCCAAGTTAGCCCACAAGTCTGCTGCTGGTTTGCCATAAAACATGGTTTTAAGTGACATCATCCCAGGTATACAGAAGAGAAATACAGCTAAGGCACTTCAGCTTACAGCTGCTCCAAGATGTCATCTTTCATGCTGTACCAACACAGCTCTTCAAACTATTGGCAGAAAAATATAGAAAGAACATTCAGACCAGACTAATCTAATAAGAAGGATGGGTATTTGAAGGCATTGGGCACTGGACTTCATGGGAGAAAGCCGTCTGGCAAATATTCTTCGTATGATTTTTTGCAGCTCCAGTCTTCATAAGTGTTTGTTCAAGGCGATGCTATTTCGAGTCAGGTGCTTCATGATTTAGAGTACTGTGCTTATTGATGCTCTATACACACTAATGATCCACTTGTGCAGATCCTCTTGGGAAAGCAAGAAGCATCCCTAGAGCAGTGCAGCCTCTCCCTTGCTACATGCAGGCCCGCCAGTGTCTGAGGATGGGATGGAGAGAAGCAGGTAGGTCAAGGTTTCTAACATCTCAAGTATATGGAGCTGCTTAGTTCTTCAAACCCTTGTATATTACCTTTATCCCCTTGCTTACTACCGATAAGAACTAAGTTCTGGCCCTAGCAAAATAGAGGTGGAATACATCGCAAGAAAAAGAAAAACTGCAAACAAATATTTTATAACTATTGGTGCAAAAATCTTCAACTAAATACTAGCAAACTGAATCCAACAACATATATAAAGGATTATTCATCATAACCAAGTGGGATTCATCGCAGGAATGCAAGCGAGATTGGTTTAATATAAAAAATCAATTAATGTAAAATATCATATCAATAACATCATAGAATAAAAAATAAAAAGATGATCATCTCACAGATGCAGAAAAATATCTGACAAAAAAACCCAATACACTTTTATGATAAAAAACACAACAGACTAGGAATAGAACTTTCTCAATCTGTTAAAGGGCATCTATGAGAAACCCATAGCTAATAGCATCACACTTAATGGTGAAAGACTGGAACATTTTCTTAAGATGAAGAACAAGATGAAGGTGTCTACTCTTGCTACTTCTATGCAACATTGTAGTGGAGATTCTAATAAGACAATTTGGTTAAAATAAAATAATAATAATAGCAACAACAATAATAATAAATAAGCATCCAGATTAGACAGGAATAAGTAAAACTATTTCTATTTGCCCCATTCTCTTATACATAGAAAGCCCTAAAGTATATTTAAAAAAACTATTAGAGCTAATAAATGAGTTTAAAAGTTTGCAGAAGACAAAGATCAATATTCAAAAGTCAGTTGTGCTTCTAAACTCTAACAATGAACAATCCAAAAATGAAGTTAAGAAATCAATTTTATCTACAGCCATGCTACCCTGAACAAGCCCGATCCCGTCTGATTTTGGAAGATAAGCAGGGTCGGGGCTGGTTAGTACTTGGATGGGAGACCGACCACCTAGGAAGACTAGGTGCTGTAGGCATAAAAAATAAAAAAATAAGGGACTATAAGCTGAGAACGTCCTTGCAATCTCTGAGGTCAACCAAGGGTTGCCTCGCCTAGGAAAAAGAAAAAAAAAGAAATCAATTCGATATACGATAGCATCAAAAAATTAAAATACTTAGGAATAAATTTTTAAAAAGTTCAAGATTTATACACTGAAAACTATAAAATATTGCTGAAAGAAATTAAGATTTTAATAAATGGAAAGACATCCTGTGTTCATAGACTGTAACACTTAATATTATTAAGATGACAATACTCTTCAAATTAATTTAGAGATTCAACATAATTTCTATCAGAATCCCAGCTGGCTTCTTTGTAGAAATTTATAAACTGATTTTAAAATTCCATAGAAATGCAAAGAACCCAGAATAGCCAAAAACGATCTTGAAAGGAGAACAAAATTGGAGGACTCACACTACACAATTTTAAAACCTATACAAAGCTACAGTAGTCAAGACAATGTGGTATAGATATAAGGACAGACATATAGATCAATGTAATAGAATTGAGAGGCTAGAAATAAACCCATACATTTATGGTCAGTTGATTTTTGACAAGGGTGCCAAGACAATTCAAGGTGGGGGTGGGGGGAGATGGGAATAGTCTCTTCAACAACCAATACTCTGACAACTGGGTATCTACATGAAAAAGGATGAATTTGGACCACTACCTCACATCATATACAAAAAATTAACAATTAATAAAAATGGATCGAAGACCTACATGTAAGGGCTAAAACAATTAAACTCTTAGGAGAAACATAGGTATAAATCTTCATAACCTTGGATTAGGCAATTTTTTTTTAAGAGGACACCAAAAATATAAATGGATAAATTTGAGTTCATCAGAATTTAAAACTTTTGTGCATCAAAGGACACTATCAAGAAAATGAAGGGACTCATTACAGATGGCACAAAATATTTTTAAATCATATATCTGATAAGAGTTTAATATCCAGAATATATAAAGAACTCATACAACTCAACAATAAAAAGACAAACAACCCAATTAAAAAACGTGCAAAGGATCTGAATAGACATTTCTCCAAAAGAGATATACAAATAGTTAGTAAGCATATGAAAAGATACTCAACATCATGAGTCATTAGGAAATACAAATCAAAACTCAACCAGATACTACTTTATACTCATTAAGATGGTCATAATGAAAAAGTGGAAAATAATGGTGAGTATGCAGAGGAATTGGAACCCTCATACATTGGCTGGTGTAAATATAAAATGTGGAACAGTTTGGTTATTCCTCAAAGAGTTATACATAGAGTTACCACAGGACCCAAAAATCTCAGTTTGAGGAATACACTATTCTCCTCATTCCTTCACCCTTCTTATCCTGGCTGGACAGCTCATGCTGGGAACCTCTGAATGACGTGCTAGGTCATTTCTGTGAACTATAACTGCCCAACATTGCTTCAACATCCCTTTCTTAGAGAACTTGATACAATAAGATTTGGATGAGTTATGTGCCTGCCTGTCCCCTTTACTGTATCTCAGTCAAGGTTCATTGGACCAGGGGAAACAAATCATAGTTTCGACTGATCCAATGAAGTTCTCCAAACTTCACGACATTTGTTCATGGAGGAACTCAATCCATTAATTCAAAGGAGTTTCAAGGCTAGATTTATGAAGCTGATTTTTAATGTGACTTCTAAGCCAATATAGGGTGACCAATTCATTCCAGTCTGCCTAAGACATTCCTGGTTTTAGCATTTAAAGGCCTGTGTCAGGGAACTCCCTCGATTCCAGACAAACTGGGTGACTGCTCACCCTAGAAGGGCACCATTGTAGAGCAAGTATACACATCCATGCAGAAACAGACAAGGAAAGCAGACACATGTAAGCAGAGATGTAAAATCATGGAGCCAAACCTGAGTCACTGAGAGCAACTGCCTTGATTCCTAATGATTTTCTGGTTCCTTAGACACATGCCTTGACTGGAGAAAACTTTCAGTGTTGTTCTAGGAGTTCCTCAATGAAACCTGGATGCACCAGGATGTACTAGACCAGAGGCTTTCAAACATTTTTGACTTCTACCCAGAGAAAGACATATAATGTAGTAGATACCACCACGGATTACTCAGCAGTAATTAAAAAGATTAGTATCATTTTAATTTGTTTAATTGTACATAAATTATAAAACATGCATCCACAGTAAGGTACATTTGCGAGAACATATGTATAACAAAAAGGAATATATTAAACACATTATAAAGGCTGCTTGGGAACAAAGAAGTGAATAGACGTGGAGAATAGGGAAAAGGGAAATAAAACATGACAAGGAATTATGCTGACCAAGGTAAAGATATGTAATAAACCTATTAGTGTAATTGAGATTTTTTTAAAAATGCACTTTACCTTACAACCCAGTACACACTTACACATACACACACACATACACATGTTTAGCTGTAACAAAATGTTTCACAGAGCATTATTTACCTTTATTATGTTTGATATTCTCTAGTTTTGTTGTATTTAATTGTTTAAAATTCTAGTCACCACCCACTAAATTGCTTTCACATCTTCCTAATGTGACAGGACCTAAAATTGGAGAATGATTGCACACCTCAGTGAAAAGTACATATGCTCAGTAGCAGATTATCCAGCAACCCTAAATTTGTTTGAAAAAAAAAAAACTCCAAAGCCAATTACACAGACGTTTTTTGCAAAAGTGAAACAGTTTGCCTTTCTTATATTCTATACAGATACATTTTGGATTCATTTCTATTTCTGACTGAAGTTTAGAACTACAATGTGGTAGGCAAAAAAAAAAAAAAAAAAAGGTCCCTCAAAGATGTCCATGTCCGAATCTCTGGAACCTTTGAATTTGTTACCTTTCATCACAAAGGAACATTAAGTTTATAGATAGCATTATGGTTGTCAATTAGCTGACCTTAAAATTAGAAGATTATTCTGGATGTCCGATTAGGCCCAATAGAGTCACTGGGGTCCTTAAAAGTGCAAGAGGGAGACAGAAGAAGTCAGAGTGATGCGAGGTGAGCAGGCTTCCATTTACTTTTGCTGGCTTTGAAGATGAGGGTCACCAGCCAGCGAATACACGTTGCCTCTAGAAGCTGGAAAAAGCAAGGAAGAGAGTTGTTCCAGTCTATAGAAAGAAACGCAGCCTTGCCAAGGCTTTGTTTGGCCTGGTGAGACCCATGTGAGACCCTTGTGAGACTTCTGATCCACACAGTTTAAGATAATGATTTTTTTGTGTTTCAGCCTCTAAAGTTTGTAGTAATTTTTTACAGCAGCAGATGCAAAATAACCTGTGAATGCAGTTAGAAAAACTGAATCTAATCACTTGCTAAGAAACTGGTGACTACAAATTCCATAATTCTTACCTCTGAGGAAGAAGGTCTAAGCTTTAGACAAGTTATTACAAATGCAGGTGGAGTTACTTGGCAACAAGAAAAATAAACAGTTTCAGAAGCAGCCAGCTGGAGATTAGAATTGCCAACATCTTCCAGAATCAGTCTCTTGATACAAACTTATTCATTTTTTGTCTTAACTGCTTTACTTAAAAAAAAAAAAATATATATATATATATATATATATATATATATATATATATCCAGAGAGGATAAAAATTGAAGAAATAATGGCTCTCGGAGAATCCGTAAGTAAAGCTAATATCTAAATCAGCAGGTATCATCTGTGGGATCTCAGACCCATTTGAAGCTCTGTTTAGAAAAATTTATATACATGCCTACACACACAATTTTACATTTGTTTTTATTGGTTTTACAGCCTCCCTAATGTTTATAAACCCAAGTTAGAAGCAGCTGATCTAAATGGATATTTTCATGATGTCGTATTTGATTTTAGAGAGGGATAAATTTCTTAGAAAACATTCATGTGGTGGAGCACAGGTTAGTACTTTAGAAATAATATTATTTTCATTCTAGTTAACTGAGAAACTACATTTTCTTCAAAGGGCTTATGGTTTTTGCTTTTGTCATCAATAGATCTAAATCCAATACTTCATTGGAAAGGATGTGGGCTCTTTAATCCTATAACCGTGACCACTGTGGGAGCAATTTTGCCAGTCTCATGGCTCTGAAGTGTCACTTTTGACAGAAGCATGTTGGAAAAGCTCACTCTGAAAAAAGTGGCCAAGAAGTCCTGGGGGAGAAGCTCCAAAATTACAGTAAGGTAAAGGTAGGTGAAAATTTTGGGTTTTTCTGCACGTTTTCAAAAACACCCATGTTTTTGTTTGTTGGTTTTGTTTTTTAATTCTCTTTGTGGAAATTTATTAACAGAAAAATGAAAATAAAACAAAATTGGTGGCCCTAAGACAAGCAGTGGGATGCAGTGGTTAAAGCTCTGTGTCTCCTCAGCTATAAAGTGCCCATCTTGTAGGGTTGCAATGGAGGACACAGAGCAGAATTCCCTGGACACACGCATCACATCCAGGGTAGGTGCTATGATTGTAATTATTATTCCAAAGTGCTTGTGTAGTGATAGGATTCTTACAATTCTAGAATTTTCTACTTACAAGGAGATTTGGGAGGCAGATTAATGTAGTCTCTCCTTCCTGCTCCTCATTTTAGAAATGAGGGAACAAAGACTCAGCTAAGTTAAGTGATTTGCCAAAGGCCTTGCAAAAAGAACTAGGATCTCATTCTCCTGATTTTTACAAAACAAAACCTAGGGCTTTTTAAAAAAATGTTTTATTCAGCACTGTGCTTTATTAAGCAACAACAGTTTTCCATCTGTATCAAAAGGACTAATGGACTTTTCTATGAATAAGAATTATCTGTGCTCATGAATGAGAGCACGTAGTGAGAGGCCTAATGAAGACCAGCAGATCTTTTAAATAACTCTTGTAATTCCTGGGTTAAGTATTTACTTTTTCTCAGTCTGTACATGACCAGTCAACCGCGGAGACATGCCAACTAAACTGGGAAATTTAGAAGATAGGAATATAAAACGTATGGCTATAAAAATATAAAAATCCTGTGGGATGGGTTCTAGGCACTTTGGAACAGTCCTTAGTCATGAGAACCACGAAATACAGAGCATCCCTTCACAGCCAGTAAAAGAGGCACGGAGGTCCCCGGCACCTTTTCTCTGTGGATGTTCACTCAACATTGAACCGTGCTTTGGTTTTCCCTCGGTGCCAGGCATTGTGGGACAGGAAATACAGAAGGAAGAGAATAAAACCAGGAGGTAGCTTGAGACTACTCACTCTGGGGGTGGCAGGGGCAGAGGATAGTTCTGCAGAGCCACATTTGAGGAGGAGCCTGGGAAATCCAGGCATTGTTCAAAGAGACAATGCCATTAGAAGCACAATTCTCAGGGCTTCCAGTCAGAAGTGAGGCAGAGTGTCTGAAAGTTAGGTTATGATCTGTCCGAGTCAATAATAACCATAAAACTAAGATATTATACCTTTTGCCCTCATATTTATGGTCTGTCTTCTAAACTCCCTGGTTGTTACTCTTTGAAGTTCTTTTAATAAATTAATTTTTTTATTGGAAACAATAATTGACTCTGGATACAAAGTATGTCACTGAAAAATGATCAAATTTTGATAAACTGTCTCTAGAGAAACTAATATATAAGTTGACTATTATGTTTCAAACAAAAGATTCAGTATCGAAAAAAAAAACTCTCCAATCTGTTAATTTACAAAAATTAATTGATAAAAATTAAATAAGGGGCTGTGTATCCCCTGAGTGTCGATGTAAAGTTTCTTATTAATGTTTAGTTCTGAGTATGTTCTGATTTCTATTATGATTTCTTCTGTGATCCATGACTTATTTAAAGTATATGTTTTTAAAATTTCTAAAAGTATGAGATGTTTTTAGTTATTTTGTTTCTAATTTCTCATTTAATTGCATGGTGGTCAGGGAATATAATCTGTGTGATATCTGTTCTCTGACATATGTTGAGTTTTATCTATAGCTGAGTATACATTCAATTTTTGCGAATGTTCCATATGTGCTTGAAAAGGAAGATGCAGTTGAAAGTTTATTTCCAGAGAAAATTAGTAAATTCTTCTTCAAGTTACTTGAGCTCTCTTATAGCCTGAGGTCACTCTAAAATTAATTCTCAGCGATATTTTTTTTTTTTTTCCTGTAAGTCTGAATGAGGGCCACTTTCTGATTATAGATTCTCAGGGATTTTTTCTTCCTAATCCATCGAATGCAAAAATTACGGCAGTTTCTTTGCTGTTGAAGGGGATCCAGATATGCCACCCCCCAAAAAATGCCGATTTGGCATATTGATCATTTTGAGCTGAAGGCAATTGAGAAATAGCAGGTATAAGAACTCTCTGCCCTCCCACTTTCTTCCTAAAAGTAGGCCATGAATTCCCCTCCCCTGCTGTGCCAGCCTGAGAAAGCGATCCTTATCACTGGAGACAGAGCGGCACATGAGTCTCATAAACAAACCTTACTAAAGTAACCTTTACTTCCATTAGTTCTCTCTCCATATTTCCTAGTCACATTCCCACAATTTATTGGCCTTAGACATCCCAAACCTCTTTCCTTTCTCTAGTCACTTTTTTTTGTCCTCTGTTAAAATGTTATAAGCCCCCGAGTCTAACTGCTCCTTTGAGTTTTCATCTCTTTTCCGTGAAGAACCCTATGCACATAAAAAATAAAAAAATATATTAACATCAGTAAAATCTGTATGCCTTTTCTCTCGTTAATCTATTCTCAGTTTAGTTCATGTGCCTGATTCACTGAACATAGCAATTCATTTATTCAGTTTCTTCCTGTGAAGAGTGTGGTCAGTCTTGTTAGTTCTTCTGGCTTAAAACAAACAGATACCTCTGAAGTCTTCATTTTTAAAGAATGTACTATCTCCTGATTTCTAGATGCTGGCTCAGTTTTTTCTTTTTGAAAGCACTATGCAGACCAAACTAAACATTCTGCAGGCAGAATATGGCCCATGAGCTGACAGTTTGAGACCTATAGAACAGATGGCTTACCTTGGAATTATTTACCCTGGGATAATTTTATTAAAACTTGTTAACATATATGTTTTTTCATTTAGAAACTTAAAATAGTCTAGTAAATTGGAGCAAAGATTTTTTTCTGACACAAGAATGTCTGACTATCTCATTTTTCTAAGAAATTCAGCCATTTCTCTATAGAGACCCAGGATTAAAATGTCAGCTAAGTGTGGAGGGAGTGAAGTGTGCTGGTTCACCTGATGCTGTACCAGCAGAGAGAGTCTGTCTCCCTATTATCAAAACAAGGCAGTCCTGGTGATTATCCCATTGCATACAAAATTATGTTCTTGCCTTACACCCCACCCCCACCCCGCCACACACACACACATACATACACACACAGAGTTATATCTGTGCAGTGAATATCAAATACTGATCATTTCCCTGTGAACCCCAAGTGTCCACAGGATTTTCACCTCATAACATGTTGGGAGTGTAAAAGTCCTCAAGAGCTACAGAGATTTGCAGAGGAAAAACCCTTCCCTGCCTCAGATCCTCCCAGCACTGCTTGTGTGGCTGAAATCAGCACCCTGCTCTCGCTGATCCAGGGTTGATTTCCTGTGTTAGCCTCTTGAGCGATCCAGGTAATCTGAGCCCTCAGCCCCCTGGCTGGGCCATGCAGCCATAAGGAAGCCATTCCTTTCTCTTGGAGGTAATGTACATCAACCACACAGGGCCACATGTTCAAAGGCCAGCTTTGCCTTCTGCATGGGGTGACACAGCTTGCTAAGCCTGCTAAGAGTCCTTTGAAATACCAGGGCAGCCTGCAGGCTGGTGGAGCAAGCACTCAACCGGGAAACAGCTGCAACCCATTAAGGTTGGCAATTTTTGCCCAAGGGACGAAAGTGCCTTTTCATTGGCAGGGCCAAGGACTTGGCTCACACTCCACCGATATTTGTAAACGCTTAAGGGAATTTCAGGCAAAGGAGGTGAGCCTGTCCCCAGGGCTGTTTCATGCCTGAGCAACCTGCCTGTAGAAGTAATTAGGTGCTGTGTTGATGGACTCACAATCAATTTAAAGACAATTCATTGTGTCCAGGAATTGTGGTCCACAGAGCACAGAACCATTCTACAAAAAGTTCCTTGAAAGAAAATGGCCTGAAAACAGGAAAAGTATCTAAATAAAAATAATGGTGTGTTTCCCTCCTATTATTATTATTATTAATATCAATACCATCACTACATACTATCTAATCAGTGTTTAGAAAAAAATATATGAGACATAATTCTGAGGACATTTTATTTTGATAATTGTTCCATTCCTTTATTTAAAAATGCACACACGATTGTGATAAAATCATTTTAAGCCTTAAGTTTATCTAAAAGCAAAATTTATCTTAAATGTAAATGGCAAATGTGATTTATGAGTATGACTAAATTCTAGCTAAGATAGCTATGGTAAAAGCCTCTATATGATACATATTTTCTTCTGCAGAATACGGTGTGGTCACAGAGCCAGAAATTGGGAGTCAGAGTTCTAGTCCAGTCCTGAAATGTGCTCCCTGAAAACAAGGGCCAATGATTGATTAAGTTGTGGGATTGCTGTGCCCTGTGTTCCATCCTTGGAGACTGATGATACACATTGGCCATATTTAGAACTTTCATATTAAGGAAGCTAAAAACTACATTTCCCATATTCCCTTGCCACTATTATTTCTAATGGGAAGTAGGTTTCATCAATTAATTTCAAGACTGAGTCCAGAACTGAGTTAAGTCAGGCAAGAGGCAGCGGGGCATGAGATATCCATTTATCCATTTAGTGGATACAGAATGACTTTGGAGCCAAGAGTTCTAGTGATGACTTATAGACCTTGGATTTATAGTAGGGCAGGGTGTTTCTGGGATGCACAATTTCAGAGGCAGCCTCTTGATTCTTAGATCTCAATTAAGTCTGTCTGGTCCTGGAGCCAGCAGTTGCCATGACAGCATTCAGATCCCCAAGTCTCTGATTGTAGCTGGGGCAATGGGTCCCTTAGCAATGTTATTCTGAAAGTCCTTCCTGAAAGCCCAGCCTATAATCTATCCTTCTAGTGTTTTCAATGATTCCTTAAGTTAAATCTCTTTCTGCTTGAAGTAACAGGAATGATTTTTCTTACCTGCAACCGAAACTCATTGGTACATGGTGGCTCTCCCTCTTGGAAGTGTTGCTCCAAAGTGTGACCCTGTGATATGGGAGACATTCACATGCCCTTTCCCCTTGACCTACCCAGCTCTCCTTGGTAGGTGGTATTTGTTCTCTTATCTTCTTTAGTAGTAAATATTTTTCACAGTCTATGACCTCTCTCTCCCTTCTGGCCTAGCTGCCATGTTTGAGACTCCTCCCAGAGCAGGATAGGGAAGTGCCAAGAATAAAAATGCACATTCTTGCTTACTTCAGCACCCTGCACACTGCCTGGCTGAATGGGCTATTGGAAATCTACACGATATTAACATACAATAAGTGATGGAGGGTTCAGAGCTCTGGAATGTTTTCTACAGGTGAAATTGCATTGAAACTTCATGTGTCACAATCTACCTTTGACAGATTTCATTTGCCTTATGGATATGATGGTTCCCAAATCATAGGTAACTTTTTTTTAACCGCTAAAGAGCCTCCCCTTGCAACCTAAAGTTGTCCTTGAGTGCCAGAGAAGGTAAAGACGTAAAAGTTTTGACTTTTATAAAATTATATTTAGCATTTGATTTGAAGTAAATTCTCATTAAATAGAATTATAAAAAGCTTTATTAAAATTATTTGTGATCTATTTAGAAACATGGCAAACTAACATCCACCAGAAACATCAGTCCCTTATGGTTCTAACTCTCACAAGTACAGTTTGTGTGAGGGCATCTCTGCCCAGGGCTGCTTGTTCAGGTGTTCACTGAGGGCTGCCATGTGTGCGTGGGTCTTGGGCTGACTTCTGGGTCTATGGTGGTGAATTTAATTCCTGCCCTTGTGGATTCTTCACAGTCTAGTGGCTTTTGAGCAGAAAGAGTCTAAGAACTTTTAGCTATAACTCTTTATAAGGATTTTCAGGATTTTTCTGCAAATCATGTTTTCTTTTTTACAACTGGACCTGAATTTTCAGTAGACAGTGATAGATTACTTTCTCCTTCTCCTGTCTTTTTTGGGGGGAGGGGAGTGGTGAGAGGGATAAACTAGTACATATTTAAGCTTTTCCACAATGTTAATCGATCCTAAAAATACTACAACTTGAAAGCTATGCTTCTCTCAAAATTAGTTCAGATTTTCTCCACGTTATATCCTTTGTCTTAACGGGGCGATTCCTATATAAAAGGGACTGACATCAGAGGATAATCTGAGATTGATAACGTGATGTTCAGTGATGTGTTTACCAATGTGAACCATTGCAAGAGAGAAGCATTCAATACTCTAAGAGAAAACTTGAAGCAAACTTCACATGGGAACAGGTCTGGGTGAATATGTTTCTATGAATTCTATTCCACAGGTAGAGAAGACTGCTAAAGGAAATTCTGAGCTTGGAGCAAAAAGCAATATTGAGTAATAATTACTCGTGCATGCTAATGTTAAATTCTTGGGGAACAAACTCAAAGAAGTTGCCCCAGAGGCATTTTTAAAAGACTTCTAGCTAAACTTTCAATGAAATTTCACGAATTTGAGATCCTATGATTTAAGGACTAATTACATCTCCTCCAATGCACCTTTATTTAATTTCCATCCCCTTAGCTGAAATTGGACTCCAAGGAATGCAAACAGGAAGGGGTGGGAAAGGTGCCTCCAAGTATGAGAATTTTTGAGACACATCTGTCTGATAAACATTACATTCAGTAGATTCCCTGGTCTCTTGCTAATGTGACTTTGCTGACATTACACACATTGTCTGTCTCTTTGCCTCCAAATATTGAACTGATCAGGCCTGTTTTTTTACTTTTTATTTTTTTTGGTGAGTTCAAAAAAAAAAGAGAGAAAAAAAAGAAAAGATTTAACATGTCGATATTTATTTTCCTATTTCATTTTTAATCTCCTGCTATTTTTTTCCAGTCTAGTGAATTGTGGATGAAGAAAAATGCAAATAACTATGTTGTAAAGTGAATAAAACATTTTTCTTAAGAAAAATAGACCAGGCCGTGTTTCATTTTAATTCTAAAATAAGATCAATGTTTTAAAACAATGTCCCAGAACTGTTTATTAATTTAAATAATAGATTCATTACCAACCCCTTACTTCAACTGAGTAAAGAGAACCAGCTTGAATGTGTCTTTTAATGAAAAACACTACCTTCAGAACAACCAAACACCTACTAAATTGTGGTAGTTAGTGAAAGACGTCAGATGAATGGCATGATGGCGACTATAATGAAGCGCGTTGGGGCTGGAAAGGCACGGGGGAAGTGATGGAGTTTCACATACAATTACACTTTGGACGGGGAAAGACCACCTTTAAGAAAAAAAAAAAAGAAAGAAGAAAGGAGAGAATCTGTTTTTCATTTTTACCCATTACTTCTTCCAAATTTTCTCCATTAAATTAGTCAACTATAAGGTACATTATACCATTGTTATTATTATTTATCAAAACAGGACAGTTAATGTACTCAAAATGCACATTAAAAAATAAGAGGTATATCTTTTCCATAGTGATCTTATTTGGAATTAAAATCTTCGTTCTTCATTCATTGTTATGTCCTTTTTTAATACTCCTAGCCCACCCAATTTCAAAGAACCTTATATGTACACTCTCCCTAATTCTTTTACCCCTCCTGTGTATCTCTGGCCCTTCTTGTAGAAAAAAGCTGTGCTTGAAAGTTTTATTTTGTTAGATTTCCAGAATAAATTTTGAAGTAGAACTCATGAAAAATAACAGCGCCGAAAACCTGGGTTCATTTGTTCTTATCGTTCCTGATTAAAATAAGTAGACTCATTTTCTAACCTATGATCCTTCTGTTCTTTCAAGTCATTAAATAATTAAATTGAAAAGCCTTTAAAGTCGAACTGGATTCCCAGGTAACCAGCATCCTTTTTCCTTTGCGCCTATTAAATGCCTGTTCCCTTTCTCTTCCTCAGAGTGATTTTTCAAGGGGCTAATGTTTTTAATTCATCCCAGAATATATTTTATCCCATATAATGTTTTGCCGAATGGTTCCTGTTGCAGAAAAGGGAGTGTAATTGCAGAAGAATGAGACTTCAAGGCAGACTAAGAGGGGAGGATTGTGCAGTCATGGAAGGAGGCAAATTATCCAAGGGTGTTTCCTTGTACTGGTATCTGTATGCAGCGGTCCCTTTTTCTGGTTTCTCTGCTATTCGGAGCAACCAAGACCATGCCATGATTCATTTGAAGATAAAATCGAATTAAAAATGGAAAAGAAGCAGATATGTGAGTCTGACAGTTGGTTTTGACTCCCACCCACTGAGAGAGTAAAGAAGTTTATTGTTTCAGTTGATACCTGGGTTTTGGTGATACACTGTTGCTGTTATTTTTAAAATTATTCAGTTACTTTATTTTGAAAGATGAGTGTGAGAAAAGGCTTTCTTTTTCTTTGGAACTAGTCTACATCTTAACCTACCAGAAATAGCAATTGTTCTGTATCAGTCATTTTTTTGGTCCCTGCTTGTGAATGAAATCTCAGGAGACTTACCCAATAAGCTCAAGGTACTGGAATCATCTAAATGCCAGGGGCACTGTGCTCCTCTCTTTACATACCAGTGTGTTTGTTATTGAAAAGCACAATGGAAACACATTCTGAGCTTTGAAGGACACAGTGCTGTAAATACGTATCATGCCTATAACGGTTATTGTTATAATTGGGATTTCTGCCCATTATCTCTTATTTTCTATTGCTTCAATTTAGAGATCTTGAAAACAAGAACCTCTCTGTTTCTTTATATTATCAAATCAGATAATCTGAAGGCTCTCCTCTGATAAATAGTCCTTTAAAACCACAGTGAAGGACATGGAGTTGTCCTAATAAGACATGGACAAAATAAGTCCATGGACTGGGCTGACAAGAAATAGGAAGTGGTGAATAATATCACCTGAGGACTCATGACCAAGCAGTGCTAGAACCCATGCCCCATTTCCACTTATAATAATAGCAAAAATCGTTTGAGATACTCATTAGACAGTAAGGTTTATGTAAGTTAGCTTAGGAGAGTACTGAGATTCTCATTAATCTTGACCCAATTCTAGAAGGGACCAGAACTTCCCAATTGATTCAATGCCTCGTTCAAGCCCTCTGGTATTCACAACTGTAAACTTCACCCCACTCCCCAAGGGCCACGTCTCCCAAAACACAGCTACCATGTTGAGCCAAACAAGATCTGCCTCCAAATGGTGACAGGAATAGTAGCCTACTGATTTATTTAACTACTTCTTACTCTCCCTGACTCAGAGAGAGGGATAGACTCATAAGAAAAGTAAGGTAAGGTAATTTAATAATTTTTTAATATACTCCTTTTGTTGTACAGAGAGCCAATTAGAACTTCAGTCTTGGCATTAAAAAGAATGTACATGGGAATTATAAATTTTCAGAAACTTCTGTCCAATTTAAATGAAAGATTAGATATATATTTTTGCCCCTTCCCAATTTTGATGATGCCTATTAGCCCATATGATAGTTCACTAATTCTCTCTCTGCTATATCCAATCTTTTGTTAAATTTATCTATAAAGTTCTTAAGTTCAATTATTATATTTTTGGTTCTAGAATTTCCATTCAATTTTTTTATGTGTATATAAATCCAACTCTGATTTAATTTTGCATCTTTTTATCTACTTTTACTGTATATTACTCTATTCTACTGAACAGATTAGTCAGTTAAAATCCTTATATTCTTATGCCAATATTTGAATTATCTACAGGGTCTATTTCTATGGTTTATTTTTTCTCTTATTTTTAAATCTTATAGCCCTGTATTTGGAATTTTTCATGGTTTTAAATATTAAAACCAAGACACTGTGCATAAAAATATCTTAGATGCTTCAGCTGATGATCTCTTTTTCCGGAGAAGGTGTATACTTTCCTCAACAAATTATTACTCAGGTCTCACCTCGTCCCCATTAAATACAAAGGTCTCTGCCTGAGATCCAGTTTCCCCGCTACAGTATCCCGCTCTGCATGTACCGTTGAGTGTGCAGCTGGAGCAGAATACCCTCATTTGTAGGAATCTAGTGATGCCTCTTGCCTCAGGGAAACGTTTCTTTGATGGGGAGATTTTTTTCTTGTTTATGCTTTTTTTGTGGTAACGAAGGAGTGAATGACTTAAACAGCCATGGCAAGGCAAATCTACAGGCAGGGTGGGCTCCAGGCCTGGGGGCTGCAGCGCTGCGGGGCTTGGGGCTTTCCTTGGCAGCCGTTTCTTAGGTGTGAAAGGGGCTGTGGCTTTGGCGCAGCCAATAGGTTGGTGTTGGGAGTGGTGTGGAAATTGTTAATCTTGTATAAAGCAACTTAATAAATTGTTTCAAAGTTTCAAAAAAAAAAAGTATAGATATCAAGACATCCATACCTTTTAAGAATCCCAATGTTATTCCAAGATGCGGCAAAGCTGAGGAACCACGGGTATAGCCTAGTTTGTTCACCGAGGACTTTCTCCTAATCTTCATCTCCTAAGCCCCTGAGACTAAACCCTAATCTATGCTACCCCAGCTAGGCAAAACTCAAAAATTCCACTCAAACTCTCCAAGACGTTATGATTCATTTTTTAACCATACTTGTCTCAAGCATTTTCTGACTTCAGCAAATGTTTAGAGGAAAAGGCAGGTCATATTTCAGGTTAAATTCTCTACCATCCCCTTTCACCAGGATCATGGCCTCTAACATCGCTTCAGCCTTATGAGCCTGACACAGTTCTTCTGGTTTCTTTAACCACAGAGTCTATATTTTCAGCCTCTTGTGTATTCTTGAAATCAGCATATGGCCCCCAGGGAAAATACAACAGACTCACAGTCCACCTCCTCACGATCTTCTGCCCCCACCCCTCACTAAATCTTGAACTTTCTAACTTCAGCAACTCTCCAATGCCTCTAAAACACTAGTAGACATGATTTTTTAAATCCAACTTCCTAATTGTTCTTAGTGAACATTGACCTGCTATAAACTACTCCATTACACCAGAAGTCTTACTTCTTTTAAAATATTTTACTTAATTATATTTATAATTAACAGCGCCTTGTGCTGCATTCGATATTCAGACAATAACTCATTTAAAAAACATCAGATTTCATTGACCCATGTCACCATAAAAAATAAATTAATTAATTTTAAAAAATTTATAAATCACTTACTCTGTGTCAGATACTAGGGACAGAGCAGTGCACCTAACACCACAGTGTGAGAGGAACAAGCAAATAGTATTATGCCAAGTGGCAATTAAATGCTGTGAAGAAACATAGAGCAGGATAAGGCGACAGGGAATAAGGAAGGAGCTCGAGTTTTAAAAGGTGGCCAAGAAAGGCCAAAGGTGCAGCAGAAGCCAAGAATCAAGCCATGTGAATTATCTGAGATAAATGTATCCCAGGCATCAGGAATAGCACTGCAAAGGTCCTGAGAAGGGAACCCTCCTGGAATGTTCAAGAAATAGCCGAGAGAGCAGCAGGGCTAGAGTAGGAGGAAAGATGGTTGACAACAATCCAATGTTTTCTGTTTTTCTCTTTCTATTATCTCTCATATCATGTCATGCTCCTTTTAGAAGAATACTAATGGGGAAGAGAGCATTCTTTTCTTTAAGATTCAATTTGTTATGTATTGAAAGACTTCAGAGTCATTCTTTTAAGATCATGGCCTTCTATGATGTCCTGGGGCCTACACCTGCCACAGGTAAAATTTATTTGTTTTGTTTCACGGGAAGCCTTGAAAATGGCTGCTCATTTAATGTGTATTTATAGAGGAGTGGCTATAAGAAGACACAGTGTTAAGCTAAGCATACAGAACCAGGCTGCTTGCAATATACCTGAAACAGTGTTTTTAGGAGTCTCTTTCTTTCCCATACACTGTTATGCCACCAGTTTTTAATAGAAGAAGTATGATCAAGTATCAGCTATTTATCCAGTATAATGGAGTGGAGAAAGAGCGCAAAAGAAGTATGGACTTGGCCTGTAAGGAGCTTCTTGCAGCAGAAATCCCAACCTCGGCCTAAGTTGAGTTTGCACCAGGATTCAGCCACAGTCTGGCTGGCTCAGGAGGATGAATTAGTCTCTTCTAATAGAATAGAGGAGAGGAACAGAGCTTTGGTCCCAAGTCAACAGGTCAGTGTTGAAGAGAGAGGTGTTTAATACTTAATATCAGTGGACCCATGCCTCTGTCTTTGGGAGAAAGACTTCGGAAAAATTGAGTAAAAACCAGGAGGGCTATTTCTTGGATGTCTAGTAAGGCAGCTGGAACTCAAATTGTCACAGCTTTGCAGCCTGATTGGTAAAGAGTAGCTCTGGAGGTGCTGTATGAGCAGGGAAGGGGCCCAGAGTGTCTGAGCAGCCAAGCGGACCACTCTCATTTTAAATTGAGAAGACACAGGAACAGGCCTGTCTCTTTGGTGGTCTTTGTTCTCTGGCATTGGCAGAAGTAGTCGTGCCATTGGCAGGCATGGCCACTACTGGTGGCATTACTATTTTTGGTGGGACCATCATTGCTTTTGTTATCAGCAGCCACAGAAGACATCGAACGCAGCACAACAGAGCAGGATAAGAAGATAAGGGCGGATGCCACATAACACAGATAGAAAGAGTCCGCAAGCACATTTGAGATAGTCCCTGGGGGTATCTAAAGTAGGGAGTTGAAATTCCCAAAAGAAGAGGAAAGTGATAAGAACAGAGTCATAGAATGACATTGCAATGCTTACCATGTCATTGTGATGTTATTTTTTTCCCCAAAATGTTGTGATATCTATAGTGAGATATGAAATATAAAATCTAATCATACTAGTGTAAAGGGATAAAGTATCTCCAATTTTCAGCAAGAAAATGAAAGCCCTGTTACGAACTGAATTTTTAGATCTCCCCAAATTTATATGTTGAAGCCCTTGACCCCAATGTGATGGTTCTAGGAGGTGAGGTCTTTGGGCAGTAATTAGGTCATGGGGTGAGGCCCCATGATGGGATTATTGTTCTTATAAGAAGAGGAAGAGACACCAGAGCTTCCTCTGTTGGCCATGTGAGGATACAGCAAGAAGGCGGTCATCTACAAGCCGGGAAGAGGGCCCTCTCCAGGAATGGGATCTACCAGCACTTTGACTTTGGACATCTCAGCTTCCAGAACTGTGAGAAAGTAAATTTCTGTTTCTTAAGCCATCTAGTCTATGGTATTGTGTTATCATAGTCCAAGCAGAGGCCAGATAACTAAGTGATTTACGTAGATGTAAATGTATTCTCCAGAGAACTTGGGCGTTGAGTTTATGCTTCTGCTTGACTTAAAACATTGAAAACCTCATAGGAACTTATGACCCAATACATGACCAGCGATCCTGCTCTAGTTTAGCTATAGGTGTTAAATATTTTCATTTATCTATTCGTTTATTTATTTCATTGACTATTATTTCTGGACTACCCATCATGTGCCATTAAATACTTACAATAGATTAGGTAAGAGATTCAAGATTTTTGCTGTTTGGGGGCTCACATTTGGTAGGGAGATTCGTGAGCCAGTAACCCTGAAATATTTGTTATCTCCTGAAGCTCCATGCTCTCTTGTTGCTATGTCTTTGCACAATATTTCCATTAATCACTTTTCTTAACCTGCTCCATCCTATATTCAGCCTTGAAAGTTCACACTTACCCTTCAAGACTCAGCTCAGCTTCAGCTGAACTTCTTTCCCTAATCCTTCCTAGACCTGCCTCTTTGCTTTCCCATTGAATCCTTCCTGTACCACTCTGTCTTGTATTGCCACTGTGCACAAGTTTGTCTTCTCACTGTGTTTTGAGCTCTTTGAAGATAAGGTTTGTCTTTGTGCCTAGCACTGTATTATTCAATAAATATTTACTGAATAAAGGGAATGAATGACCATAACATTGGTCCTACCCTCTCTCAGCCAGACTCCAGAGGAACATGTTGACTTTCTTGAGTTGGTTCTTTTACTTATCAGCGCTATTGGGCAATGTGCTGCTCATATTAAAATTCTCTTTCATTGTGCTATAATTTGTCAATACACATGCATTGCAAGCCTACTATGTTCTAAGAACTGTGATAGGACTGTGGATAAGACATGCTGGGTTTTATAGTCTGGAGGAGGAAACAGACATATGGATAGGTCATTTCAGTAAAACATCATCTATATTAAGACAGAGGTATGGAGACCTCTGAGATAAGCTAAGATACTAGGAAGGAGAGTATGCTCTCTTAGCCCAGCCCGAGGTTTTAGTAAGTCTTCTTAGCCCTGATAATTTTGATAAGCCTATAAGATTTTTTTAGATGCTGTGATTTGTCCAGCACCTGTTGTGTGTCATGCATAATTCTCATTTCCTAAAATTAATCTGATTAAATAAATCCCATTTGATCTGTACAACAAATCTGAAAGGAAGATATTATCCACAGGGTGAATATTAAAAAACTGAGCCTCAGAAAATGTAAGCAGCTTGCCCCTGGTTATGTAGCCAGTAAGTGTGAGAACTGGGATACAAATCCAGGTCAATCTGACAGCGTGGGTCCTGGGTAGACTGATATGACATCCAAGTTATATAGTGAAGAGAACACACTGGGCTTGAAGCCAAATCCCAGGTCTATTTTATATTATCTGTATGACCTTGGGTAAGTCATGGAAAACTCTCAAACTCATATTTTTCATCTATAAAACAGGGATAAGAAAGTTACCTTGCAGAGTAGTTGTGAGAATTAAAATATGAGATTTAATTTGAAATCACGTAGCAGAGTGCTTAGCTCAATGAGCATTTTTTAAGAAAAGGTATTTTAGTGTCCTGAGGTTTGACTACAGGCCCATGAAGTTCTTGCGTTTTTACAAAATGCTTTCTTTCTCTCATGTGCAAATGTCAAAAGTGCAATTGTTAGCCAATAGCAGCTCCTGGGTAATTGTCTGGAGGATCTGAGGACATATCAGTAGCTTTTGAGCTAAAATGTCTCCCAGAGGAGCAGAAGGATATTTTTACACTGGCTAAGTCCCCTTAGTTCATGTGCACAGCTGTGTGAAATCAATTGAAAAAGACTAAAGTTATTATGTAACTCTGCTTCTCTCCACCAATGATGGAAATGGCTTTGACAGGAGACCAGCAACTCACACAAGTCCTGAGGTTCTAAGGAATTTTAATGGGCCACTAAATTGCTAATAATTGTCAGAGTAAGACTCAGATGATCACATAAAATCTTCACAGGCATCTTAATGTTATTCCCTGCTCATCTTACATTTATGCTAGGCAACTAATATCATGGCCCATGTGCCACAATGCAGCCCAGAGCCATGAGATTTGACAAGGACATGGTTGAAAATATTCCTACTCCAAACATGATTCTCAGATCAGCATTGTCAGCATCATGTGGGAACTTGTCAGAAATTAAGAATTCTGGGTTCTACTCCAGACTTACTAAATCAGAAACTGCATTGCAAAAGATCTTCAGGTGATTCTTGGGCTCATTACATCCTGAGTTAGCCACTAAGGAGGAAGCATTTGGGCTCAGATCTAACCTTCAATGGAGGTCAGTAGAGTGACAATAGATAGTTTTAAATTCCCAGCCCTGCGACTTTGGGCAACCCAGTTAACCTCTATTTTCTCATTTGTAAACTAGAGATAATAACAGTTCCTAGATCACAGGGCTGTTAAAGAGTATATATATTAATAAATATAAAGTACTTAGACTAGAATACTTGATTCATAGCAAGGGAGCTAAGTATTCTTGTTTTACGAATGATGATGATGATGATAATAATAAAGCTTAATAAACTCACCTCAGTCACACAGAGTAGAAACAGGAAATTATAAGCATCACAATAATTTAACTTAAAGACCACCCACTTGAGGCCCTGTCAGTGAAGAACCTTGAAGGAGGGAAAATGTCGATACAGAGGTGGCTTTAAAAACATAATTTCTAGGTCAGCCATGACACCTTATCAGATAGATAGGGATAGGTCCCCAAATATCTGACATACCTATTGTATACCAACATTTGAGTTAAATTATTGTTTCTTCTATCTTTTATTATCATAAATCTGAGTTTCTATTGTTTGCTAAGAAGGGCAGAGGAGCCTCCTGGTAAAACTGAAAGGTCTATTTTAGTATTTATAATGACGGTTGCTTATAAGATTGGGACTAGAATATGTCTTTAATAACAGCATTTATGATGCTATTTACCATAGACAACTCTACTTGCACCTATGTTTGTCAGAGAAATTTGATTTTACTCTCTAACATGTTGATAAGCAACCTAGTATAACTCTGATTTGGACCTAAACACTGGACCAGTATAAAACAACTGTATAGATACAGTTAAATTAGGAATCGAAATAAAGGCACATATGTATTTTTTGTTGGTAAAATGTACTTTGCAAGTAAAATAAAGTTAATTGCCAATTAACTTTAAAATATGTATTGTAGAATCTAAATTTGCCATGGTTAACAAGTGTGTCATCATGTGACAATTTAGTTGGGCAGAAGAACAGGTACACATAAAGGGTATACAAAATAGATTCATATTCGATTCTCTAATTGTGTTGAGTTGGGAAAATTTAAGCAGATTAAGATAAAAGACCCTAAATATTTCTATATCATACATTTAGAATGAGCATAACTTGAGTTAATGATGTTTTGTGAGATTGTAGTACTAAGCTATAGATGATTATTTGATTATTCTTGCAATTTAATCTAATTTTCCTCGTACATTAATCTATCATTAACTGAAGTATATTATTTGGTTTCAATTTGACCTAAATATGTCTTTTAAAATCCTCTCCATCTTATAAATGTAATTAATTCCTTTCAGCGTTCAGGTAGTAGAGATTCCTCTACAAGTTCATACATATACAATTTAGATGTTTAAGGGGAGATTGTATAGGTTATTGTGCAGACACTTAATGAATTTAGTTTATATGCTAGCTACTATTTGCATGAGGTAACAACATCAGCTGAGAAATAAATGTCCTTTGCTGATAAGAAATCTCTGACAGATTTTCTTACACCAGGGTTTGCTCAAATTGAACTGCTCAGGCAGCTTTCTCTTTTAATTATTTGGGTAAACTGGAATGACTCTCCTAAATACAGAAAACGGTTTTGTTTTAAATGCTTGAGGTCTAATTAATCAGAATAACATAGCTCATTTGTACCAGGGGAAACCAGGAGAGGAGAGAGGGGAGGAAATTCTCACAGTTTCCTTTGTTCCTTGGTGTTAACAGATTTAAAACTTCACCTTTACTGCAAACTGTACCTCTGTGTTGACAGTGACGAGGTACAGCTGTGTGCCTTGGCCCTCCTGCCATACCAAGTGGATTTTGTCAAGACATCTGTCATGAGGGTGAAGGAGCTCATTTGTTTAATGATACATTGATTCAAGACAACATTTGCCAACCCCAGGGAGGAAAATAAGTATGTAACCAGCACATGGGGACCATGTGAGCCTCTCTCTTTTCATGTCTCTTTCTTTATACTTTATTCTTTTGGGCCCCACCTCTTTCCTTGGTAGGCAGAGGGAAGGAGGGAGGGAGGGAGGAAGAGAGGAAGAGAGGGGAGAATGAGAGAGAGAGAGAGAACACACGTATGGAACATCTGTATTACATGATGCCAAAACATAACATAATAGTTTGGTAGGAACCAAAGAATAGAAACAAAAACACCCAGTGGAATAAACAAGTGGATTAGTGTAAGGAAGAAAGGCACAGAAAAAGAAAAAGAGAAATTCCTATAATTATTTGAATGGGACATTTACAAGCTTCAAGTGTTCCTTTTGCAGTAGCCAGTTCTAACAGAGGCAGAGCTGTTCTCCAGAGGAGGGGATCCTCAGTAGTCGACATGTACATGTTTTAGTATCTTCCTTCCCTATGGTAGCAATATGCTCTTGTTCTAGTGTATGGTGAAGGGATGTGAGGGAGATTCATTGACTGGTTTGAATATTTTAACATAATCTTTTGATAAACAGAGAACTAGAATATGTTTGTATGAATTCTGCATTTGGCAGAAATAGCTCAGACACCGGGATTTATTATTACGTATTTATATAGCCATTTTATTCAAGGACTATGCCTTCTTTGTGTTTGTATAGAGTTACTAATAATCTTGATTCATTAATCTGAATCACACACTCTCTTTATTCTGTATATTTTTGTGTTTAACATTGATGACATTAGTCATCTTGTAAAAATATACATTACTTCTGTATAATTGCCTCCTATCTCTAAGCATGTCTAAAATTTTATGTTCTTTTGTATTTGATAGAGTAAAATTTATTAGTGAAAATAAAAAAACAGAAGAACAAAGAAATAAAGCTTCTTACCTGAGTAGATCTTTGGTTAGATGACAGGCCTGGTTTTGAAATCTAACACCTAAATTTTTTTTATTTTTTTTAGTAATGGGAGCATATATAGGTCTGTAAGAAGAAATGTCTATTAATGTAGCAGAACAATAATTGTAATATTAAAAAGGTGGTAGGTGATATTGTGCAGAAATTGTACCATATATGTTACAATATAGTAACTGGTTTTCTATTTTTCAAGAGTAATCTGGTAATATATATTAAGTATTTTTTATGTGTTAAGGATTTTAAAATATTCAGACAATTTTTCAAGTCAATTCCCTTCTAAGTAAAAAATAAAATAAATAAAACAAAGTAAAAAGTAAAAAATGTTTATCACTTGGTTTCAGAAAAAGAATTGAGAACATATATTTAAAATTTCTCATAAAAGTACTCAGAATAAAGATTTTTTTAAAGATTCAGAAATACTTAAAGGAACTACCCTTAGAGAAAATAAAATTACATTTAAAAGTTAATTTATAAAAGTATGTTCACAATAGTGCTACTAAAGATAATGAAAATTCCCCTGAAGAGCAAATAAACTTGTCATATAAATATGCTGAAATCATGACAAGTTTGGGAGACATGAATTTACATGAAACAATGTTAAATGACTAAAATAGAACACAAAATAATATGAACATGTATGAGAGCTATATAAATATATACCTAAACATCCAATAAAATGTGAGGTAAACTAGTTTAATGTTTATTAAGTCTTTTCCTCCCTCTAAATTTAGTTTCATAAAATGTGAAGAACATCTCCTGCCTGCGTAATTTTCAACCATGGCTTCCTTTTAGTACTTGAAGCATCAGATGGTTAAGATGGAGATGGATTTTAAGTCTTTGTCCCTTGTTGTCAGCCCCTGAGGGAATTGAGTTATTGAAACTGAAATCGTGTTTGCTGTTCATTACCAGGACAAGAAATTTCATCTGCTTTTAGTTTTTTCTATTTCCTTTGCTGAGGTAAAAATAACTAATAGTAATAGTATAAACAAAAAAAGTCACCATTTCTATTTGGGAAAAAAATTGCATGATTTTGTAATATATCATCAAAAGAGAGTTCCATAGATAATAAATGCCAAGTCAACAAAACACATTAACCAACATGAAATCCTGAAACTATCATGTTTTTTTCTCCCTTGACTTTGTTCTTAATCTTTAGCTCTAATTTTAATTTTTTCCTTGATATACATAAACTGCAATTTAAAATACTTAACGTAAAAAGTTTTCCTTCTTTACTCCCAACCCTTACCTCCCCAACAGTGTTTAGGGCATATTCCTCTAAATTTGTTTTTTACATATGCTTAATTAAAAAAAAGTAAAAACAAATGAGTAAAACAAAGTAAAAATAAAACAAAGTAAAAAGTAAAAAATATTTATCACTTGGTTTCAGAAACATATGTATGTATTTATGCATTTATGCAATTTATGTATTGATTTGAAAGTTATTTTTCAATTACTCTGTATTGTACCTTTTATAGTGGTACATAGAGATCTACATTTTAATGACTGCATTATGTCAATTGACTGCATATGTCAATGCTGTCTGAGAGAAACATAATGTGAGGTTTAAATATGAGCCACATATTCGATATTATATATTCTAGTAGCCACATTAAAAAGGTAAAAAGCGATAGGCAAAATTAATTTTAATAATATATTTAGCCCAATAATCCAAAATGTTATCTTTTCAACATACATTCAATATAAAAATTTTTAATGAGACACTTCACTTTTTTTAATATAAATTTTCAAATTCCAGTGTGTGTACTCAAATCAGATTAGCCACATGTCAAGTGCTCAATAGCCACATGTAGCTAGTGGCTACTGTATTGAATAATGCAGTAAGAGATGTATCATGAAACTAATTGGTCTTCTATTGATGAACATTCCAAAGTTTACTAATAGAAATAATGAAATAAAGAACATCCTTTTGAATATATTTTTGAGTATTCGTAGAATTGTTTCTACAGAATGAATTCGTAGCATTGAAAAATGCTGGTTCAGAGGGACAGAACACATCAAATTTTAATAGAGTAGACTCCAAAAAGACTGTATTGATTTACATTCCCATCGACAGGGTATGAGAGTGTTCATTTCCTCACAAACTCACCAATGTTGGATATTATAATTATTTCTTGAGTCTACAGCCATGCTACCCTGAATAAGCCCGATCCTGTCTGATCTCGGAAACTAAGCAGGGCCAGGCCTGGTTAGTACTTGGATGGGAGACCACCTAGGAAGACCAGGTGCTGTAGGCATAAAAAATAAAATGATAATAATAGTTATTATTATTATTTGCCAGTCTGCTTGGTGAAAATATTATTGTTTGGTAAGCAATGAGACTGAAAATAGAATTTCTTCCTCTGTAAATTGCCTGCTGAGCTTGAATCTTTCTCATAACTGAATAAACTGTCTTCATTTTCTGGGTTAATGGAGGTAAGACCAATCCTTCATTCTGTGAGTCTAGATTCTAGAGACTTCCCTCCTCTTACACAGTGGGGTACCTCACAACTTGCATCTGGGAACCTGTGGAAAAGCCCATTCTGCAGCTTGGTGGAGGGAACGAGGCGGCCCTCATACTGCTGGTGTCTTATACAGAAGTTGACGTTGTTTGGCCCAGATGCTGCCAACCCCAATTCTCCATTTTTGTAAAGGTTAACCAGAATACACCAGGTAGCTTTTTTTTTTTATGCCATTAGCATATAAGAAGCCTGCTTATTATAAAGAAAGAAAGTCTGGAACCAAAAGTAGCTTTATTGGGATTCAATATAAATGAGAAGAACTTAATTACTACAAAGTCAATTCCTTTTGATTACTTCTCACAGAACTTTAATTCTCAAGTGTGAATTAAGAATAATTTGAGTAAAATGAATCAGTGCAGATATAGACAAGAAATAAGGGGGAATTGAAGACTGAATCTAAGGAGGAAATGCCTCCTCAGGTGAAAAAGGAAAACGAGGAGGAATTAGAGAAGGAGGGGCAGGTGCAAGGTGCTGTTTGCTAATAGGTATGATTAGTCCTCCGTGGACTTGCTCCCACCTTTTCCAGAGAGTCATTTTCTCAACTGAGTTTCATCTGTAACTCTGACATTCTCCTCTTCTAACTATACAGCAAACTGAAATTGGGCTTAGAAATGGATAGGTTGATAGTTTTTCCTTTAGGTCGTTTATTTTAGGCCCCGTAAATCCTACTGTCAACGTGGGTGACACCTGCCGCCCCTGGGACAAAGTCGCCCATGTGGCAAGATGCAGCCTGTCCAAGCTTCTTTTTAGCAGACTGAGAGCTGAGCCTCCGTGGCTTTTCACAAATAACTGGTAAATGGGACAAAGAGATACTTTCCTTGGATTTTTATGAAGAAAATATAAAGGATGAAAAACGTGTTGTGAATAAGACTGCTCTGGGTGGAAGGCAGCATGAAGAAAACCTGTCTAAATTAAATTCATGACTTTAATGAACTCAACTATCATTTACGATTAAAGGATCTATGTTTCAACTTTTAGGAGAATTGATATCCCCTCCCCCATTCTTTGGACTTATTTACTTTGGTGGCCTTGTGACCAACAAACATTTTTAAAATTCTAAGTAGCTACAGTAAATAAGTAGATATACAAAATTCCCAGATCCTTTGAGAACAGATTAACTGAAGGATAAAATAGTTTCTACTTTTTTATTTCAATTTATTATGGTTTCAGGTTGGCATTTCAATTCTTCTGGTATTTCATTGGGTCACCTGTGTTTTCAATATTTCCCTATGAATTTTACACCAAGTACTGCCTATTTACTTCCGGACAGCATATAACAAATCACTACATGGAAACATGAAAATATCTGGGAGATACACAATGGATTGACTCAGAATAAATAAATTTACAAAATCATTTTAAGACTGCCTCTGTCATGACTCATGGATCAGGGTGGAGATATAGTTAAGGTTTGTGAGTTGCTCAGTCACATAAGTAGGGATAAATAAATTACCCAAGCTATTGAATGGTCGGTCCACTTTTGCTACAACTGTTTTCAATTGTTGGGTTCAAGTGTTTTCTTTTCTATTAAGGAGCATTAGCAGCCACTGATAATGAAAGCCAGGGCCCACCAGAAATAGACCAGAGGAAGTTTCCTGACTGACTTGCATAGCAGCCATTCATCAGCACTGCGGATATATGAAGTGTGGCTGCAGAGTAATGTGCGTGATTAGGCTTCTCCACACAGCAGACCTCTTACATATAAGTGAGTGTTATCCCTTCACACAGGTCCTCAGAGAACCTATGTACTCATTCCATTGATGTGATTGGTCTGGAAACACTTTTGGATTTTCCCATAGGAAAAAATTTTTTTGAACATCCTTAATGGCGACAAAATTTGTCCTTTGGTGAATGTGATTTAGAGAGACTGCATTTCTTCTATTGTTGATTCTGTTTCTGAAGGCCTTTAAGGAGAAGTAGTTTCAAAAATGTCTTGGGAAATTGTCACATTTTCCCCATTTTGGTAACTGGACCCATATTTACCTGAGGTGTCTACTTCTCCTCCAACAGGTCTAAATTGTTTAGGTGGGCTGACTTGACAACCAGTTCCAGCGGGAGAGACATACGACTCTGGCCTGGCACAGTGATTGATTCAAATAAAACACCACTATGGCACTCGGTTCTAGAATTTGGATTTGAACTGTTGGGAAGAGAATTTCTTATCCTGCTATGATGTAAGCATAAAACTGCTGGCCACAGTCTTATTACTCCAGGGGAGAGCCTGACTAAAAATGGGTCCAATGCAAAAGAAAGCAGATTTAATAAGCACTGATACACGTGTACGTGTACATAAGTATGCATCTGTACAATAAGAGTGATTGAGTCCTGGTTTGCGCTTCTAGATCCAGATGTGCTTAGAGCAAAAACTATCCTGTGGTTCTTTTGTGTCACAAGTCAATAAACTCTCTTTGCCAGTAAGTGATCTGCTTTTCTGCTTTACAACCAAGTGAGATGTAAGTTAGTTCTCCTAACTAATCCAGTAGAACAGAGTCAGGTGTGATGAATGAATTAACTCATCAAGCAAGGAGTAAGGAAGGCACCAAGACAATAATGATAAATTTCCACTCAAATATTCATTGAGTGAGGGCTAAGTATTAAGCCTAATAGTCAAGGTGCTGAAATAAACTAGTCAGTTCAGGATGGCAAAGTGCTTTCAGCCCACATTTTCTTCCTTTATTTATTTGGACTCAGAGGGCCATTTCCAAGAAGTTTATGACAAAAATGCCTTTGGCAAAGATAGCACTCTTCAGCATTGTCAGGATGTTATCAGTTTCCCAAGGTGACTAATTTTTTAGGACAGCAGTTATTTGAGGTTCTGATTTCTATCTTTTTTTAAAAAATAGAATCCTATTTTCCCTCTGTGGTCAAACCTCCTGTGGAACATGAGAACAGAAGAATTTCTACATAGGGGAGCAGGAACACGATGGTTAGCATATGATACATACATTTTTTCAGAGTTGGGAAGGACTCCTGGCTGGTGTGAGACCTTACATTGGAGTGGGAAGGGCAGTGAGAGGGGAAAAAGCTAACTCTGTCACCAGTCCTCAGTCTAGTTTTCTTAGCAGCATTGCTATCACTTCAGTTCTTTATGTCAGTATTTTTGGTCTATTCTTAGGATGAAAAGTCCAGAATGATCAATTGTGACTTTGCTCTGAAATGAGTAAGGTGAGAGTTCTTTGGTTGAAAGGTGTGTGGTCCACTTAGATAAAGAACAAATGATTTATTGCAGGATACTTGGGCCTGTAGTTCTTACCATCCCCTTATGGACCTCATGCTTTCACCTTCTTCTTGTGCCTCAGCCTTTCTCTGCATCTGTATTGATTAGCTTCTCTTACTACCAACCAGCTTTGTCTGCTGACCCATGGTTCCTACTTCCTCCTCACTTCAGCCTGCACAAACACACTCTCATAGACATGACTCTTTCCACTTCATGTCCCTACTGGAACTGGCAAATTCCTTCCAGATTTCTTAGTTCCCATTCTTGAGAGGGACAGACCGATCAGTCCAGTTTGTAGTTTTGTGCCATATTATCCAGAATCACTGGCTAGCTAAGGGGCAGCTGTGATCAGGATGGGGTGATGCCACACAGAACCAAATGAGAACACCAAAGAAGCAGGAAACCTTAGGGAGTGGGTGAGCGGAACAGCTTCCATGGCCAGCTCTTCCAAGGCCTGCTTCATGTGCCCGTGAATTTCCCCACAGGCCCTAGTGAAAACAGACTCTGCAGAGAGGCTTAGTAGCTGCCATTTGTAGGTCACACAAATGTTCCTATTTCTAGTGATACTAGCTCTTAGAAACTTTCAAATGTTGTAGGAAAGGCAGAAGAAAAGTTACTTCTTCAGTAAGTCAGCAGGTAGAAGAAACCATGGTCAGAAAAAGCAACAAGTGATGGCACTGGCAAGCTAATCTATGGGGGACTACCTGGAAAACCAGTTTCAGACTGAGAAATGTGCCCCAAGGAGGTCTTTCAATACTATGCCCTAGACCTACAGCTGCCCCTTGTTCTACCCTCCTCTGCCCACCTGCAACCTAGAGCTGTATGAGGTCCCGAAGATCAATACTTTAGGTACCCTATTGCCTATATAGGCTAGTCTGGAAATTTACCACCACTTATGGCCTTGTTCCAATAGAAAAACGCATCCCCAGGGTTGAACAACTAACTGACTTACAAATGAACTTGTGGAATACAATTACTACTAAATTTGAGAACTGCCTATAAATAGATAGCAATCTGGGACTTTCACTTGGGAACCAATAATCACTAGAGAATCAACAGCTCTCAGCAAGAAGCTTCTGCTTGCATTTCCCACAACCTATTTTGCTCCAAGGAAGAACGTACTAACAGGGTTTACAGTCTGGTTTAAAAGTGACTTAAGCCATAAGCTAATAGAGATTTTCACGGTTTCTTGTAAAGGGATAAAAGTAATTCCAGATATTGGGGCCAAAATGATAAAAGAGCGGGAGCTGCTCTTTTGGGAGAGAAATGGTGGCCATATCTCTTTGCCCCTTCCGTTTCTCTCTAGCTTCCAGGGGGATTAGAAAGGCAACCTTCCTTCCCCTCCCACCTTTATTCCTTTCTGTGCTCGACCCCTGACAAGAGGCTGGTTATGTAAGAAAAGCCAGGGCTGTGTTGCCTAGAAAAGAATGTGTTAGGTAGTTTTAGGCCAAAAGAACTAAAATTTAAGTATGATCAGAAACACCTGGTGAAGTGGTAACTAATCCAGACCCTCCCTTGGAATTTGGTCCGCAGGTCTGGGGTGTATGCCTAGGACTTGTATTTTTAAACAAGTGGCCCCAAATGATTCTGGTACAGATAGTTCATGTATCATATTCGAGAAAGAAAGCCTGGACTCTGGGGAAATCTGGCTTTCTTGCTAAAATAAGGTGTGTGTGTGTGTGTGTGTGTGTGTGTGTACACTTGCCTTGCTTTAATTCTGGGCTCCAGGAGAATCTCTTGCCCAAGCCAAAGAATTTGCTCCTACCTTGCTCAGAAGAGCTCAACATTTGAATTTGGGGCCATGAGCAAGTGAGTCATAGCTCCCACTAGTTAAGCTATAGATCTCTGAACCAGAACTTCCTGCGTAAGAGCAGTGGTTCTCCACCTTATTGCATCTTGGAACTACCTGGGGAGCTTTAAAAAATGCTGGTACCTGGGGCCCACTTCCAGAGAGTCTGATTTTACTGGTTTAGGTATAGTATGAACATTTAGGATTTTTTTTTTAAAGCTCCTCAGGTATTTCTAATGTGCAGTCAAAGTTGAGAGTTGCTGTGGGAGGGAAAATGACTCTTGTTTTTTTGGAGCCCTGGCTAAAAACAATCTTAATATTACCTTTTTAACATGATGGACACCACAGAAGAAATCTTGATATTTGCATTTCTTCAAGGCAAAACAAAACAAAACAAAATCAACAATATATTAAGGGTAGTATTTTAAATAGTGGTTACCTGTGAACATAGTCAAGGGTACTGAAAACAGTCTTAGTATGGCTTCTTTCATCTTTTGGCAAGAACGAAAGGCAAGGCATGATATAACAGAACTCTTTAAAGCATTTCAGAGATAAAGTCAACCACAACAATACTCATGGCTCTAAAAGCTTTCCCTAAAGAAACAGGGGTATGTTGAACCTTTATGCTTTCTTTCCTTTTTTTCCTGAGACCTAGCTGAGCAGATTCACAGTTGATGTAGGTGCAGTATTTTAAGAATATTATTGCTTTACTTATTTTTTCTTTTCTAGAAATAGGTGAATGAATTTAACAGCAAATATATCTTTTGAACAAATGGACAACTGAATTCTGATCACTCAAGGAAAAATGACTTTATTAAATCTGTGATATTCTGACATGTTCACACAAATTCAGTTTGCTTTAAAGCTTTTTTTTTTTTTCATAGTAATCTGGTGTATTTGGATTTTGTGAAAATTAAACATCTCCTATCTAAATACAGTACAATTCTGTATTTAAGGATGATGACATTCATCTTAGAAATAGGTTCCGTGGGGTATGTCTGAACTAGGTTAGATCCCTATTGAAAAGTTTAAGAGACTATAAGCATGTGCTCAAAATTAAGAGTTCTAAAATGGGTGTGGGGGGCGGCGGGGTGGCGGGGTGGGGGGTCGGTCTTGGACAGAGCAATCCATGGAATTTGTGGAGATTCACATACTCTCTGAAACTTTGTAAAATTTTAAATGTATATGCTTAGTTCTATTTTCCTAGACAAAGTCCATAGTTTTTATTAGATTCTCAAAGGGTTTATAACCACAGAAGGTTAGGACCCAGAGCTCCATATATTTAAATAGAGATTCCTTCACTCTAGCCCCCTTCAACACAGTAAGTTTTTGAGAACAAGATATAGGAAAGGAAAAATAATAATACTCAACTTTGCTCTTCAACACTCCTCTTCTCTGGGACAGAATTATAGGTGTTTATGTGATGTTTTGAGGCATTATGTCTTAGCTCAAATTGGTTTGCTATAAATGAGCATCAAAGGGACCAGCAGTGGTCAAGGTTCTGACTTCTGTTTCTTTTTTTGTAGATTTCATGCCATTCCAGGAAGAGTGGGCAGTTTTGACTAGCCAGAAAACACTGATAGTGGCCAAGGGAGAACTTCTATTTTCCATTTCCAGAATGATTGCAGTTTTCTAATTATAAGGCAAAGAGTAAATGTGATATTTTTCCTAGCTGATTCCTGTTCCTGCTTCTGATTAGATGTGTCAGCCTGAGGTGGTCCTTGACAAAGTCTGAAAATGCAGTAATGGTGGTCCTACCTTTAATTATACTCGACATGGGAAATTGTGGCTTTTTTGAAATAATAAAGAGTAATGATTTTATGAAAAAAGTTACTTTAAATAGAAAGTTTCCTCAAATTTTATTGAAGTTACAAATATTAATTCTGATTCCTTTTTGGGAATATAAGGGAATAAAGATTTCTTCTAGGTGACATTTAGCCTCATTTTGAGGAGGAATTTGATTTTTGTTAAAACTATATTTTTAAATACAATAAATCTAATATTGTACAGTATTACTTTTCAAAACATTAGAGTAGGGCAGCTATGTAGCTAAATATTTCCCCTAGTGTGAGAAATGTAATATGTGAAGGCAATTTTTTATTATTAAGGCTAATTCCAAAATATATAATCAGTACAAAGTAGTTTTTATGGGGATTTAAGGAGTGACAAATACTTTTGTACATATTTATATATAAGGCTAACGTATCATATTTTCGTAAACTTTAATGTAATTATAATCGTTTTAGCTTTCAAGAAATTTAGTTTGCATTTACCTAAACAAGAAGAAAAAGAAATCTTATATAAAATTGAGAAAATTGTTTTCTTTAATTTGAATTATTGGACTAAATGTAGAATAATCCCTTTCATGTTATAGATATAGAAATACATATAAGTGTTTAAAATTGTCATTGCCGCCATTCTTAAATCTGAGTGAACAGGAACCATCTAAAGATTAGTGTGTATTTGCTTTTGGTTTGCTAATCAGTTGTTTGACATGGGCCATGTTCAAAGAGAGATTGATTTGAGCTGCTGGTGGCTTATGTTCTTAAACAACAACAAAAGACAGCTAAAGATTCCTTCTCACTAATGAATGAGAAACTAGTCAAATGCAAGCACTGCTAAATGCTAATGATTTTTCAAAATGTTTTAACCTTTACAATACCAGTAACTATATCTATTTGCAAATAGATATCAATGAATAAGACTGACTGACTGCAGGATATCCAATAAATATCCAATAAAAACTGGATATTAAATCTTCCTGAAGAATTTGAGGGTTCTATTGTAGGTGACATTTATCCCCATATGGAAGAGTGTGGATTTAAAAAAAAAAATATTATCACAAAAGCATTTTAAGCCACATTAAATTTTTCTAGTATTTTCATACTATTACCAATTCAAGATATTTGATAATGAGATGTCCAGATAAAATTCCCATTATTGTCTGGATTATGGCTAGTAGAGTATAAGTTATCTCCTAGGTTAAAAAGCTTAAGAAGAAACGCTGACCCTTGGATATTTTCAAAAACAATCTATATTGTTTATTTAATCCCAAGTATTTTTTAAAAGTTTGCCATCATGCTACTTTCCACAGTCCTGGCTGATGTTCTTCTGAGAGATGCTACACTGATCCATTCTTTCCAACAACACACATAATCTAGCAAGGCACATGTCAACTGGGCATTAGGTTGAAGCCAGGCCTGGAAAATATTTTTCAGATCATTCTGTCTCCATCCTTTTATTCTATTGAGAGCATGATGGGAAAACTACATTGAGTGGGATATTGGATCCCGTAAGGGTCCTACTACTCTCAGATTCTATGAATGAAACGGGTGGGGAGAGTTAGTATAGCCTTCAGGTATTAATTAGCTAGATAGGTGCTAAAGCCTCCAAAGATTTCCTTTAAAGAGCTTTCTAATGTTAGAATCTGGCCTCTGCTGTTCCCAGGGATAGTTGGAACCTGGCCTTGCTAGTGATAACCACAAAGGGCCGTGAGACTGAGCTGATCATCACTGGGTGAGGAAGGGTCAGGATCGCTATAGATCTGAGTCAGGGCTAAACTCAGGATTTCTTTCTTCTCTTTGTAAAATCGTAGTTCTTGTCCTGCTTTCCTGGCTTCTTCCAACTCCCTCAGGGCCATTCGTAGCTCTTGAGAGAGAATTCCTGGAAACTCCCGTTCCTTCATAATCCAGTCCAGGGCCATGTGGCTGCGCATCTTTTCATCTAGGGAATACTGGGAATAGTAGGAGATGACTTCCTGGGAGCCAAGAAACAAAGCCCAGAGTGTCAGTGAAGAGCAAAAAGGCACCTGTGGCATTTCCAACACATCGTTTCCTTTGCCTCTGCCACCCCCATATCCATGGGAGTTTTACCTACAAATGAGCCTTTCTGATGTTCACAAATTTAAGTCAAATCCCATAACATACTTCTTAAAGGATATGAAGGGTTATACTGGTATAGCAAAGCAAATTCACTCCAGGTTGAGTCAAAACACTAATACCAGGAAGACTCAAAAATGTTCACAAAACAGAACTCTGACCCACTAGAAAATGTGTTGTTAACATAAGAAATATGACAGTCCAAATGGCTCGCAGAAACTACAGGAAGAACTTAAAAAATTTATTATGAAATATAGGCATTATTATTGATATCATAATGGTAGCTTCATGTACATTGTCTCTTCTGCAAATAATTAAAAATTAGTCACTATCTGTCAATTCTCATCTGAAAAATTGCCAGTACATTGTAACATCATGTGTAGGTTTGATGGAGACACTTTAAGAAGATCTTATGAAGTAGATGCATTGCTTGTTTTTATTTTCAAGAACATACGGTATTTATTTATGACCTTAACAAATTAAAAACAATCATGGACCAGTGTTTATAACCAACCCGGCATATTTCAAAGGCCTTTTATAAAATCAAAGGAAAAGAAAAAATAACCAAAGCCATTGTCAGCTACCCATTTCTTTTCCATCTTTGACATTTTGAAAGCCAGACTTTCTAAGCAAAGACCAACTAGAAACTCCTGGGGCTGCAGTGCATGGAAAACTCTTACATTCACCTTCATCTTGCTGACTAAAAGAGGCTTTGTTCCTCATTCAAATTCCTGTTAGCAAATTCTCAAAAATAAACTACCATCTTTCAAAGTCTAATAGTGGGTAAAAGAAGGATAAATATTGGAGGACAGGTGAAAACCATTACATACACAGAAGGGGGTTTGCCTTTGCCATTAAAAAAGGGGAAGGGTGCTTCTCATAGGTAGCAAAGAGATAGTGAGACCCTGTCTCTGAAAAATAAGGAAGAAAATTCCAACCCCCCAAATTGGGGTGACTGAATGTCAGCTTGCCCACCTTTATGATCACTTCTGTTGTCCTTTGGGGACTTTTGATAGGAGTGAGAAGAATCCTCCCACTATAACTAGCTTTAGCTCCCTCAGTGAAGAGGTTCTCAAGCAGTGCATTCTCAAGTTTCTCTCCATATTGGATAGTGGAGGAGGGCACAGATTCTAAGCATAGAATATATTCAGCATTTGCCTTACAAAGTCTGTCTTCATGATCCCTCCATTTTGGCATTCAGTACAAGAATCTAAATCAGTACTCTGCCTAGCCAACATTCTTCTTAGTGTACATATTTGGTCAGTCCCTGACTCAATTGGACAGTTATACATATTTTTTTGTGTGTGTTCTCTGCTCTTACTCAATAAATACAGTACCAAATTTAAAAAGAAAAAAAATCCAAGTAAAGAAAATTTCTTCAGAAGATGACAAGCCATCTGCTCATTCCACACAACACAAACACATTCCAGATTGGAAATCTCACCTGTCGCGAACACTTTGTTTCACGAAGAGCTTTCAGGCTTCCATTCCAGTGTAAGAGTTGGAAAATGGTCATCAGCTCCTAAAAAAAAAAAAAAAAACAACTAAATATCTGTCATTAGTCTCAAAGAAAGTGCCTCAGTGATAGCTGAGCAGGGCATAACTCTGATCTTCAACTATATCAGGGAAATAGAATATATGATATTGTCAGAAAACTTTGAGACTTTTCAAACACCAGAGTCCCAGGTTTCTGGAGCATTCTTCCTTTCCTCCTCTGCTGTAGCCATCTTTGCACACTAAATGACTATATAATTGATAAATCTTTCAACATTAAATATAGATATGCCCTAACAATTCTACACCCAAGTCGTTATCTAAATATACCAGTGTATTTCAGAATAATGTATAGGCAATGCATTGCATCATTTTTGAAACTGTCTGAGAGTGACAATATTTTAAATGTTCATATTTAAAGGAATGGTTAAATGAAAGGCAGCAAAATATGCCACACCAAAATACGAGTTTAGGACATGCCACCCCAAAATATGCCACTTTGGTATATTGATTATTTTGAGCAGGAAGCACTTGAAAAATGGCAAATGCGGGGAGAGGCTTTCTTGGAACCCCTTTTATCTGTCTGAAGACAGGTCCTCCAAAAGGAACTCAATTGTCATAAGTCCCCTCCTGGGGAATTTCATCAACCAGCAATGATTGACTCATCATAGAAAAAGAAACTGGAAATCCATACTATACCCAGGCAAACTTTGTCACAAATGATCATATTTCCCATTCATCTTTCCTTAAAATCATTTATTCTCTCTTAAGAGGCTGACATCCCTCCTCCCTTTTCCCTATTAAAATGGTATTTAATTCTGAATTCTAAGCCACCTTAGGAGTTAACTCATTCTTCCCTAGGTATCTCTCATGTATACATTAAGTATACATGTGGGTAAACTTAGGTTTTTCTCTTCTTAATCTGTCTCTTATTACAGGGATCTCAACTAAGAACCAGAAGGGTAGAGGGAAAATTACTTTTCCTTCCCTACAATACATTTATACAACTGAATACGTTGCTGTCATAAAGAAAGGATGAGAAAGTTCTCTAGGTTCTACTATAAAGAATCTCTGTGATGTGTTGTTAAAATAAAATAAAAGCAAAGTGCACAACATGAATACCGTCTGCTACTATTTGATTTAAAAAAAAAAAAATAGACAGTCCCTATAAATGTTTGCTTGTAAATGCCTAGAAGAGTTCTGGCAAGACACAAAAGAATTGGGTAACATTAGTTGCCCCTGGAGAGAGAAAAAGAAGGCCTTGGGGACGGGAGTTGGAGGGAGACCCTCCTCTGACATTCTTTTGCACCTTCTGAGTTTTAAATCATGTGATAATTTTCCATATTAAAGAAAAATTTTTAAATTTTTAAAAATTTAGGCCCCAAATAAATATAAAACATAATGGGAAAACTATAAAAATCATAAAATACTTCTCGATTTATAAATTCAGTCAAGAAAATGCCTTAAATTATATACAATAAAGTTAAATTGATATTAAAACCCACCCATAGTTTCCACATCCAATGGTTAGGGCTGAGCATAGCCTTAAGGCTTTCTATCTGCATTGCCCTCTCCCTGCCTGATATCAAGGGCCAGCTAAAGTGTATCAATATACTGAAGATTTTATTTTTCTAATGTGATTAGAATTAGCAGTCTTCCATTGAAGTTGTCTGCATTTCTTTTTTTCTTTCTTTTTTTCTTTTTTGGTCAGAGAGACATTTATTGTGGATTAATAACATGAACCGCAACCATATAATTATTAGAAAATAACAATACAATTAGGGAACTTCCTGGTCATGAAACTATTTATGAAAACCTTACATTTAGACAATTGTCTTACTGCCCACTTAAAAAGATGACTTTTCTTGTCTCTACCTCTGCTTGCTCAGGAAAAAGTTTTCATTATGGAAATCAGGAGACACAAAGTTATTCTGATATTTTAGACATCTTAAAATTATTAGGTGAATTTTAAAGCTATAAGATGATCAGAAGAGAAAATAGCACTATTCTCATGTTGAAAATTCCCATTAAAAAGTAATGTTTTTCATTTTAGTTTGGGATCCAGTTTGGGATTTTGTCTATGTTCAACTACACAGTAAGCACCCCCAAGAGGCCACAGAGACCTCGGTAAAAGCAAAACCATCTGTTTCCATTAATTAAATACAACGTGGAAACCAGCTGAATTACTCTTGCCGCAAACAGAGACCCCACCATCTGCCTAGGGTCCTGGGTCCAGTGGCCAGGGACTCCACCCCTCTCATGCCTGCTCTCCGTCACATCTCCCCATCTAGATTTTTGTTCTGTCACATCACTATGTTAATTTGGAAAAGTGAGAGCGGTTTGTTCTATAACTAAATCTTGCCTAATCTGGCTCTCACCACTCTGCTTATCTAAGCAACCCAAGTGACAGAGGAGAGTAATTTTGTGCTGCCCTTCTCACCTTACCTTCAAGCCTACTCACTGAATACTTTGCAGCCATAAAAATGAATAAGAACACTCTTTATGTCCTGATACGAAACAGTCTCTTGTGTTACAGGAAGGCCAATATTTACAAATTGGATATTTACTTTCGTTTCTTAACTCTGCTTGAATTTTGTATCCTATTGTATATATCTATTAAAAAAAAATACCACTTCCACTCCTCCACCTACCCCCCATGAAATCTTCATGTAAAGCTGACAACCCAGAAGCTATACTGAATTTATTCTGTGCTTCCAATAGCCCCCTTGGCATTGTCCTTACACACCTGTGGCCCAGTTTGGGAAACAGCTTACTGCTAACAGGGCTCTGAATTCCATCCTCTGACAACTGTTGCCTCAGTGACATATTCTTCCTCCAAGGACTTCTAGGCTCTCATTCTCATCTATACACAAAACCTCCTCTCCAGGTAAATGCCTGTCATTCTATCCAGCAATTCCCCTAGACTTTAGAAACCACAATTCTGCGGTGAACAGAACCAGAAATCTTTCTCATGTCCCTTGGCAAACTACATCTCTCAAAAGCTTCCCCACAGAAACGTGGACTGTGTTAGCCTGACGAAGGAGGGTCATCATCCTCACTCACGCTGGGTTATCTAAACTTCTATTCCATCACCAAGCACTGTCTTCCATAGTAACACAATGACCTCTTCTGAGAATTATTTTTGTTCCTAAAATCCCCCAGGGAAGATGGCCTTCTTTCTGCTTTCTTCCATTATGTCCTGAGCTAGTTCTTGCTCTCCTCTGTAAAGATAGTAATCTTACCATCATCATATAAAATATATTGAAATATTTCCACATTCTTCCTGTCCCCTCATAAGACCAAATTCAACAACTTCAGATCTTCCCAAACTGTATGAAGCTTAGTCTCAACCCCAGGAAATCCACTGAGTCCATCGGAGATCCTTGCATTACTGCAGACTGGCAAGGAGAGGGCATCTGTGGACTTCTGTAAGGATGCACTTCCTGGTTTCACCATGATTCCTTGCTGCCTGTCTTTCTAGTCTTGTTTTCTACCTGTCGAAGTCTCGTTACATTAAAGGAAGTCCGTTAAATGAGCTATCTGTCCTGCTCCTCACTGGAGTCTTTGTGCTGTGTTGTTTGTTATGTGAGTTGATCTAGAAGCCTGGGGAGTCTGGGTACACTGAAAGATAAACAAGAAGCTGGCCTATAGGTTGAGTTAGGACTACGGTGACATGAGTGAAACAAAGTCTAAGGTGAGTCATGCACATTCAGGGTTTCATTTAAAATTCTGCCCTTATTTAAAATTTTGATATTTTGTTTGTCATGAAAATTTACATATTAATTTTGAGTTTTTACAATATTGTATTATAATATTATTTATTTTGATCACTAAGTTTTTTGACAGTCCTTTAAATTTTGTACCTGAGGTGAATGCCTAATACTCCTTACCCTAGTCTGGGCCCTTCTTATGAACCTGTCTCAGAGACAAGGCCAGTTTCATGAGCTTGTCATCTGTGCATCACACAGGAACCCGAGCTTGATTTAATGTTCCACTGTCGAAATTCTTAGTGATTTCTTAACAAAAAGCTCTGCATTTTCATTTTGCAATGGCCCCCACAAATTATGTAGCTAGTTCTGATAGCAAGTAATTTAAAATCAAATGGAAAATCAAGCCCTGGGTTTTCTTTCTCATCAGAGAAAATTGCAGTTGCAGCTTTCATTCCACAGCTTTCTTGGTTCATTCGTTCAGTTTAAACCAATAACTGGGCTCTGTCCTCACAGTGCTTCTTGGTGTTGCCTCCTACTAGAAACAATGTTTGGCCTTTCAGCTACTTTGTAGGGAGAAAATGCACACTGCTTTTCTCTGGAACTATGTCTGGGAAAGTGGCTTGGTTCTGTGATTCATCAGAAATAAGAAAAACAAACACTGTAAATGGAGAACTTGAAAAACAGGTGGGCACCATCTCCCCACCCAAGAGAATGGATTTAAAAGGAAATCTGTTTATGAGATGAGGTTTTAAAAGGCGACCTGGAGAATTTAGCAAAGATGTAAATAAACAACTCGTCCTTAGATTGCATTAGGCTTCAGAATAAATATATTAACCAGCTTCAGTCAAAGTGCCTTGAATATGACCTTGACAAGACCCAGTGGCTAGTGCTGTCACTATCCCTCCCCCCAAACATCAAGCAGTTTTCTCTAAGGCAAGGCTACCTCAAAACAGGCTTCCCTCCCACGAAGTGAAGGTAAGCAGAAGCCTATCATGTTTCCTCTGAGCTCTGACTCCTTGAGGGCCCCCCTGGAAAGCCTGCCTGCAGTCAGGAGACACCAGTCTTGTTTTTATATGTTATAGGCACCCATAGATACAAACATACATCTATTATCCACTAGGGGTAGGTACTGAATTGCTGTCAGCTGCAAACAGACAAGATCTGTGGTCAATTCCCATTATGTGCAGAAACTAGCTGATGCATTTAATCCAGGCCACCCAAAAATGTGGTAGACCCTGGACTCCATAGGCAAACTAAAGCTGGCAAAAGGAAAAGGGATGTGCTCCAAGGCTCTCCTCCTAGACTGCCAGCATCTCTACTGGGGTGAAGGAGTTTGGATTTTTCCTGCCCTCACATCTTCCTCTTCCTTTGTCCCCCATCCTTCATCCAGCCTCCTCTATAAGAATTTATGAAGCATTTCCATAGTATGATTTAAATTATTATTTCACATATTTAAATATCTTATTACATAGACCACACAGAAAACATACAGCCCATATTAACACAATTAAAGTATTAGTAAGTACAGCCTTTCATAGTACTGAGATGGAATTTTAAGATTTTAAAAAAAATCTTGCCTTCTCCTTCTTTGGCAGACTAACCCAATTGCCTTAAAAAAATTATTCTTGATTTTCTGAAAATCGCTACTAAATCACATACAAGCTACTATGTAGTGGGGCAGGCAACATTCTTTTTATAATAAAAGAAGTATAATATTCTTTTGTCAGAGTTGAGAGGGGAGAAATCTTAAAAAATGAGGTTCTTTGGGGAAATCACTATGCTAGATGCTTTATAAACATATTATGAGAGTCCCACAAAATTCCTACACAATAGGCATTACTATTTTTATTTTATAAATGGAAACAATGAGTCTCAGAATGCTTAAGTTCACAGGTGGCAAGTGGTAGAGCAGGCTTCGCACACAGGTCTGTATGATTTTTAAAAGTTTGTGTTCTTTCTCTTGTGTTACGTTCCTCGTTTTATTTATTTATTTTTTATCTGTTTGACTTTAGATTGTTATGGGGGGGAAAGGACCCTTTTATAAGTTTCACCTTTTTGTTCTACAGCAAGGGCCCTGAAATGTTTAGTGCAGGGAGCTACCCTGTCCTCATCTGAAACCTTTAGTTAGATAACGTTGTCAAGGGAATTCATTCAGTAGCCTCAGGCATTATAGGTAAAGCAGTCTTTTTTCAGAAATACATATAACAGTTAACCTTCACTGAGCATTTACCACATGCCAGAAACTGTCCTGGACTCTTTCTGTTTTATCCCATTTAACCCTCACAATGGTGCTGTGGGGTTAAGCCACCACTATTATTCTCCCTGATTTATACACAAACGAGAAAACAGATTTAGTAGTGAGGAGAAGAGCCATGCGGAAAGGGACCGGCCCACTCCAAAGCCTGGGCCCAGAACCGCTGAGCTGACGCATGTCCCTGCCATCTCCGGAGGGAACGCTTTAAGGATACCTGGTCTCTTCCAAACCAGACAAGCAACATCAAAGTCAGTGAGACCATTGCCAATTAAAGAGAAAACTGGATGACTGAGATCTTCCTGGGTGAAGAAAGAATATTTTTGCCTCAATCAAACAAGGGACTGAGGAGGAAAAATATTATTTTAAAAAATGGGCAGGAGGGACATATCTACATGAGAAGTGACTATGTCATGTAGTCAGGAAAAGAGTTTGAAAGCTACCAAAGGAGGTATTTGAAAGTTGGTGACTTCAAAGCTCAGTTGTAACACCATTGTAAATTGTTTTGTGATGCATAGTTTTGTAAATAAAACTTTATACCTCTGATTGCTTCTTGGAATCTAACCTAAAAAAATAGAAATATTAGGGGTAAGTCTATTCATTATAACATTGCATATGGATTTCTACTAGCACTGCATGTATATAGATGTTCAACTGCATTCAAATTTAGTTTATTATATGGCTAAGACTTTATAACTAATTACTACTGAATTTTCATCTGCCGAGGCCAGTGTAGGATAACAGTCAAGAGCATGAGCTCAAAAATCAGATTGCCCAGGTCTGAACTGTGGCTCTGCCATTTGCTAGGTTATATGGCATACTTCCTTCAGTGATGACATGGAGATAATAAATACTCAGATGTTCATTGTGAGGGTTAAATTATGATAATATTTGTTAAATACTTAGCACAGTGCCAGAAAAAGTAAGCATCCAATAAGCATCAGCTATTATTGTTCTTCTTATTATTGATATAATTATTTAGTTTAGAAATAGATAATATAGTTCCTCAGCTCTATTATTGCTTGTCTGCAGTGAATGAAAAAAGGGTCGTAGCCTGCTAAATGGTCACAACCAACACTTCACTGTTTGATTTGGTTTAAGGGGGAAATTTATACTGAAAAGCTGGTGGAAAATTATAATAATAAGACAGTGGTGTTCCCTGTTTCTTAGACGTAAGTCTGTCACTTCCCTTTAAGAAAGCAAAGATTGTGCCTTGTTTGCTTGTTTATTTTAGCCTACTGAAGTGTGGCTAAGATGGAGCTATCATGCTGGATTCTAAGAGGGTTAGATTAAATGACCAAAACAAACAAACGAAAAGCAGATTTTGGGGACAGATGTTAATGATAAGAGTGTCATTCTCCCAGGCATCTGAATTGTGTAGCAAAATACACAAGTGGCAAGAAGTCAGGTACCTGAAATTCCAGCATGGTCTTCCCCATATTTGACTCCAACATGTAGTGGTAGGCTCCGATGCTGGTGCTGGGATCGTCCGCATCATCCAAAGTGCCCTAGAGAAGGAAGCAAAAAAGGAAAATATTATGGTTTTTCCTCCTCTTCTTTGGGTGGTCACAAATAAACACTGCGGTCCCACAGATGTCCTTCTATTATTGCCCTAACCCTTCCGACGTGCATTCTACAACCAAGTCAGTCTCCATTTGATTTGGGATAAAACCTTTAACCTCACCATGACTCAGAGTAAAGAGGTTTTGTGATCAATTTGAATCTGGCTTTTGATTAGAATGTTAACTGATTATATACTCATTGAAAGAATAATTATCCCAAAGTAGAAATTCCTGTACCCTTGCACAAGGTTTTTGTTGTGGTGGCGTTAATGTCAGAATAGTTGCCTTTTGAGGATGCTTTCATGTGTTATTGAAATTTTGGAATGACAACCTTGCTCTGATTCTGATGATAACCAGGCAGGATGATGTAACTGACAGGGCAAGAATTCTCCAGCTGTATGGACCATTCATATTCTGCTGCTATGATTCCTAATGGGAACTTTTCATAATATGCTGGTGTTTGGATTGGAGACACGGATCTTGGTTTATATTTTTTCACTTCTGAACCAGTTAACCTTTAGCAAACAAGGTGGATGGGTGATGGGTAGAAATGAGATTCTCCTTTAATTTGTTTAGGGAGACTGGCAGTAAAAAAGCTAACACAAGCTCTGGAATGGGACTGGGGCCTGCCCTTCAACATCCCATGGCCTTAGATTGCTGGGAAAGTTGGCAATGGCTTTGTGATACTGAACATACAACTACCAGTCAGATAGCAGCAAATTTATAGCTTTTAAATGCAATAACATTAACACACTGCTGCTGAAATATTTATGTTGGCTTTTAAATATCCCAGAGGAAATCCACCCAGAAGCCTGCAAATCTTATATATTCTTTTTCCTTAGAAATTTTCATAAAAAAATGATAAATTACATTTACACTAAGGCCCCCTCCCTGCTCCTGAGTAAATGCCATACGTAGAAACCAGGCATCATTTTCCTAAGTTCTCTTTCTCAAAGGCACTCAAAATTTATAGAATAGGAAAGCAGGTTATCTTTCATCCTCAGAGCAGATATAGAACAGAGGTCCCTGACGTCTCCAAGCCAGGTCAACCACTCTCTAACCCTTCCCCTAACTCTCTTCTGCATGATAAGAGCATTCATGAGAGGAAAAAGAGCAAAAAGGTAACTGCTAGTGTGATAATGTCTCCTTCATTATCAGCGGCTTCTCTAGAATGACAGAACTTTTAGATTAAGGGAATCAGAGAATGAAAATGTCAGATGGGGTTTATCCATGCTAAAGGCAAGCCAGGCATTGACGAAATCCTCTGATAATGCCAAGTTCCTGCCCTTGGAGGACCCACAGAGAGACACCTGCCACAGTGGGGACCCAAGGCTTCCTCCCCGGTTGATAGTTTGGAGATAACAAGGATCAGGAGCTATACATAATTCTTGGGGCAAATCATCTACCCCTGGACTGCCGAGAAAAATCCTATCTTAGTTTCCAAGCCAAATTTTTTGCTCTTAAAGCACTTTACATTTAAGTATGTCCATTACAAAAATTTTCAAAGCTCCCTGAAGAAGTAATTGATATTAAGCATAATACTTATAATAGTTAACAAGTATTGGGCATATGGCTTTTCCCATATTTAAGCAGTCAGGGTTTTCTTAAAAAAAAATTGCAGCACCCACGCTAGCTGGGAAACTGGCACTTTTAATAAACACTTCAGAAAATTTTTAAGATCAGTCAAGGTTAGGAAAAAATAAGATAGCTTATCTCTAGATTAAAGCAGCATTCAATTGCATGTGTTCTCAGGCCCTAAAAGAATCAATACTCTTCAAACAGCAAACATTCAAATAAACAAATCAAGGTGGATCGGATTATCTACCTTGATTTAAAATTTGATTAATTGTGATCCAGGAAAGTTAAAGAATATAACTGAGATGAGGAATAGAGAGTCAGCTTCAATTTTGTGATTTCCAATCCAAGTGCTGTTTTTGCCGAAAATTAATGATTTAGTGGGTAAAAATTAAACCTGCACAATTCTTAAAGAATGTGCTCACTTTGCATCTCCCAAGATTCAAAAGCCTCAGTATTCTGAGTGCAGCCAGCCCCTCCCTTCCCTGGTGGGTACTCACGCTGGTGGAAGCTACCGCTTCCTGCACACTCTCCATAATGAATTCCTTGGTGATCCTGCGAGAGGGCAGCTCATTGAAAAGGGAGTTGATTAGGGCCACTTTAGCTGCATCCCGTCTGGCCTCAGCTCTACTTAAGCAGTACTTGAGAAGGGAAGGAGAGGAGTCATTAAAGGATTTACCATCTCACCATTTTGTCCCTGCCTCAATGGGTCTCCAGGCCTTTCTATTCATACATTTACTGTCTGTATCTATTCTTTTATATCCATTGCTAATCCCCCGACGATCATGTAGATTTTCTTTCAGCTCTAGATCACATGTGAATGTCCTGGTTGTTCTTCAAATGCTTTTCGTTTTATTTCATAGTCATTGAATGTCTACTATGCACCAGAGGTTTTGCATACTCTGTTAATAAACAGTAACAAAAGTAATAATGGCTACTCTTGTGTGTAGGTGATTACATTCATTATCAGGGCCTTCCTTAGATCCCTATTTCAGAAGAAAACAATGTAATGAAAGAAGGAAAGTGGGAGATACATTTAACACAATAATTCAAAAACACAGCTTCTGGAGTCAGAGTGCGTGGCTTCAGATGCCAGCTCTGGCACGTGCCAGCTGAAAGATCTTGGGCGTTAGTCTTTCTGTGACTCAATTCCCTCCTCTGTAAATGAGAATAATAGTAGTCCCTGTGTCACAGGTTTGAGGACAGGCTCAAACTATATTAGTTAATATAAAGCAGTGAGAATGCCTTGCACATGTAACACTCCATGAGAACATTCTAGTCCTATACTTTTGTACCTCCAGGTTAGAATGAGAGGGATGCTGTCAATATCTGTTGTTTTTGCTTTTCCAGCATTTATCCCTCACCTTCCTTCTAATAACAATTTCCTAATTTTCTTGAGGACCCTTCCATCTTGCTGTCAGTCTGTGCAGTTTGGGTGAGACATACTCCATTTGTCTTTTCTGAAGTTAGGGGCCACAGGAGGCCTATGATTAGTAACTCATAAAAAAAAAAAAAGTCATTTATCCCAAATGTAACATTGCTACCAATCCTCCTAGCCTGGCTTTCTCATGGCTCACACAGCTCTGCTCATTGTATCCTGATTCTTTTCTGTCCTCTTTTGTCTCTTTTCTTATAAACAACAACTCCTCTTATTCAAGTTCTGGCTTGCCATGGATCTCAGCAGCCCAGATAAGCAGGGATGAAGCCCTATGAGAACTACACTGTCCCTGGAGTCCACTCCTGTTGGAGGACCCCAGACTGTGATGGCATCTCTCTTCCACAGCTCCTGTGAACTCTCTAGGGTCCTAGGCTCTACTCCAGAACTCCTAGAGGGAAACAAGCCCTAGGAAGAGAAGCCCAGGCCCAGGTCCTGGTCAGCAGGGCTGCCAAAACCCCTGGCTCAGCCGCTGACTGCGAGACCTGGGCTGCCTGAAATTTGGAGCTGGACAAATGGGAGGTGAGGCTCTCTGATCTTCAAGGCTTCTACTTACCTAAAATGCATGATTCTCAGAATCAGTAGTACTTGGTGACTGAAGTGAAAGAACAGGGGAAGTACCAAAGATCCTACTTCACTGGACAGTTCCTCAGTCTCGGTGGCTTGTTAGCACCACTGGGTGGGCAAAAGCCAAATCCCTCCAGTTTTCTTTCAGCACATCCTGCCCCTACCTCACCTGCCCAGTGCTAACCATTCCTGCACTGTCCTAAGAACACTCCAAATCCATGCTCTTGTGTCCTCTGGAAGCCAATCTTGCCTCCTCACTCCACAAACCCAGAATGAGTCTCCTGAGGTCAAGCCCCAGGCCCCTCTGATTCCCCTTCTGCAACCTCCCTCCTAGAACAGTCGTGACTGCTATTGTAATAATCCTATACTTGACTACAGCTTACTTCTTCCCGCCCCTCTCCCAACCTCCAGGTCTGGGAAAGGCCCCTTATATTCCTCTTGAGCATCCTCCAGAGTGCCTGATAGTGCTCATACATGGTTAGTCCACGGACGAAGTAATGACAAGACTTCTGAAATGGTAGAAACATGATACCAAGGAGGACTGGAAATAAAATGTCAGGAGCGTAACAAAACAGAACGATTAAAAGCAGTTATTTTAACTTGCAGCACAAAGATATTTCCAATATCCCCTGCAAATAAAGAACTGAGCTAAAATGTAAGTGAAAAGTAGTTTGGGGTTTTTCTCCCTAGTGTTGAATGATGACCAAGAAGGCTTTGGGATAACTTCAGAAAGCAGCAAAGCCAGTTAAGGTTTAGACCTCTCTCAAGGTTTAGGCTACCTGTATTAAACTGGGGGAAAAAAGGGGGTGTCTGGGCAGATACGTTTGCCTTGCATTGTGGACTTGGCTTTGCATTGTGGACTTGGCTGGGATTTTATGGGACACTAAATTCTGAGTCAGCAGTATTTCACTGGGCGTGGGCGCCACCTCTTCTAGGAAGCCTTTCCTGATCACTCCCAAGGCCAAGCTGAGAGGACCACTGTCCATGAGAGGCACACTGCCATGTAATTGTTTGCTAGGCTTTGCCCCCCAGACCCCGGGCCGTGAGCAAGCTAAGGGCAGAGTCTGTGACTCAGTCATTTTTCTGTCTCTGCACCTGCAATATGTTTTGTTGAATGAATAACTGAATGCAGCCTAGGAAATTCAAATACAAGTCACTAATGCACCTGATAAAATGCTCAAGAAATCCTCTTAAGAGGAAAATTAAAGCTATGTACTTATTATTTTTAAAAAGTCCCATTTCAATATACCCTGTATAGTATGCCTAACCCAGTAATATAAAAATATATTAATACCTGAATTTCAGAGGGATAATTGGCCATTAAGTTCAAACATTCTGAGATTACCACTTTTGCCTGAATGTAGAATATGTTTATTATACTTTGGAAAATCAGTTTCTCATTAAAAAGCAAACAGAGTTTTTGCAAGTATTACCTGACATCTATAGGAGAGGCTCATTTTAATAGGAATTTGCTTTATAAAATCTGTAATAGAGACATTGGGGTTTTAGAATTTAGAGAATTAGATTCAGATCTAGGTACTTTTAGGAAACTTTAACTTTCTATCTAAATGATATCAATTTATATCATCTTTCACAGGGAGAGACCTAGTAAACACTACTTAGATAAAAGAAACTATCTACTTTAAATAAGACCAGCTAAGTACCAGATCAAAGGAGCCACATACATTTACAACCAAATGGCATTGCTTCTGAGATCAAAGTGCTGCCTGGCTGAGAGAACAGAAAGAGCCTTTACCCAGAAAGCATGAAAAAGAACTACGGAGACTTAAGCAATATCGAAATTTTAAAGCAGACACATGTCTTTACTTATTTTATTGTTTCAATGTACAGAATATTTGGTTAAAACAGGGGAGAAAGTATACCAATTAATAAGTACATAAAATAAAATAAATTCTGAGCCATCAAAGGGCTTTTCTTGCTATTGTTCTCCGTATTTCTGAAAGACAAGTACTTCAAAATGTTTATAATATTAACCAGCTGCTTTCTTCTAAATTTTGGACCTACAAATCCAAGCCAGTAAAAGCTGCGTATTTTTCTTTAGGGATCTTTTAATAGGACTTCTCAAGCCATAGGACTTGTGTTTGGGCAAGAAATTTAGCCAAAAGCAATCCACTTGGCAAATCTAAATCAGAGTGTGGATTCTTCTGTAAGAACAGGCACTGTTAGTGTTACCACCAAACAGCGGGAAACGCTGCAAGAAAATAAAATATAGTAAATGACAGGACATTTTATTAATGTGTCCAAACTGGTCATCAAAGACATCGGTTGGGGAGTGAGTGAAGTATGATGTTATTTCAAAGCAACTTCCTGCTAGAATTAGACTTCTCAGATTGTATGGTTTATTCTTGCTGTTTTTCAGCCAGACCCCAATCATAAATACAGATTTGTAAACCGTGCCTTTTCCACTAACCATTTTTACTTGTTAATATAGAGAGACAGCTTCTGTCCTTTGCACTTTGTGAAAGTGCAGAGCTGGAATATTTAATAGTTGAGGTTTTACTAATGTCAGCTGTGGATTTCTTAGGCATGTGGAGCCACATGCTTTCCAAGTGGCTAGCAGACCCCACTCAGACATTTATCTTGATGCTCAGATGCCTTTCATTTGCTGGTAGATTATAAACCACTATAATCATTTCAAAGCCTCCTGGCTCTAATCTAAAATTAAAGAAAAAAAAAATTAAGCGCATCTGTGGCACGACTCAGGAAAACTGTGTAAAGGCCATGGTGGCCAGCCTCTGTTACGGCCCCCAGTGACCACTGCCTCCTGCACTCTAGTGCAGTCTCTTCTCACAATGTACCAGAGTTGGTCTGTGTAACCAGCAGAATATGGCACAAGTTATGCTATGTCACTTTTGATATCAAGCTATAAAAGACACTGTGGCTCCTGTGTTGGTCAAACTTGCTTTCTTTGTTTGATCACTTGCTCTGGGAAAAGTCAGCTGCCATGTTGTGAGCAGCTCTACAGAAAGGCATGCATGGTAAAGAACTACTGCCTTCTCCCAACAGCCATCTGAGGGACACTGAAAATTGATCCTGTAGACCCGAACAAGCCTTCAGATGACTACAGCTCCAACCAACAGCGTGACTGAAATTTTCAGGAGGCCCTTACGGTTTGAGAGGTCCCATGGCTCGAGAACTACCCAATTCAACTGCTTCCAGATTCTCGATCCTCAGAAACGCTGTGAGACCATTAGAGTTTTGAGGCAATTTGTTACCCAGCCATAGATAACTAATATAAAGACTTTGCTCACATCAAGTAATTAGGAACTCTTTCAGCCCACCCTTGAAGGAGAGTCTGATAATAGTCATCCTCACTGCTGACACTACATGCTCGGTGCTAAACTAAGCACTTCACGTTTATCATCACCTTCAGTTATTACCACAATCTTATGAGGTTGGTTTTGTTGTTACTCTTATTTTGCAAATAAAGAAAGAGAGATTACATATTCCAAGGTCATAAAACTTAAAAAGCGACCAAAACGAGATTCAACTCCGAGTCTGTCTGACTTGAGAGTCCAGATTTTAACCACTATACTATTCTTCTTCTCACAGAAATGGTCACTTACGTTGGGAAGGAAAGAATATATAATTTGGCTAAAGTCTTAGAGTTCCCCAAATCAGTGATTACTTTAACCAAAGCTTCAACTTTGATGCTCCATAGATCATTCTGACATAAGATTCTAGCAGTATCTCCTCACACCCCGGCATGATGAACTCAAGTTCATTTAGGAGGAACTGTGCTCAATGAGGAGGGGAATGTGCTGACTGTAATATCTCCTTCCCTCCTACTGTCTTTTTCATGCTTTTTGCTACCTAGACTGTTGGAAGAGGGAACATTGAGAGGTCCCATGGCTCAAGAACTACCAATTCAGCTGCTTCCAGTCTTCATGACTAGACCAGAAGATCAAATGTCATCTTCTGTAGGAAGTTTCTCATGCTGGCTGGAAGTGACCCTTGATTAAATATGAAGCCAAGAGAATTTGGGATTTTACCACATAAGATTGCTCAAAAAAAAAAAAAGTATTTCATAACTCTTCAAGAGCAAAAGTGATTAAAATTAAACGTCGCAATTCCAGTGGATAAGAAATTCTCCCAAGACCAGCCCATTTGGCCTTTTATTTTATTTTGGATGACAGATCATCGAACAAGTGACTAGGAGTCCATTGGGTACACTATGAAGATCACTGCTAAGCCTAGTCCGGGATTCTGAAACAACAGTTCAAAAACTTTAGTATTCATAGTAAGACTGCCAAGTTGTTAAAAATGTACGTTCCTAGGTCCCAATCTGACCTACGGAATCAGTCTCCTCAGATGGATTGTGGTGGGGGGATCTGCATTTTAACAAGCTTTTTGGGTGATTCTAAGGCAGGCAAACCCAGGACTATTCTTAGAGGAATGTTGTTCTACCTTCTGTCCCTTCCATCTCATTTCTAATTTGGCCGTGACAGAACCAGTTTTTGTGGGATCTGAAGCTTATACAATTTGGGATATCTTGTTTATGAAAAATAATATGAAATTACAAATAAAAAATGACATTGTGATTTGGAAAGAGCATATGCAGAAGCTTTATTGGCCTCATGGTTGAAAAGGAAAACTCTGCTATACTATTACGCTTGAATTTTTTATGCTATGATCACCAATTATTTCAGGGAAAACCCACTTCTCTGACATGAGCTGGGTGTCTTACAGTTTAACTCAATTCTGAAACTATCTGCCTGGAGATAGCATCAGATCCCATAAACTACTGGCTCTGTCCTATAAGACTGCTCCAATTGCAGACACTAATTATATGTCCAGGTTGTCACCTATGTTTCTGATCAACCAGTTGAAAATGAGAGGTTCCTGCAACCCCCTCCTCTGGTTCCATCATTTGCTAGAATGGTTCACAATTCAGGAAAACAGTTTACTTACTTGATTTATTATAAAAGAAACAGAGGAAGAAATCATGAGGCAAGGAATATGGGAAGGGGCTCAGAACTTCCATTCCCTCTCTGAGCCCCTGCCAGCCCCTGAGAGTGAAGGCGTATCACCCTCCCAGCACCTCCACATGTACACCAACTTAGAAGCTCTCCAAATCCCATCATTTTTTTATGGAGGCTTTATAATGTAGGTATGATTGATTAAATCTTTGACCATTGGTGATTAAGTTAATCTTCACTCCCTCTCCCCTCCCAGGAAGTCCCAGGGTTGATTCCTCTAGCAACCCATCCCCATCTTTAGGGGTTTCCCGAAAGTCACTTTATTGACATAAACTGAGGTGTGGTAGAAAAGGGTTTTGTTATGAATAACAAAAGATATCTTTATTACTCTTATCAGTTAGGAAATTCCAAGGGTGTTAGGAACTTTGTGCCAGGAAACAGGATAAAGGCCAAATATATATTTCTTATTATAAATCACAATAGCACAATGGTAAACCCGCCTCCGTGAACATCAAATATGCTAATTTCTTATTAGAGAAATCGCTTCTACACAAGTCAAGAAAAAGCAGTCTTAGGGCTAAAAATAAAAAATCCTTTATGACAGTTCTATAATTAGGCCTTTAGGACTTATATAAACATTGCTGTCTTAACTGAGGTCTAAATGTTATTTTTCTGCTCAGTAGTTTTTATGTCTTCCATGACAATTTTCCAAAGTGTCACGCCATGCAACATAAAATTAATCAACCAAGATTAATTTGTGGGCCAGTAGGCTGTCCCAAAATAGAATAATGGCTAGTCAGCTTTTTAGGATGTATAGAAGTTATTACATTAATAAAAATTTGGTAGCCATGTACATGTTATAAAAATAGAAATGCCTAATAAGAAACTAATTTTATTGTTAATTAATTATTTATTTTTAAGCCAAGAATTTATTAACTTTTTAAAGATTCTTATTAAAACATAGCTAATACATCATAATGTGTGTTCACAGGAAACCTTATAGGCAGGCTGACACAATTTATACTCTGAACAATTACCTCCCTGGTAGTCTTCATTAGATTAATATTTTTTTCTCATGCTTTGTATTAGAAAATGGGCAGGATACATGTGTGGTGTAGCTGTTTCTGAATATCAAGATTTTACTGTACATACCTCCCAACTACAGTGCTTTTAAAAGAGGAAAGCACATAGAAAGACATTTATATAAGTAACTTCTCTCCATTTTGAACGTACAACAGACTTTTTAGAATTATTCATATTTATATTTTAAAGAATCAAGAAAAAAGTAGATCTGCAGATCCAAAATGTATAAAACCAAGTTAGACATACTTTACTCAGTGCCTACCTAGGGTAGCCAAGGAGTTGAAAAATGGTCTACGAGGAGTGAAGTTTTTGAATAAGAACAGCAATGTAATAGCAAATGTGACAGATTGTATCTACATGCAAACTCAAAGCTGAAGATGTCCTTCCTGGGGTCAAGAGTAGGTCAGTGTTATTTAGGTGGCATTTGCTCAGCAGCACATGGTACCCAAGGGGATCTCCTGAGCTATGCAGGTGGCAAAAACAAATAAACTGACTCTATGAAAGGTGAGAATTCTTGCCCAAATCCTTTAGACTGTCAAGTCTGTCATTCAGGTGGTTGGGAATGTTTTGCTTTTGTGACTTAGGTCCAAGTCTCAGCAAGTGACTTGCAGAGTTTGTGTCTATGGCTGCCTGCTCTGGTCAGTGTCACCAACGCCTCAGTTTCATCCAGACAGCAAACCATCAGCACAAAGAATGCCACAAACCAGGCTCTGCTGCTAAGGACCCTTTCAGTTCTTTAAGACCTCGACTGCTCTGGTCTAAGCATGAACATTTGCATGTGTTCCAATTTATCTAATTGTTAATATATTAGCATTTTTTCCCCTCTTCCAGATGGCGATGTGTAAAGGGCAACTGCTGGAACTCAAGTCACCCAAATTGATATCGTGTCTCTTTCTCCATAGGTCAGGCTGGCTGTAAATACATTGAGAACAATTTGGAGCTCTGTGTGTGCTGGGAATGGGGGTCTTTGCTTGGTATGGGGGAGGGGAGTGGTCTGGGAGTCCAATTTTCAGAGAAAACTCAGCAGTTCCTGTCAACTGAAAGAAATGTTTCATGCACATGGTGGGTCAGAATGTTATTTTTATAATATAAACCACCTGGCCTCCTCCTCATGTACCTCTGCCGCAAATGCTATTCTATACACATACCTAGACCAAGGTCCCTGGTAACTATTACAAAACCATGTTGTGTTTTTTTGCCCTTGAGGTTTTTTTTTTCTTTTCCCTTTTTTCTTTCCTTTTTCTTTTTTCAAGTTAAGGTGCAGACAAGATGAATTGATCAGGGCTCAAAATTTTGGTTTATTTTTACAGTTGCTTTGATGTAAAAGGACTTGGCTCTGATTGCACCGAGAGGCATGGAGCGGGGTTGGGGAAAATAGAGTCAGCCTTTCTTCCTCACTCAGCAACTCCTGAGACAGTGAGCATCTTCCTCTAATTCGGGCCTGGGAGACTCCTGCGGAGGTAGTGCCAAGTCTTTATTTACCTCGGAGCCTTTCCCTTTCACTACACTGTTATTCTATTTGGAGGCCAAGCCCTTTATTCACTTTGCTTGATAAGAAAAGAGACAGAGTCAAGGTCTGGGGAATAAATATGAGGTCTCATTAAAATAATATGCACTCCCAGTTTCATGGGCAAGTCTTCAGAGTCTGATCATTAGCCGACATAAGACTTTCAAATGGGAAGGGGTTATAACTAATCTTCCTATCTTTAGGTCTTATTAGTTACAAAATCGAATGCTTTCCTGTGGAGATTTCTAACAGGAAATACCTGCTTTAGAAGTTAAATTGTATTGCATAGTGGGTCATGCATCTGAGTCAACTCTAGAGGCAGAGAAGAAAAAGGTCAAGGCTGATTTAAAATAGAAATACTTAACATTAAAACAGCATTAGTGCAGGGCAATAGTCTCAATTTTTTTTGCAGAAACTCTCTATTTTGGGTATGGAATGTTAAGGCTAGATCTTATTTAATAATCAGTAAAAAGAAAGCACTACAATTCCATTTAGTCAAGTCAATGAATTAATCAAATTTTCTTTTAGTCCTTCTCTCCTGGGAAAAACTTAATTTTATAAACTTAGTTTATAGTGATTTAAATATACTTTTAATTCCCTTGATTTAAAAAAGAATCATTCGGTGCAGAAAGTATAAAACATGTGTTTTATATCTGATAATCTAAGTGAAGTGTGCTTACTGCCTTAAGTAACTAAAACAAAGCAAAATTAAAAACTCTTACTCTTCTTTTAGCCAGAATGTACACTTGAAAAGTAGTTTTCTAAGTATCATTATAGGCAAAGGCTTTGGTTTGAAAATTAAGTGACATAAAAATTAAAGGCCCTTTAGAAACAGAGCTTTGCAAGCAACTCATCTGCTGTTAAGTATCCATCTCATAGCTCCCAACTGTGAAGCCCTGTTACGCAACACCAAACATTGGTTGGAAACAAAACAAAATAAATCAATCGACAGCTTATCTATGGAAATATTACATATCTCAATTTCATGTGGTGCCTGGCATTGTACAAAAAGCCTAAGTACCTGACTTCAGTGTTTAACACTGTATTTATTTGTCTATGAAGCAATTTTAATGACAAAATATTTATATGAAAAAGACATAATACCCCAATGAATTAGTGTCCTACACTTCAAATAAATTGAGTTATTGCATCAATTTTAGCCAAGGGATACATTTTTTGTTCGACATAACTCATGCACCTAAATAATCTCATGGTCTAGTACTATACCCAAGGGAAGTTCTCTTTTTTCAAATAAGAATAAAATTCATTAATCCAAATCACTCTAGATGACTATATAGAAGACCATGTCACAGCTTGAAAATGAAATTTGAATCACAAACCTTTTAATTAAATTTTTTAAATTAAAATATATAATAAGAAAATATTCAATTAAGTTCTTCTTTTGGATTTGGAAACAAAAACAGCTGCTGATACAATGAGTGGCTTTCCTTCTGAGTTTATCAAGAGGGGAGCCAGACATTGATCTGATGGAACTTGTGTTGCTCTTATTATAAAAAATGGAAATTACTGCAAGTTTTCATAGTCATAATATGTGGCCAGGCATAGATTAATTGGCTAGACAAAAATGGCATAAAGAAAATATGTCTAAAATCCATGAATTTCTACTTAATAGCAGATAGTTTCTTTCATAAAAGGCACAATAAGTACCAATGTGTTTCAATATAATTTTCTAAAAGAAAAATAATTTAGCATTGACAGATCATTTTATTTATTGTTTAGAAATTAAAAAATGAATCATATTTTGACTTCTCTTTTCCTATACTATAGTAGTTTATGAAGGCATGGTTTAAAGGCAGGACTATGGCTGCTTTCTTTCCCTCCGGTTCTTTGTGTTTTGTGGGTTGTAGTGTCAAGATTAACTGAAAATTCTTTAGTCTTCTTGGACACGGCCTCCCATTTATTTCAGTAGGAGGTTTCTTTGCCTGAAACCAGTGGTTTATGTCCATCAGAGCCTTTTGACTGCTTTCCTTTGATTAATCAGAAAACTAAAACTCAGTCTGAATACCACTTTTCTAAAGAATGAATGAGCATAATCTCTTACAGTTTCCATGAAACCAGAGGGATTAATCCTGCAATCCAGTCCCATACTCCACTTCAAGTATTTTTAATTACTTGGCACCATTGGAGGTGACATCCAGGGCTCAGTAAGAAGGCTACTGCTGGCATAATGGTTTCTCCATGTCTGAGCACATAGTGTGGGCATTAATAATCCATCGTGAAATGATTTGCAATGCACGAAGGTGACATTTGATTATGTGAAAGGCATTGCAAGAATGAGCATGTAGGCTCTCACAGGCCAACCGCTGGTAAAAACATGATAAAATGTTACATGGTGAAAATAGCATTTAAGATGGTTTCTGAACTGATAAAGAATAGTGCAAGGATATTGCTTTAGGGAAAGTTTTCTTTTTTCTTTTTACTTTCTGGTTTTCCTTTCTAAAATCATACTTTGGAGGGCCAAAAGGTTAAGGGGCCAGATTTGGCAGCCAATCATCCAAACACATTTTCAAAACATATTTGATTCAGGAAATTCCGAATCTTTTAAAACAAGGATGTTAACAATCCTCTTGAGAACCTTAAAATATGATGATTTAAACATAAGGAAAAAGAGACCCTGAAATGATCAGAGAGATCCCCAAGAGGCCTCCTTGTTGAAGAGTTTCATTTTTGCATTTCGTTTTCTATTTTTTAAAGATCACAGAGGATGTTTCATGTACTACCTAAGGGAAGCCTTATCATTTTGGGTAGGAATTTATGAGAGAATTGGGAAATTCATAATTCTCAAGATAGCAAAAACAAAAACAAGAATTCTAGAATTTCTTAGATTCATATCCTCTAGATTCATTCACTGATCTGTCAAATACATTATATTCTAAATAGATTATAATAAATGTATTTATTAATATGAACAAATACATGCATACCTGGATGTGAGTATGGCCAAATCTTGGGTATGATCATGGATATAGAGTGGAGGTAAAGTTCCTAATGCATAAATTAAATGCAGGGAGAATTAAAAGGTTTTGAAAATCAACACTTTCATATTAATCTACTTCCAAAACTTTAAGCACAGATAGGAACATAATATCAGATGATTTTAATGTTACTGACTTTTCCTTCCCAGCCCACTACTTTTCAGTTAAGTGAAATATCTTAGTTTCTATATCATATTGTTATAATAGTATATACTATTTTATATATCAATCAATAGTGGTCATATACAAAAAAGGACAAATATAAATTTCATTAATTCTTGGGATTTGTTAATTTCATTAATTTCATTAATTCTTGAGATTCATTCATTTAGCTAGTCATTCAACAAAATCTATTGAACACTTATATGTACAGCACAGTGCTGTGCATATAAGAACACAGACCCTGTCCCTGAGTCACTTACATTTTATTATAGAGACAGAACACGTACGTAAGTAGCTGTAGCATAAGGCAAAAATACAAAAATACTAGGAGAGAAACAGAGATAACTGCTTTGGGAAATAAGAGGCAGAGATATCTAGCAGGGAGAATCAGGGGAAATTCATGGAGAGTATGACATTTTGAGCGGAATCCTGGAAGATAGGCAATATTTAGGCATGCAGAGAAAGTGGCAACAGAACTTCATGATTAGGTCACAGTGTGAGTATGGGAGTAGCTAGAAGAGGTCAAGGCAAAGAGGAAGAACTGTTAGGCTGAAGTGCTGAGTGTCTTAAGTGGAATTCAGGTAGATAAAGAAGGAAGGAAAAGTTGGAGCCAACTGTATAATCTTTGTTGCCAGAATAAGTCATTAAGACTAATAAGAAGGTAATAAATAGGTAGCCATTGAAGCTTTTTTTTTTTAAACAACAACAAAACAAATAAAACGTTTTATTTTGAAATAAACTTAGACTCACAGAAGAGTTTCAAAGGTAATACAGAGGGTTCCCACGAAGTAGTCAACATCATCTAACTTTTCATGTTTTAAAAATATAACTGTTTATGTAGCATTCTTATAGTACACTCCTATATTTGGATCCCCTTTCTCATGCTTAGTATAGTATATGTCTTGGTTTTTTTTCTTACTCAGAAATGTCAAAGATTTTTTTTCTTATTTATCTTTTCGAAGAAATAGTTTTTGATTTTGTTGACACGTTTGTTAGTTTTTGCTATATTTCATCAACTCCCCCGAAGCTACGCTACATATACATTCAATGTGGATTAAAAAACAAAAGCAAAAACAAAAAACTGAGATCAATATACAAATGTTGTATTTTAAAAAAAGTCTCTTTATCCATCTTTTAAGCAGAATGCTATCTGTAAGTTCCACACAGCTTCAGAGCTGTGTGATTCTTTTATCATGATCCTGCTTGGAATATGGTGTGCCATTTCAATATAAAAAATTGTGCTTTTCTTTAACTCAAAGAAAAATTATTCTGTTATTTATTTTCTCCCATTTCTTTGTCTCTTTCTAGAACTTACATTAATATTTACCTCCAGGATTTATTCCCACATCTCCTGTACTGTTTTTTGTCCATCTGTCTTTCGCTCTAAGTTTTAGAAAATTTACTTTACTGCTTATTTTTTAACTTTGTTATCCTTACTAAATTGGCTGAGATCTATGTCCACTCATCTGTTTATTTCTCTTTCATTTATTTATTTTTATTGTTTTAATTTGACAATCATATTTTAAATTTCTTGTTTCCAGCTTGCTTCTATTTTCTATAGCTATTTTAGGGATAAATGTCCTCCCATAATTTTTTGAGGATACTCATTGTAATACTCTCTTATGTCCTCTGCTGCATGGATCATTTCTCTTCTTTTGTTTGCTTGCCTTGACCTTTTCTCTTTTGCGTTTAGCTTTCCTCACATGTTTGGTGATCTTTAGCCCACTGACATTCATGGGCAAAAAAAATAGATTCATTCAGGTGGCTGGTAAGACCGTGCTCTGTGGCTGAGTAGTTCTGTTTCACCTGGAATGGGAAGTCTGCTCCATCTGAGTGGGCAGACTTTCCCTTAGGATGCTCAGTAATGGAATGCAGGTTCATGTAGATTAGGGAATGGCTTCCTCAGTTGCTGTCTTTCTTCCTTACCTGCTCCTCATCCTGTTTTAAGTGTCTGGGCTTACATTAAGCCCTGTACGAAGGCTTCTAGACCCACTTTCAAATCATCCTCATTAGGCAATTCACTTTCATTAGTCAAAAGTCAAAATCTACTGGTGACCATTGCTCAGGGTAGGAGAAGGCAGGACCTTCTTAGCTGGCTGGGTCAGACGTTTTGAAGAGAATATTTTGATTAGCCTTAAAATTACCCCTCGCTACTGCCAGAGTAATCTTTCTGAAACTCATTTGAATATATCACTCTCCTGCTCAGAACCCTTTGGGGCTTCTGATTTTATATAGAATAAAACCTGTTCTCCTTTGCAAAGCATGAAGATCCCTTATGGTTTGATGTGAGTGCTTAACCATCATCTCCTACCACTTCTCTGCCACAGACACAATTTTGCTACCAGCATTCTGAAAGTGCTGGTGGTTTTCCTTTGTTCCATGCCTTTGCACATGCTGTTCTCTAAGAACGTCATCTTCCCTTTACCAATTGGCAAAGATATCCTCTACTGCACCTCAGATTGTGATTGCATTCCCCTTGAACCTTTTGATTTCCTCTGGGCAGACATAGGTTTGTGGGTCTATTTATTCAACTATATCCAACCCTCACTTCCCAAAAAAGCTGAAATAACATAAAACAGATACATGGTAACAGGATAACATAAATGAGTGAGACACACTACATTCAAAGGGAGAGTAAAGGTAGAAATATAAATAATAGTGAGTATGAGGTTAGTTCTAAAAACTGTATGCATGACATTAAGTTCTGTAGACTTATACTACAAAGAGATACACTGAAAATTTGCCTCTCAGCTTCCTAGTTGTCAAAGCTAAGAGAGAAATTTTAATGCTTGTGATTTCACATTGTCTATAAACTATAAATAAAGGATTTTGTCTTATAAGGCAATTATAGTTATTGAAAATTGAGAGATGATTTACTGTACTAAAGGGGTACTTATAAAGGTGACTGGTAAATTGAGAAGTTCCTTCCTTTATACTTTCATTGACCCTCAAATATAATTCTATATAATTACTATAATATTTTTATACATAGATTTCCTCAAGATATGCACCATATCCTCATTACTTGGCCCAATGCTTGATATTTCCTAGTCACTCAATGAGTATTTGTTACACACACTTGGATAACCAGATGTTGATAGTTAATGTAGGCAAATGTTTTTGTGTGAGTAGGTATACAACTAGAAATGCATCATCATTTACACCCATTATAAACATAAGAGATATTTAACCAACTAGGAGAGTATAATAATTATCAAAACAACAGTTGGAATACTTGCTATGTACCAAATAAACACATTGCATGTATATCTCCCATGGGTATTATTCCCCATCTCAAAGTTGGGGAAATCAAAAAGGTAAATTAGTTTCTCAAAAGTATACAGTTATTCAGAGGCAGAACTGCGGCTTAGCACAGGTGCTTGAACCCAGTCCTGTGAGTTTCAATCTTTGTTGTTGGTTCATGCTTTGGTGTATATTATATTGATTAGTATTTGATTACAAAATTCATGAAATTGAAGACTTTCTACTGATAAAAGGGCCATGATGGGAGGACTGAGCCAAAGTTCCCTTGTTTTTTAAGGTATATTCCAAAATATTTTGAGGGAAAAGGCAGCAGATATCAAGCAAATAAAATGCTATAAAGTTCATTTTCCATGAAGAGGTATCAGGGGATACTCTAATATAAAATAATTCCACAACTTTTTTCACTGCAATTAAGAAAACTTATGATGTTACCATTTTATAAAAGGGCTTCCTCTGTTTTAACCCAATTACCTTTCACTTACCAGTTTATGGTCACTTCTTACCTGAAAGTTGCCAAAACAGCTTCCCCCAGGGAGGGTCACATAACTCACAAAAGGAGGGCCGGGAGAGGGCAGGGACTCATAGACCACCACGCCTTCACTTGGGGACGCAGCCCTCTGTTGCTGCTTGCTTTCCCAAAATTCCTGTAACATTGACACAACATTCACTGAAAAAGACAAGGAATATAATCAGTTATTAAGGATGGACACACTCTGGCAAAACAAAATTTTATTTGCTGGATGCTTTTAGTTTTGAAAGAAGCAAATACTATTTAACACCAATGTATTTATTTCTTCAAGAGTATGGCTCAGGTGGCTTGGTACCCTAATTCCAACAACATTGCAGTATATTAAATTTACTTTATAAATTAATTTTAATATCAAATTTAAAAATCTCACTCCTTCTTCTTTGAAAATTTGCATTAATAAACTTTGTCCAGAGCTATAATTATCCATGGCCTCCGCTCCCATTTCTCTTAGATTCTAAAACCTGCAAAGTGAAAGCTGAATTTGGAGGTAAAGTTGTAAGCAATGTAATTTTAATTGGGACTCGCCTATTATAAGATTTAAGAGGAAAAAGGAAGAAAGAAGAAAACTCTTTCATGCTCCTCTCCACCCCAACCTAAAGGGGAATGAAAGGCAATTGTGTAATAAGCAGGAGGCTGGAAAAAGCCATAAGTGAAACTAATAACATGGAGGCCTTGTTAAGGACCACGTCTGTTAGATGACTTCAGAAAACATAATAATGGCTATAGCCATGTGTTTTAGATTAAATAACCTGTGATAGCCTGCAGAATTTCCAGATCAAATTAGGTTGGTTTGTTTATCCTGTACTGCAAATTGAATTGTGGAAATTAACAAGGATAATAGAATTGTAGACCCTACAGGTCATGCAGGCAACACTCTGCCTAATGCAGGAATTCCCAGCAAATACTACTGAAAGCTGCCCATCTGGCCTGTGCCTGAACATGTGGAAGGACTTGGTACATAGCTTACCTTGAGGCAGCCCATTTCAACTGCTAATGGTTCTGATTGTCAAAAGGTCCTTTTTCGAGGTGAGCTGAAATCTGCTTTTCTATAAGGTTCATACAAGTAGTCCACTTCCCATTTCTGGGGCCTCATAGAAATTTATTCACATGAAAGCCCACCACATAACTTGACGGCAGTGTAGGATATTTACTATTTTTGCCTGCTTGGCTTTTGCTTCTTTCCCCTCTTTGTGGGAATAGTATAAGAGTTTTCCTTAAAGAACCACTTTTCCTTTGACTGTATCTTCTTCAGGGCTGAGAGTGGGGATTTAACCAAAACCAAATCATTCAAAGCCAATGAATCCAAGAATTCCATAGGAAATGTTGGAAGACTAAATTCTCCTTTTTCACTAGTGTTGCCAGGGGGATAGGAGATAAATGTGGTGCTGCCCGAGGAAGGGGGAAACATGGATGGCAAGAAAGCCAACATAGAGAAGTGTAGAACCAAAAGACGAAGAAAGAAAGACTAAGTTCTGATGACATAGTTTGAGTCCCTGAACCAACACATCTGCTTTTTTCTTAAACCATTTTGCATTAGTATCTCTCACTTGCATATGAAAGTATAATAGTACGAACAACTCTCAAGTTTCCTCAAATTCTAGATTAAATAGTTTTTGTTCTTTCAAACATTCTTTGTGTAAAATAGTGTCTATACCCTTTGACATTCTCTGGAATACATTCCTGGATGGATGCTTCAAAATACTGGGCTTTGATATTTTTCAGAGAGTCAAGAGAGTCACACAGTTTGACCTGGAAGGAAAAACATTGCACAACCCCCTTTAAGTTGTTGGCTAGAGCACCTGGCTCCTTTATCCCTGGTCACCTATCAGCTTCAGTGTGTAGTTCAGGCAAATTCTCAAGGCACTTAAGGACTTGGAAGCCTGTGTATATTTAAAAACTGCAGTGCTTAGTTTTTAAGAAGTTGTTTAGAAAGAAACTGGGACCATGTAAGACTATCAGAGGGGGCACTTGAATTAACAAATAAAATGCATGTTGAATGGTCAAGATGAGATTGGTCAATATAGAGATTTTTCATTCATTCAAAGATATTTACAATAATATTTTTTACCAGTTGATTTAACTCAAAATAGCATTAGAACATTTATTCCCTAAACTGTATTTCTGCTCCTCATCCTCCCCTGCCTCCCATTTCCAAGAAAATAAGGATTTTTTTGAGCGGGTTGATTTGTGTCTCTACTTGCATTTGACCTCCAGAATTCAGCAGAGATGTCTTGAAAATTGAAGCCTAAACCAAAGCCAGTGGCCTGTTGCTCAGATAGTCAACAAAGCATATTAACCTACTATTTTGATTAAGTTCATTGTTGAATGATGTTCAGCTGAGAATTGGAGTAAGATAAAGACTCATGATTATTTAGGTAAATGAACACAAGAATTTTGACATGTAAAGTTATGTGGACTAAAGAGTTTGAAGGCGTGTACTAAGTAAAATTTCTGCATGAATAAAAGTAGCAGTTTTCATATTTTTCATTCTGCAACCTTGGAAGATTGCTTTGATGGTTCTATGTATGTCATCACTTCTAAAGAGTACAACATATGTTCAGGCACGCACACAATCCATCTTTCTATCTCTATCTCTTCTTGACGACTGAAAAACCAGATGAATGTAGTGCAGAGGGAAGAAGGCCAGCTTGCTATTTGGAATTCCATTCCAAAGACCGGCAAATCAGAGGATACTCTATTTATGAAAAACATGCTCCTCAATTTTTTGAAGTAGCAACAACAAGGTTCATGGACAGTATCAAAGAAAATGCAAGCAGAGGGTCAAGCACTGCTGAAGAAATCCATTCAAGTTTGATAGACCTCACTACACAGTTTAGTCTCTAGATGCAGTTGCTCCATCAGTGCTCAGCCGTTGATCCTGCCTTCCATGTTACAAACAAACTTGGACTACCAAGCATGTGATGTCCATTCCTACCTCTATCTAGTGACTCATCTGCACAAGTACCCAGTTCCACCTTATTTCCTACACTCTCAGATGAATTTGTGTTGCTTCTCCTGGGTATTGATATGTTAGTCATTCTCTTGACTTCCTGTTTTTAAATGTTTCCTCTTTATACGCTCCTTCTCAACTGCCAAAAGTATGCTTACGGAGATAGATGAATGAATGAATGAACCAATCAATCAATCAATGACATGAAACAGTCAACCTTGGGACTATTTCTGGCTACTAGTTATTAAAATTTTCCCATTATAGTTAAGCTGCTAGAAAGAATACTCTACATTAGTATTTCTGTTTCCTTATCTTCCATTCATTTTTAACCCCTCACAATCTGGCTTTCCTCTACATTATTCCACTGAAACTACTCTGACAAATATCATCAGTTCCTATTTTTAGTCCTTATTTACTTAACCCTGAACTGCTTTTGATAGAGCTGATCAATTTCTTTTAGAAACTCTCATGTCCCTAGGCTTTTCTGATGGTTTCTTCATGATTCTGCTTCTCTATTTCTAATAATTTCTTCTCAGTCTCTTTTGTGTGCTTCTCTCCTTTTGCTCATCCCTCATGTTGATTTGCACGAGCATCTTGTCCTTGTCTTTGCTTTCTTCTCTCCCTACTGTTATCCTTGAATGGCAAAACCTATCTCCATGACTGCACCTACCATAACATACACTGACAGTTCCCAAATATTCTCCTGTAACTCCGACTTTGTTAATAGATACTTCCATTTGGTGTTGCACGAATTCAACATATTCCCAAACTCAGCTCATTTTTCTCCTCATTAACTCTTCTCTTTTTCCTGAATTACTTAGAAAGTAATGTGATCATCTACCCAATCACTGAAATCAGAAACCTGACAAGAACCTTAATCTTAATATTCTCTTTCTATATCTAGTAAATGCCCAAGTTTCATAAATTTCATATCCTGATATCTCCCATTGTCATCACTTATTCTCAGCTTATACTATGGTTGCTGCATTGGCTTCTATCTCACCAAGTATATCATAATACCCTCCTGACTCCAATTATCCTCCCGTCCAACCTATCCTCCAATTGTTTCTAGGGTAATCTTTCTGAATCTCATAGCTGATCAAATCATTCACACCTTCTTAAAATTTTTTTGTGAGTCCTTCATTACCTACAGGATAAATAATTCCTTGGCAAGGCATAGAAAACCCTATGTCTTGATACTCTCTGTTATTCCAAACTTTTCTCTTCAAGTCACCTTTCAGGCCCCTCACACTCTCATGCTTCTTATTTCACTGGCAAGCTCCACATTTTCATTCTCCTCTTGGAATGCCTTCTTTCTACTGTCCATTTTCTCCCTTGATAGGACCTACTAATTTTTAAAGATTCACTTCCAGCATCAGCTCCTTAGAAATAAAACCAAAACTAAAATAAGCAATAAATCTTTGATATGAAAATTGCAGTCCTCTGAGAAATAGCATAGATATAACTCTGGATATGTTAGAAATATAGGATCTTGGGATGCACCCCGGGCCTACTGAACCAGAATCTGCATTTATTAACAAGATTCTCAGGCAATCTGATGCACGTGAAAGTTTGAGAAGCCCTCTGTAGGAAGAAGTTGCTATTCTCATCTCCCTTATCATGTAACTATTATATGCCAGCCACTAAATAATTTCTCATTTAATCCTTGCAATGTCCCCTAGAGATTTTATCATTCAGAACTTAGAAGATAAGAAAAAATGCTCAGGGCACAATCATACAACTACTATGTCTCAGACCTGGGATTTTAAACCTGGTTCTATCTGAGAGTATAGTCTATGCTCTTTGTTCATCCTGAGACACTCCCTAATTATGATGGAATTTAAGTCGTTTTCATGCATGTCTATTTACCTCTACTAGAGTTAGTGTTCCTCAGACAAAGAATTGTATCATTTTTTCCACAATGTCTGGAACATAGCAGGAGCATAAATGTTAGCTGAGTACTGGAATGTCATCAGAGATAGGGAAGATGTGCTGCATTTGCAATGCTGTTGGTAAGGGAGGCATAGGTGTCTCCTCATAAGAATCGCTTCACTTATCTTTTCCCAGGGGCCATGTTTTTCTGACACCTGTTCTTGACATAGTCGAATAAAGAAAAGGCCAATATTTTTAATACAAGTGATATGACATGTTTCCAGCTTGGAACTGTCACACTGAATGAGCAATCTGTGTTCTTGTGAGCAGGTATCCTGATGCTCAGTCTTCAGCCAACACTTCACTCTGGTGTAAATAACCACGGGTTGCATTCCTCAAAGAGGCTGTGATTAGGCCTTCCATTCCAATCTGTTCTTTCAAGGAAAGATAGCTAAAGGAGAAACCAGAAGAGGAATAAGAGATAATGACAAAAGACTGAGGAGGGCTTTGAACAGGCTTCCTGGGCAGATGGACATGAGCAAAAGTCAAAGGCAAGTCTTGGCCAGATGGTGACTTGCACCTCAGGGTTAGGAAGCTGTAGTCTGGAACACATTATTTTGGCCATGCATGACTTCTTCCAAAGTTTAGTAAATTTATTTTTAAAAAGTTTCTACTTTATTTTAATGGACACTGAAGGAAATGGTCTTTATCCTAGGATAATAGCATAAAACCAGTTCCTATTTGTGACTTCTTTAATGCCCTTATAAGAACAGAAAGATACCAGAGCTTCCTCTCTCAGCCATATGAGGATGTAGCAAGAAGGCAGTTCTACAAGCCAGGAAGAGGGCTCTCAACAAGAACCAAATCTTCCAGAAACTTGATCTTAGAGTTCCCAGTCTCAAAAACTGTGAGAAAAAAATTTCTGTTGTTTAAGCCACTCATTCCATGGCATTTTGTTACAGCAGCCTGAAATGACTAAGACAAATCTCTTCAGCAGTTTTGAATATTTTATGTGTCCAATAGATAATTTGCTTGTAGTTTACAGACACTAGTGTGGCTATTTTCTTTTTTTACTGTGTTTTGAAATTTGAACATGACAGAGTTTTCAGAGTGTTAATTAGATCCCCAAGTGAGTCTCTCATAAATGTGTTTTTCATTTTCCCCTTCCTAAAGCTTTCTTTTTGACTATAAAGTTCAGCATTGAAGTTTTCACAGAAGACAGATGACCAATGAAGGCATCCTACAATGTATAACACCTAGAGTGAATCTTTGACTCACTCTAGCAGAAATCCTCAATCAGCTTCAGCAAAGGCAGTGACTTTACTTGTCCTTGAACATATAATGCTTACTTTCTACCCACGCCTTGGTTCAAGTTCTCTCTTCTGCCTTGAGTGTTGTTTCTGCCCCTACTCTCTATTCATCCAATTTATTCCCATACTTCAGAGGAAATACCACCTCCTCCATCATGCCTTACTCACTGGTTTGCAGTCCACATGAATCTTCTTTTCTGAGCTCTTATATTCCATAAATGGTCCTGTGTATCAGCACTAAATCTCCTGTTAAACATGCTAATAAAATGGATGTGGTGCTCCTGGATAAATTTATCAAGTCAGACTTGGCTGGACTTCCTTCTGGTCAGAGGAATAAAATGCCTCGTGATAACAATTCATTTTATAGAATACGGGTTTGTGTTATTTAACTCACAGAAGATTGTAAGATTCTAGAGAGCAGGACTCTGGTTTATTCTCTGTAGCCTCCCTGGTATCCAGCACAGGGCTATTTATCTAGAGGTAGTTGTTGAATTCATTTGGAATCTAAGAAAACTACATATCTGAGCAGTTTGAGTGCAGCTGAATGAAAGTATGGAAGGTAAATGAAGTCACTAAGACTCATGGAGAGGTCAATACTTCCTTCTGGAATAGCAGGTTTTATGTATAAACCACCATGTGGCCCAGACAACATGGACGTGGTGGTGATAGCCATGCCTCGGCTGGAGATGGTGGAGTAGGAGCAGAAAGATGGAGCTCAGTCAGAATAGACAAGTGATTGTTAGTCACTTGATAGCTGGGGCTTTACCTTCATAAAAAGCAGAGTGTAGAAGAACCCTCAATGGGGGATGATGAGTACTTTTGTCTTAGAGTGCCATTTATGTTGACTGCCTGGAGCACTCTGTTGAAAGGATTAAAAAGTAGCTTGTGAAACAGAACACCAGAATAAACCAGCAGTGTGGCACTGGCATAGTCTATCTGGTAATATTGACTTTGACAGTATGGAGTAAAAAAGTTCAAAACAGACCTCTGCCTATAAAGATTTACAGTTTGATTACAGAAATAATACAGTTATAATATAATTAGTGAACACAATATTAAGAGTACTACATTGTAGAACAGAGATGATTTTAAAATAATATTTAAAACAAAAATTTATGGCACCATAATTAACAATTAAATCAATAGAAAGTGAAAAATAGATGAATGTGGGCTGAAAAGGTCAGAGAAAATTTATATTTAAGGAGGGCCTAAACTGAGCCACTTCAGAGGAATAAGATTTAGACTGGGATTGGAGAAGGGAGAGAAGTTGTGTTCCCAAAGTAGTGAGCGGGTATTTGACAAAGAATAAGAAAAAGAACAATGCCTCAGCTGAGGAATTATGTAGGAGGCCAATAGGAAAGGGTGCCAGCAGGAAAGGGATATGATTGGGCAAGAGACAAGGTAAGGGAACTTAACTTCTTTTAGTAATTGAACATCAGTTATTGTCCTGGTGTCCCAGCTTTGCCTGAGTGGGAGAGAAAGGCAGAGGCACAGAGTCCTTTGTCCTTTGTCCTTGCTAAAGTGCTGTGCTGCCTGTGGTGGCTTCAACCATGAAGAAGAAAGGCCTGGACACTTGGAGAGAATGTGCAGCTGCTCTTGGTTAGCAGGGTGAGCCCCAGGAGAGTGGCTCTCTGCGAGGAGCTCAGCAAAAAATCTAGAAGTGGGTAGGAGATGAAGCAAGCAAGAGAGTGCTCTTTTGGCATCCTGGAGGAAGCACAAAATCTCTTCTGAGAAGGAAATCGATAACTGGACACTCAGAAGATTTTTATTCTAAAAATGCAGAACTTGTCATTTTCACAGATTAGATACGATGCAGATGCTGGAAGGGACATATTATCTATGTTTTCATATGGGAATTCTGAGATCTAGATGATGTAAGTGCCCCGTGGATTATAAAGTATATTATAGGAGAGTCCTCAAATACAGGCACTGGTTGGAAAACATTAAAATGCATTCTGCTGCATCTTGTCTTTGCACATTTTATCAGCAGGCAGGCGGTTTACTTAGAAGGTAAAATTATAGACTCTGGAGCCAGAATGCCTGGATTTGATTCCTGTCTCCACTACTGTAGGACACCTACCTAACTGCTCCAGCTCTGTAAAATGTAGTACTTACAGGGTTGCTATAAGGCTTAACATGGAGAATGCTCACAATAGATCTTTGACATCGTAAGCACTAGAGTGTTAGTTTAGCTATTATTTGTGGTTAGAGAAGGTGAAGGAAGAAAGGAAAAGGGATGATTATATGCTTGCATATTGCATCTTTGAAACTGACTGTGCCTGGATTGGAAACCATATCATTAAATATTCTAAAAATAGTATGCAAGTCTGAAAATTCTCTCATTGTATACATTGTGCTATTTATTTCCAAAGTATCTGAAGAGTTCAGAGATGTAAAAGAGAAAGTTCTTTTGATGCTATTCATTAGTAAAGCCAAAACTTCATTATAGCCAGAAAATAAATGGATGAAACGGTACATATCTCAAAATCTGGAAATTTGGATGTTTGTCTCAATTATTTACTTTCTAATGGATGTTAAAGGTAATAGACCTGCTCTTAGCAAAAACCACAGAGAGGATCTAACTTTTAAGTTAATGTTTAATGACTGCTTATGCTTCAGGAACGTAGAAATATTACAGTTGATTGCCTAGTTCGATTATCTAAGTCCTGCATGGAAGACAATCATTTGTCTGCAAAAAGGAATCTTAAAAGTATATTATAAATCCATTAGAAAAAATTTCTTTATGCTGTACATGAGAAAAATTTCTAGCTGGGTGAAATTTACCTTTCCAAGATGATTAATATATTTTCAAATTGATTCATTGCCTCCAAACAGGTGACTATATGTTTTGTAATATTTTAATATAGTCTTTAAATTAGCCTTAGCAGATAATATTTTAAAATAAAGTTTATTAGTATTTTCTATTATTGTAATTCAATCATGTACAACTTATTTTTGTCAATGTGATTTCCTACTTTGGTTGAGGAAAAACAGGAAAAGGACACCCAAATAATTTGAGAGGTAAGGTCAAGGCGCGATGCAATCTGCCATTCATGCAAAATGGGTTGCAAAATGGGGGTGCCTTTGGTTCTGGTGCTTGGCTCGGTGAACTCCAGGACACCGACCAACAGAACTGGCTGTTTAATCATTTATAACCACCCTCAGGCTCTGCCAAGTTTTAATACAGCTAAATGGAATCTTGCTGACACAGCTCCTGTGTTGGGTACAACATGTAGGAAGGGGTCTTGGGCCCCTTTTTCTTTTGTGTAGACATTCTTTCAAAGGTAGCCACAGCCACACAGCAGGACTGAGACAGCTTTGGAGTCTTTCTTTGTTTGTAGCAGAGGAATTTTCTTTTTAGTAATGCTGGAGAGTCAATGCCTAACTCCTTCAGCAGCTGGAAAGCTGGTTGTGTTTCTTCTTTTGTTTGAGTTTTCTTTTCTTCTGGTCTGGTCCCCATCTTCTACCCTGAACACTTTTCCCATGGGAATTATAATCTTGTTGGTGTTTTCTTGGGAATTATCTAACATATACAAAAAGTGTATCATTCTTTTTGGTTTAATTTTCACCTTTAGGATTTAAAATTGCTGGACTGTAAATCATTTGGGGAGAAATTTAAATAACACTTTTTTTTTTATATCTTTGAAAGTACAGAGTGATTTTTTTTTAAGAAGGCAGAGGGGAGAGAATAGGAAAAAGCAGGAGAGACTCACAAAGACATATTGAAATAAAAAGTCATTAAGTATGTCAGAATTAAAACAGCAGCAGCATGCTTAAGTTCTCATGTGTGATTTATATGTGCACCATGGGTCAGATGATGTCACACAATCACAAAAGCCACATAAAATAAAAACCTGATGTAATCTAGTTAACCAATCAGGAAGTATATATCTTCCCATGTTCCATCAGGCACTGACATTGCCCTGTATTTAAGAAACTTTGTAGGACTATTGATTTTAGATAACCAACCCAGGCTCCAAAAAAATTCCAAAAGCAAAACAAAACAAAAAAACAGGTTGCTTTGCTGACCAGTTAGTTCTGTTTAGTTAAAATGGTCAAATCTGTGCAAATGTGGCTTTAGGCATGTAACATACCTTCGCTGGGAACAGTATTATAAGAAAGCTCTTCACATTCCCTCCACAGCTATCTCATCAGGGTTTATGTTCAAGGCACAGAGTTTGGCCCAACAGAGCATAGTGTAGGGCCTCTGTTGACCCACAGTCGAGGGTAGAACCTGAAGGTGAATATAAGGATTGTCAATCTAAGTCACAATGCCAATGTGGTTGTATGAGATCATTTAGGCTGCTCTACCAAGACAAACCCAAAGCAGTACTCTGGAGAAGTTGCCTGAGATGGCTGTGTTTATCTGAGCCCCTTCTTCCTCCATGCTCCATCCTGTCTCAACTGGTTGTCAACTTAACCCTCCAAGCAATTAGGTTGTGATTAAGGTGTCAGTAGATGAGGACTTAGAGGGTCTCAATACGTCTATTTCATTATAAAGAACACCTGACAATGGGAAAAACTTTTCCCCTTTTGTGATGTAGAAAACCAACCAAACCAACAATCAAAACAGGTCTGCTCTGGTCCTGGTAGGTCCCTGGCCCCATGGGAGGCACCCTGGGGGTTACATACGAGTGTAAGCTATGGCTTTGCCCTCCTGGGATTTCCAAGTTAGGTGTGGACAAAAATATACCAGTGAAGCTGTAACTTATAATGCATGAGAGAAATGTAAACTACATAGTATAGGCCCTAAGTGTCAAAGGAGTGGTGAGCAAATGATGGGTTCCCACAGCTGCCTAACGGGATGAGATCAAAATAGGGATCAACTGATTATCATCGCAGCAGGAAAAAAAAACAAAACACAAAAAAAACAACGTAATTCAAACAGCATTCCATGAACACCAGAGAGAGAATAGAAATACAAGGAGTGTAACAATTGCCTATTTTGTCAATATTAAACTTTCAGTAGGATTCTTTTTATTCCGTTTCTTTTAAAATAGGATTGTTTTAACTACCTTGACAGAGTCTTTGGGGTTAAAACTTCAATATGAAATGTATTAAATAAAGAAGATTCTTTTATGAAAGGCTTCTAAAGTTGTCTTACTTTTCTTAAATCAATCTGTAGCACATAATCAGTAAAACCGTATCATTTAAACAGAAAATTCATAGCTTAGAAACTCACCCTTGTGCAGCTGTATCCTATTATGGGCTGTAACTTAACACATGAGTTTCAGAAGTTGTTAAAGTTGAGTTCAGGCTAACAAATCTTAACTGTTAAAAAAAAAAAGCCTATGGTGAAAGAGACAGTAGACCATGAAGAGGCACCAGATTTGGTCACAGGATGTGTCAGTCATATTTTATTTTGATTTATTAAATCTTACATATTAAGAAATAAATGTATTAGGACAGATATGGCCAAAAAGTAATGAAGAAGCCACTTTTTTTTTTTCATTTTTAAAAGTTTTCTTCTGAGTCTGAGACTTTTAGGATTTAACTTCTGCCAAATGTATACTTACTGAAAAAAGAAGAGAAAAGTGCTTATCCCAGTGGTATCTGAACTGAAATCTGCATTTTCTCTTAGTATAAATTCAAATAAAAATAGTTGGTATTATCTCTTAGTACAAATTTTTTAAAAAATAAAATTAGTATTTGAACAAACTTCAGTAGAGGAGATATTCGCAGTTCAAATTATTGTAATTAAGATACAATCATTAATCCAAAATGAGCTAGCAAGCAGTGGAGGTTTTTCATTTTTTTTTTAATCATGTTCTTTCAGGCATATTTTACATGGTAGAATGCAATATGTGTAGAGATTTTACTGCACAAGTACCTTCAACCCTTACATCCTACTCTATTCCTTTCTGTGAAATGTAAAAACCATAAATGTACCATCAAATTTATAGATTTCAGATAACTACACTAAAAAGTATGGGATGAAAAAGTACTTGACTTGAGGATTTTTGCTCTCTCACAATGCATACAGTCAGAGTCATGATTACTAAGATGTTTTTAATAGCTCTGTAGTCTGGTTTAATTTTTCGAAAGGGTAAAAATGCACTTTTTGATGTAATGTATTCACCTATCTGATATAAATAAAACTTTTCACGCAGAAAAATGTTTCCCCAAATGGAAGATTAATGCACCTTAAATATAGCAATTTGCTTCTAATAGCACAATGTTTCGTGAAAGTTCCATCTCATTTTCCATATAATTTGGGGAAACATATTGGTGAAATTGAACATGTCACTTTATAAGTCAATGCTAGACATCAACACCTTTTCAGCTTCAATGACAACTGAGATAGCTTTTGAACAATCTGTTAGAGAAAGTTTGCTTTGATTTTGGCCTTCAGTTAGTCAATGTGGTTTCTCCCATGTTTAGATTCACAAATCTTACATCTTGCCTAAGTGGACAAAAGGATTCTTTCTGTGAAAAAGCTGTAATTGTCTCCCAACTTGATATCAGAAAGTGTTCCTCCAACAGATGTCAGTATAATCTTATCCCCAATGCAACATAAGGCCATAAACTTCCAGAACTAATCTAGGATCACTGTTAACGCCAATGGCTCCCTATTGCCTGCACTTCAGAGTGACTCCACCTGCCTTCTCAGCCTTGTCTCCACCTCTCCCAATGCATTGTTCTTGCATTGCCTGATCTGCTTTTGGACAAGCTGTTCTCTCCTCAAAAATGCCTTTCCCCCACTCAATCTCCTGTCACATTCCTGTTCAGATATGCCTATTTAATGAGTTCTCTCCACACTCCCAGAATTAACTTCAATCTCCCTTCTGTTTTCCTAACAGATATTGCCATGACATGGTAATGTAACACCTCTGGGAAGCAATGTCTTGTAGTGGCTAAAAGTGAGGAGTTGGAAAACAGAATTTGAATCCTGGCTCTATCACTTACTAGCTATGTAACCTTGGAAAAGTTACCTTAATCTCCACGAGCCTCAGTTCCCTCACCTATAAATAACAATAGTACCTACATTACTGTCTTGCTGTGAAGAATAAATGTTCTTAGCACAGTGCCTGTCATCACACAATGAGTACTTGACATTACTATGAGTGGATGAAGAGCTCAAACATGGCAGATAAGAATACTGTGGTCTTGTAATTTGAAGAGTTAACCCTCAGAGTAGGACCTGAAAGTGTAGCCATCTTAAAGTCATGTGGTGACTTCCTTTGAAAAGGCATGTGTGGAACTGTCAAATAGTGGAAAGCAAATAGTAGGCTCACACACACCTTCATTGAAAGAGCTGACAGGGGCTGCTTTTAGGATAGCTCATCTTTGGTTGTGACATATGACACACAAAAAGAAACTGGATGTTGCACAAAGGCAAGACTGGAAGGCAACATGGAGATAGGCCTTAATTTCTTTGCAAAGAAAATCTGTCTGGTGATGTGGAGACTTCCAGTACTACTTGTTATAAAATGGAGACATTTAGGTAGTGAAGGACAATTCAGCTTAAATGAACAAACTTCAAATTGAGAGCCCGCCTTATTTAAAAGGAACAAATTTCCTCTACTTATTTAAACTTACTTAAAAGGAACAAACTTCCTCTATTGAAGTTTGTTCAAATACTCTTTCCACTATTTTACATTTGAGTTATAACACTGGGAAAAGGTAAAAACAACAACAACAACAACAACAAAAAACTGTTATGGAATTCATTTCCTTACAGGAAAAAAAAAACACAAAACAAATTACAGCTACTGCCAGATGAACATTATGTCTAAAACAAATGAGGGATTTAATGCATTGCAAAATGCCACTTGGAGGGCTTTGGCTGAGAAAAGCATTCAAACTTTATTCCTTCACATGAATGTAACTATCCCCATGTGCATTGGTCTCAGGCTAGAAAGCTCTGGGTGCTTTTCCTAACCAACTTAATGAGAAAATTTAATTTTCTATTGCTAGTTTTTTAAAAAATCAAAAGCTGACTAAACACAACAAATTAGTCGAAAAATCATTTACATATCCTGAATTATGTTTCTAAAGAATAATAAAAAAAAAACTGCCTTTGCATTTATAGAAATTTAGAAAAACACTTTTATAGTATTTTTTTTTTATGCTCTTTTGATCATCTGTGCTGGGTTTTAAAAATTCTTGGATTGACTTCATCATGCAGGAAAGCAAGGTAGCAACTTTTTTTAAGGAACTGGCAGTGATGTACTTAAGGGCTCAGCCCTTTCCTTCTGGCGGGAAGAGACTGGATCTCATGGGGAAAGAGGAGCCAAGAGTGACTAGGAGGGGAGGAGGCTGCTCAGAACTTGCTGCTCAGGGCTGACAGCAGCTTTTTATAGGCTGTGTAAAACGGGTGTATGGTGGCAGCAACATATAGGTGTGCCAAAGAAAACGAGTCTGCGTGTTAAACTCTGGCATGTGCACCACAGGCTGCCAAGGCACAGCACGGTCCTCAGGCTAATTTTTGATGTCCTGCCCCAGAAAGTAAGTAAGCCTGTTTCCATTTATTCCATGAAGATGGTGAGTGGTTGAATGTTTTGATGTTATAAAAACTCCTGGTACAGAAATCTGCCATTTGGGTTACTTTCATTTAGACTTTTTTTTCAGATTAGACACATCTGAAAAAGAGCATCAGCAATTCAATATTCACATCTATTAATGCAAACAGTTGCAGAGTGGCAGCCCATTCTAGGGTAAGCAGGCAATGCTATCTGATCAAATTTAGGTTATATGTTAATGAATGAAATACATAAAATGGGACATTTCTTTGTTTTTCAATGTAAAAAACTCCTGCCAAGTCTGGATGACAAGACATAATGTTTTACTTTAACCCTTTTTCCATTTTATTCTCTGTACTAAATTGTAAACAATTTCTGAGATTTAGTTCATCTTAAAATATGGGTCATACGATTTAAGATTAAATTTCTTAAATTCACAATGAACTCAGTAAAAAATTTCTCCTTTATTTCTTTTTATTGTTTCCACTATCTTAACCCTCAGCATAAGACCCCTGGTCCTACATAATTGACTCAAAGCCTTGGGCAGGTCAAGAGCCCTTTACCCTTCACTAGTAATTCAATGCTATTGTAGGAGAGAGACATTCTTTTCTTTCCTTTTCACTTGCAGAAACATACCAAACCTGAATTGAGTCCAGGCTAGACTGGGGGAAAGAGTAATTTTTATTGGTTCTAACATAGCTATTGACACATACTTCAAGACAATATTTAAGAGAGAGAGAGAGAGAGAGAGAGAGAGATACAGAGAGAGAGAGAGACAGAGAAAGGGCTTTCATTTTATGTCATAAAGGGCAGAGTGGTTACAATTTAATTTCTAAGAAAAATTTTATAGAATAAAATGGCCTAACATTTCTTTTTCTTCGTTACACACATATGAGAAATATAAACTAAAAGGACATCTGGAAACTAACATTATTCAGCAATCAGAAAGGAATAATCCAAACCATTGAAGTTTTGGTGGAGACAAACTTAATGAGATTTACAAAAAAGAAAGCTGTAACCTATTGAAATAAAAAAAAAAAAAAATCCATATGCATTTTACCTTTCGGGCAGTTCCATAGCAAAGTTCTATTTCAGAAGCTCTTTGTAATATGAAACCCACTGTAGATAAGATACAACAGGAAGATAGTCTGTTTTGCAGCATCAGGAAATCAAATTGGTTCCAGAAACTAAGTTACATGACAAATGGTTTAATAGAATTGCTAGAATTGAAAAGCTTGATTGAATTATTTTTCATAATCATTAAAAGAAGATTTTGAAATAACTTTGCCAGAGCTGTTTAGATTTTTTGGAGGGAAGGGTGTTGCAGATGTGGGAAGACATCTAATTTTATTGGCCTTTTAAATAAAGTGTTATGATTTGTTATCAAAATTTAAGAGCTCAGTGGTGATGTATTAACTTTTGTTTGTAACAAAAAATTTCAGACAAAACAAAACTCGATTTAACATAACTAATATATGTTAGGGAGGATTAAACAGGTTAGCAAATATACATTTTATTATCATATTCAGGGTATTTTTAATTTTAATCTTAGTAGCAATCAGCCTGTTTTATTTTCCTAAAAAGCATCTACAAAAGTTCATTAAGTCTTAAACGAGTCTTAGATTTTAGGAGAGACTTCTAAATGGTTAGCAAGATGTATCACTGACAAAATAACCCGGCTACTAGTACCCGTAGGTGAAATGAAATGAAATCATTCTCCTGACTCAAGTCAGGAACAAGTTAAATATCATTTAGATCACAGCACACAGACTACAGAGATTTAGAAGAAATCATGCTTAAATAGGATGTGACTGGACGTTTAGACTATTTTCTAAGAGTCAAAAAACCTTTTTCCCTTTCAGTACTTACAATCTTTGAAGACTAGAGCCGGGTCTCTGTGAGGCAAGACTTGGGCAATGATGTGTCTCAGGGATTCCAAGGTTCTGTCCATCTTGGGTCTGCCTGTGTAAGCCTGCTGCACAGTGTCCTCATGCCTGAATTCTTGCAGTCCTGGACTGAATTTGTGCAGCTCATTGATGCACAGGATTACCAAAGAATCCCTTTTAACATCTGCCAATCAGACATTTCCCAGAATCTAAAGACCCTTCAGGGGGCCCTCCTCCCAGGCTCACTTATCTTTGTTGTGTGCTGAGCTAATTAGCTCTAAAGGCTGGCTGACAGGCTGGTTCCCATTGCTTCCTTCTGTTAAACACACCCACCTACAGGCCAGCTGGGGAAGCTCCCTCATCATGGGAACAGCTTTCCTCTCCAGCCAGATTTTGCCTGAATGGTGTGGAACTTCCTAACTTAGATATTTCTTTTTGGTCCCCATCTTCAAATGTGCTGTCCCCAGGTATACAGAATAAAGAAGATTACTTCTCAAGGAAATTTCCTTGGTAACCAAGTTGTTTCTAGCTTAAGACTTATAGCTCAGAATCAGTATAATCTATATTGTTCTCTGGTAAAGAAGTGCTACAAAGATTGTGAATGTAGCCACGCATCAGATTATGCCTTCTGTTTGAATTCAGCAACATCTCTTTGGGAGCCAACTTTTTAATTCCCTCCCTGCACCCCTACCCCCACCCGCAGCCCAAATTATAGTCACTTCTGATGAACAGTGGCAAGTAAAACCTCACAGACTGACTTTCAGCTTGCCTGGGAACATCTGTTTCCCTATTTATCCTTCAAAGCAAATCATTTCCAAGATTGTCTTTAATGAAGTCTACTATCACTTCCTTTCATTTCATGGTGTTTTTCTACTGAAAATTTTAGAAGCAAAAAAAAATTTTTGAAAAGAATATAAGTAGTTATTAAAAGATCTTAAGAAAACAGAGATTCTTTTTCTACTTATATCCTTGACTACTTAAAACATCTTTCCATAGGAGACATAAATATAAGTCATGGAATTCCATTGCAGTGATAAGGATTTGTAACAGATGTAAAAGAACTGAGTTTAATGGCTATAACCTGCGTTAGTTGTTGAAGATTTGTTGAGGACTTCTTTACTTTTATTTAAAATATTTTTCTAGGGTAGGCACAAGAGATTGCTTTCCAATTTTCAGATTTCAAAATTATGTTGTATTATATGATTAACTGAAACCACTCCTTTAAAGTCTATATAAAAAGAAAATGTTTTCCATGTGATCAGCTTTTTCACCTAGTTGGTAGAAGGATGGGCTTTATAAAAAGAAACAGGAGGAATGGGGCCATAATTATAATTCTTATTATAATGACTATAGCAAATGCCCACAGGGATTATATGCCACACACAACAGAGACTTGGGGCTGTCCCAGAGAGCAAAGATATTATTATAAAAAAGAACTTGAAAGAAGCAGTACTTCACATTAAGATACTTATTTAGTGTCCCAAAGTGTACTTTACATGAGCTGTACTAAACAGGATATCATTAATATCCTTGCCGTCTAGGAGTTTGTCATTTAAAAGAGAAACTGGAAGGTTTATAGACAAAAAACTATTATATATTAATTGGTCACAAAGTATAAATGAATGCAGTTACTTTCAGTGCGATATCGAATTGGAAATGAAGATATTTCAGGTTCCAATTAGAGAAACGAAAAATAATATGGAATTCTCAAAGGAGTGAGACTGATGAAAATAAAAAAATTAGAAATGATTGATGCTGGGATTTCAACCAACAAATAGACTTTTTATGGGCTTAAATTTAATTCCAGTAGTACATAAAAATATTTTGGTTGTGTAGTGTGGTGGAAGAACACTGAATCTTGGATTAGTAAAATCTAGGATTGATTTTTGTTATCTATATAACTTTAAAGAAGTCGCTCATCTTTTCTGGGTTCAGAGTCCTTACCTATAAAATTAGGGGTTTGAACTGGATGCTCTCTTTCAGATCTAACATCTATGATTCCATGACTATATTGCAAGCAAACACAAATATCATCACACATTTTATAGCCTTCTGGAAAGGTATGTATTTATTTCTTAAAAGCTGGACTGGTCTTCAAACAACTCACTTTTACTCCCACAGTCAACCTCATATCCATTCACCAATATGAGAGACACAAATTAATTGGGTGAATTCAAAGATACCTGTAATGCTAACTAAATTAAAAGCAAGAATTTGTTAAGAAAATTAATCTTCAACTTCCACAAGACTTTTCTAAAGAAAGTAAACTAGAGAACCCCAAAACAGCTTTGCAAAGATAATGTCATAAAAATATCATATTTTAATGTTATATTTTAAGAAATGAAAAAAGAATTCTAGAAAGGTAGATTATACAACATTCCAGTTAGTATAGTTTCTTCTTTCTCATTAGGCCCTACCATTCAGCAGTTTTCTGGAACCTTTGCTTACTTATGTACTTCTTCCTTGCCTGCCATAAGGACATTTCGCCTTAAAGTGCTATTGTAAGACAGTCTAGAAAAACAACTTTGTGGTTTCTTACCATTATAATGTGGAAAGCACTTGATAGAGATAGAAGAGCCTGAGAAATCCCTGTGCAATGTGTCTATCTTAGCACAGATTCTACATACAGTTCACATGTTAGATTTCACTGTCAATCTTAACCATTTGTACAGGGATAGACCAAAAGCAAAATCAAAGTATTGGAACAAGGGTAGATGACTACAGTGAAAACCAAAATGATGTTTTCACAAAACCTGTTAGAGTACTACTCAGAAGTATGAGAAATGACATCGAACTGACATATTCAGTGATCAAAACTTATCAACCAATATTAGAAGAGGAAGACTCAATGCAATGGCACACTTACCAAGCTCTCAGCAAGTATAGAACCCTTTCAGAAGATGAGATATCAAGGTGGTATATTTTGCACAAATTCATGCACAATGTAACAAAAAAGTCTATGGAAACAATATTATTTTGCTAGTAAGGAAAAGGAAATGCATTCCTATCATTCCAGTAATATTTTTGTTGTTCAATAGCTCATTTCAGGTATAAAAATTATAAGGAGGCAGGGGCCACTAATTGAAATAACATTCAGAAAGTTAGAAAACATAATAAACGCATCAAAGAATCATCTTTAGTCAAAAACAGGAAGGAATCCCCACCATACTTCTTGCTTCCCACTTCATAATCTGCTCTGCCGTGGAGAAGACTGGGGTAAGTGAAGCAGAACAGTGGCCGGTAGGTGAGGCTGCAGTAAAGTTGGAGAGTCTACAAGTCTTGAAAATTTCAGCACAAGGCACGCAGACTCCAAAGAATAGGTCCACAGTAACCGAACCTGAGCCAATTTATAACTACTTATCTCTAAGGAATCATGTGACTGAGGGAAGGAGAGGCTGCTGATTGAGATTTAGGAAGGTTATGGTCTCTGAAATAATTTCTTAGTTTACATGCTAATACTGCCTTGATTCTTAAAAATTTACAATTTAAGATATATAAAATGAAAAAGAATTGGGGTCATGCGGTTAAATAAAGACAACAGAAATTTACAAAAGCAATGAGAAATGACTGACAGCAGCTCCTTCCAGATTTCAGTGGGATATGGGTAGGGCCTAAACGCTGGATTGGCAAAAGAGGGTTAGAGCTGTGTGTGTGCTTTTAGGGGTGTGTGGGAGGGTGAAAGAGGGCAAGGGCCAGGAAGAAAATAACTTTGCAGAGGTAATGGCTAATGACTGGTAAGTATCAGCTTTGTTTAGCCTCAACTAGGAAATGACCAGTAGGAGGAATAAATGGCTTGTTAGCATCAACTTTATTTTTTTTTTCACCTGAGAAGGAACAAGTAAAGGGAATGAAATGGTTGCTCAGTGTTAATTTTACTCTCAATTGAGAAGGGACCAATTAGGTATTTGAATCAAGCTATTAATGAGAGGGACAGTTAGTAAGGGAACTTCAGATTACTAGATAAAACGAGTTTAAAATCACCGGCAACATGAAAGAACTTAATCTCGGACTTTTTTTCATTAATATATATCACATTTAGGAAATCATCAATAAGTATTAATCTGTTGAACTACATGAATTAGAAAATTGATTAATACTCTACCTACAGATTAAAGAAATATACATTTCCTCATTTTTATAGAAAACTATGAAAGTGCTTTCCTGAAATAATTATCCTCTGCACCAGATAAAACCAGTAGTGAACTGTCCTTTTTCCTTGCCAGGGCAGTCAGTCAACACTATTAACCAGAAAGCACAACGAAAGTAAACTTCTTGTTTATGTGAGCTTCCGTTTTTTATATATATATATATGTATGTATGTATGTGTATATATATATATACATATATACACATACACACACACAGACATTACATATGCAAAATATATAATGTATATTGATATATGATTATATAATGTGTGTATATTTATTTGTGGATCCCGAATGAGCCCATGTCATCTTGTCTTATGTAACCAGTTACCCAGGCCTGTCTTGGTATTTTGTTTCCAATTAATTCTTCAAGCAATACTTTGGAGGCCAAAGATATCATTGGGGGAGGCTTTGCTAGTTCATAGGTTAACACTTTAAGGATAAACTCAGAGTTATTTAAACATAGAATTTAAATGTTCAAATTTACCAGATTGGAGATAATGATGCCAAGCCCTTGGGTCAATAGCTATGTTTGGTGAAAACTGACTACCTTAACTCTGGCTGGCTGACTTCTAGCTTAATATCTATTTTGAAAAGGAGTTTAAAATTTTTTGGTTTGTTTTTGGAGTGGATTTTACCAGTAGCCTTTCTTTTTCATAAAAATTTATCTAATTATTGGTCCCACACCCCCTGCATTTTCTTGCAACCCGCCTCCCGCCCCTGCCCCTACACACAAACACACCGGATCTCACTGTTCAGGACAGTAATTTATTTTGTTAGCTGTTCAGGAAAAACCTTTATACGAGTTGTGGCTATAAAGTGATGATATTGGTTCTAAAAGAGGTGTCTGAACTCCAGCTGAGTCTTGAGCCACTCTTCAAATAAAAAGAGATGATGTCTTCTATAAGGGGCATGCTGAGGGATGATACCCCCAGCTGACATGGGCTAACTGGAGCTACTTTTACTTTCTTTAGATAAAATCATGTTTTGGGGGTAGTTGTGTGGAATGTTTAAATATTTGCAATCAATAGTGAGAATATTAAAATGAAAATCTGGACTATGAAAAATTAATATTAGAATAAAACAAACATAGGCAGAATGTTTATTGGTTATAAACAAATGACTTAAACCTGAGATTAGTTAATGGAGATGTTAAATTCAAGCAAGCCAGTAATTTCATAGCTCCATATATTTTAGATGAAGCTTCCTGTAAAGACTGCATGATTAGAATGCTCTTAATTCAATTCAGGCTACACTTATGGATATGCTTACATTAAGATAAAAGCCTTGTGCCCATCCATTTCACACTGTAAGTTATAATTTCCATTTTACTTCCTATGCAGTCACTACTAGAGCACTGCACTTAGCATACAGACTGCTGACACAGAAGAAATATTTTTCAAACTTTGTTTAAAGGAGGAGGAATAGGAAACTGTACAGAAAGGGGACCTAATTTTCTATATACTGAAAACTGGAGAAAGGCCAAGTAGAGAATAATGTATTCGGATCCTCTCAAGGTACCTCAGTAGCCTTGAGCTCAAAGCAAAAGAACTACTCCCCCAGTACCACCCTGCTCCTCTCCCACCTCCCCATGAAAAAACAGAAATATCTGACTTAGGCTTCGGTCTACTGAAATGGGGTTTCTTGGGCTTGTGAGAAGATAAGAAGGCTTATATGGAAAACAACAACAAACTCCCTCAACTTTGTTTTCTGAAAAGGAAGGAAACTTTCTGGAGGATTCAACCTGGACGTGGTTGAGGACTGTCCCCTCTCCTACCTTCACAGGACCAGGAAGGCAAGTTGTGGATCTTACTAATTCTGCAGAAGACACCTCAGGGCTTGATACAAAGCTCTAAACTGCCTGAGTATGATGGTTTTCCTCCCAGTCACCTTTCTGGTACTTAGCAATTCCATTTTTCCCTCCCACTCACTCTCAACCTTATTTACTCTATCTGAGCTTGGGCAAGTAAATTTACAAATATATGTTCTCATCGCTAAAATAAAAACAAGGTCATAAAGAACCTCCATAACTCTAGCATAATAGGATTCTGTTTTACATTGTCTTAACCTTAGTACTTAGGCCGACTGAGCAACCGTTCAGATTCTCTTCCAGACCCTCTCCAACCCACCGTTTAACAGTAACAATACTCCCTTAGTTCTCCTCCCTCCTCTCCCCAATCAAATCATTGCACGGCTCAAAATCTACAATTGCTTTTTCCTAATACATCAAATTAAACCTAAAAATTCAAAATTGTCTTTAATTTGGCTCTTTGTAGCACAACACCCATTTCCTAACTGCAGCATAACAAGCATACCACATTCGTCTTCTGGATTTTCTGTGTGATTTCCTCTTTGCAAGCTCTTTTTCAGTCTTCCTACTCAAAAATCCCTTTTTCAAAATGACTCACCAAATTACTCTGGCCTTTCACTTCAAAACTGTCCCCTCAGCAGTAGTCAGTGGTACCAGGCTCTTTAGTATAGTCAACTTTGTTCTACCATGTAGTTGTGTTTCTTCTTGTCTTTAAAAGCAGTGGAGGCTTTCAGCCAACAAAAAGTTATCTTAAAAATGTGTACTTTCTTCTAATATCACTTTGTACACCAAACACTTAGAAAACTGATGTGCGAACATATTTTTCTTACTAATGTAGACCAAACTTCGTCTACAAATAGAAAGATATAGTAAGAAAAATTTATCTCCAGTGGTTATTTAAAAAAAATGGAAGCACATAAAATAACATTTGTATTAAGCCATATTCCTTATAGAATTAAGCCTACAATAATCTGATTCTAATGTTATATAAAATATTAATTTTAATGTCATTATTTACAATATTAAGGTAAAAAGAAAAACCTGCGGTCTTTAAAATCTAACATTAGTCTTTCTAAGTGTTGTAGGTTTTGGGGTTATCCCCACACTCCTGGTTATTATACAACTGTGTTAGCTCATGGCTATTCTGAACTTTACCTCATCCTCAGTCTTATGCAGATGAATGAGATGGTTCCAGTACTTCATTAAGCAAATCAAGGTCAAACTGAGATATGGTCTGATGCTCTTCGGGATGTTCTGAGGAGGGATGAACGATGAATATGGTGAGCTTGAGTCCACCCAGAGTACGAAATCTGTGACATGGAATAAACCTACACCTCGGGAAGTGCTCTCCTGAGAACCTTATGGACTCATCCTTCTATCCTGTGGAAGTAGCTGATAAAACTATAGGGCAGCAAGTTTACCAGCTGAGTTCTTGAAGTAGGCAACTATGTGTTTTGCCAGAAAATTTATCAAGTACTTGACTAAGAGAATGATTATCTTGAGCTGCACTAACCCTCTGGTTAGCACTTTTTAAAGATCTTTATGGTTCTAGGGAAAGTTCAAAGACAGCCAGATGTGTGCTAAAGAACAGACCAATAGCAACCAGCATGACAAAGTCAGCAGAAGTATAAACTGCGTATATTATAGCAAAAGCTTATCTAATGGAAATAGCAAGGTGATGATGCAAGGCTACAAAGCATCTGTGCATCTTGATAAAAACAGAACACCAAAAGGATCTAAGTTGAAATATCAGTGACCTTGAAAATAGGAAAGATTTCTCTGGAATCTTTCTTTTGATAACCTTAGGTCATTTGAGCAATGCTTAAACATATAGTATGTATCCAGCACTGTGCTAAACTCCTTACAAGTGTTATTTAATCTTCACAACAACCCTGAGACAGACACTATTAAATGTCCTCTATTTTACAAATCAAGTTAGGTTAGAGATGCTACAGATAATATTTGAGGTTTGGGAAGTGGCAGAACAAGATTTAAACTTGGAACTCCCAGATTCAAACAAATGTTTTGTTAAGAATCTCAATACACAACTTAATATTAAAATTAAGCTTAATTGTTGTTTTTGCTCACAGTTCACTATGAGTATTTTAAAATGTGAGGATTGCATCTTATCTGATAGGGCAAATTCTCTAATTTCTAATTGCTAGCTAGCTACTCACAAACATCTTTTAAAAACAATTGTTATGATTGAACTCTGAATCATCTGTTTATGTTTGTGCATTTGACTGATTTGTTCTGTGACCCACAGGAAATCCTTAGCTATTAAGGTTAAGATCTATGTTTGTCTTCTTAGTTCCCTAAATAGTAATTTTATGCAGTAGGTATCCAAAAGTGTTCCAAGTCAACTGAGTAGGATGAAGTCACATTTTATTCTCAATTTGCTTTTGACACTGAATTTAAGAAAATGTATTTTAAAATAAACGTTCTGTGGTTCTAGTAAGCTGTCTTCAATACTATTTTATGTTGTTAAAATGTTTTATAATAGACAGATTATAAAAAAAAATACATGAATTTAAAGACACATCTAAAATTCAAAGCTATGTACTTTCAGAAAAAGTATAAATTTTCAAGGGAAGTGGGTTTGATATTTTCTTGTACTTATATTATTAAAATGAATTTATTAATTCATTTAAATAAATTCATTAATAAATTTAATAGGAATTACACATAGCCAAAAAAATTTTCCAAAGTTGAAAGGTAATCTTTATTAATCTTGGAAAACTTATTTCCCCTGGTAGATCATCACAGATGCAAGTAATTTAAGGTCATCTTGTCCAAGAACTGTGGGGTCACATTGCCATCTAGTGGTCATTTTCTGCTGCAGGCACTGTCCCTTTCTGGCCTACTGGAGAGATGTTGAAGGGATTTGAGTATCATCAGGTACATATACTTACTTAATCACTCATTTCACAACTTACTGATTATAAAGTCTCTGAGGGAGGAACCATGTTTTATGTATTTCTTTCTTTCTTGTACTCAGTATTTGTTAATGTTGAAGTGAAAACACGTTCTGGAATCACCCAGCTAAGAATGTTAACAAACTTTTTCATTTCTCTCTTTACCTCCCACACCCCTAACTTTTCCACTCCTACTGAGGCCTGAAGAAAAACTGACTGTAAAAACTGTGGTGGGACTATCACAAGTTTCTGTTCCCATGACCATATTACCAATTTAAATAGCAGAAAATAAAAATTATGCATTACTGGCTTATTCTTAATACTAGAGAATAAAAAAATAGATGGTAGTGAATTTTTTCAGTGGTTAAATAAAATGCAACTAAGTTATTAAGCAGAATTTCAGAAAGATGAACATCATTAAAATTATAATTCTAACAGCTACACTTCACTGGATGCTTATAAAGTGCTAGGCATTATTTTAAGTATTTTCTGTGTACTGCCTCATGTCCTCAAAACAACTAGAAAGTAGGTACAAATCCAATTTTATTTTATTTTTTACAAATCCAATTTTAACAGTCCAAAAAACCGATGTGGTCAAGCAGAGAAAGAGGGACAGAGAAATATGACTTGCCTAAGGTTGTTTTTACTACTAAGTGAAAAAAGCTAAGATTTGAAACCAAGCAATCTATCTGTTTTTGGTAGAGAACAAAAAACAAAAAAAGTGATGTTTTGATTTTAAATACCCAAATATTCTTAATAAATTATTTTGAAATAGCGTTTAGCAGATGTACCAGTCAACTGGAAAACTAAATTGCTTTAGTAGAATTACTATAATTATTTCTTAGAAAAGGTGTATTAAATGAGTCAAATTTATATATAAAAGAAGGTTTATTTACCTATGTATAGATTTGCCTCTGTCCAAAAGAATTCTAAAGGTGGCTTAAAAAGGGATCATAGTAACTTTCCGAAAAATATTCAAGATCTTAAATATATTAATCTCCCCAAAAGCTAGCTGCTTCCAAGCTTGACTTAATATTTTGCATGTTTTCTCTCCGCTGCTTGGTAAATATATTTGCTTCTCCTTTTTGCAATCGACGTCTGACAGTTGATTTTTGCTGTTTTGTCAACTGACGTTTCACCTTCTGCTTCACCAGTTCCTGGAAAGATTTCATGAATTAGTATCACTGATAACTGACCATTTAGATAAGGAGTAAACATTCAATAAAATAAAGATTTTACATTGCTAATGTTTCATATTTGTGTTAAGTGCCTGAATTTTTAAAATACTAATACTATACAAACCAGTAATAAAACACTAAATTGTTATAAAATAGGACAAATTACATTCCTAATTAGAGAAATATAGAATATAGCAAAAAGTATAGTCACAATTGTTTGAAAAAACAGCATAGTGCCACCTAGTGCCCATCAGGAAAACTAAAAAAATAACCACAAAATCAAAATACCTCAAAAATAAAACAATCAAAAACGGGATAAAAACTGCTTGTTCCTCTGCTTTCTAGATAAAAATAGGCATGTCAGTGTAGTGGGAGATTGTTTGAAAGTATTCACTACTATTAAAAACATACCTAAAATATATCCTCATAACCGCAGGTGTAGAAATGACCTGATGGCAGCAGTTACCCATGGAAAAGTCTTCATATGGTTTTTTGGGAGATGCGAAATGCTTTCTCATAATAAATAATCATAAATTTAAATGATTTCTTATTATTCAGGACATAGGCTGCCAATGTCACAAGGCTGTCAAGGTGAATAAAAATTCTGAATATTCCATTCACAGTAACCTTTTTTTCCTCTGAAGCATTACAGCCTGTTATTTAATTGTATATAACCTTGCATCATCCAACTTATCTCCTAAAAAAAGATATATATACTGCAAGGGTTGAAGCATGGGTCTCTTCTTAATATGCCCCACCCTATAGGGACATTTATTAAAAATATGTCCAGTTAAAAAATTAAAGAATGATGATTTGAGAAGTAAAAATGGGTTAGAAGAACTAGTCTGCCTAATGTACTGCTTCTTGGATTGCATATATATAATATAAAACTTGAGATCAGATGACTTAAATGTAGACTGGATTATTTTACAGTAAGCAGACTATATTCAATTAAAAAGCTTTAATTAATTATCCTTCTTTACTTCAGTCTAATAATTTTCAATGGGAGTAAAGATAAGAGAAGGAGGATGAAACAGTGAAAGAATCAGAACTCAAGTTCCTGCAGAGGCTGATACCCCATGAGATGCAGTCCCCCAAACCTAGGAAGGCCAGCGACTTACAAGGATTTGGTTTCCCAGAAGTTTCAGAACTGAAAGCAGCGTTGGCTGAAAGTTTAAAATAAGAGTGACTGGCCTCTAGGACCCTTCCCTACCCCAGGAAGCCAGGCAACTCTCATCATCCCCACCCTAGCAAGAGACAAGCATCTTCTTTACTACAACAAAGACAACAGCAATACCTTCAGAATTCTGAAGGAAAATTATTTCCAAACCACAACTCTAATACTTAAACTTCCAATCGAGTTTGAGGAAAGAATAAAAAAAACATTTTTAGTAATAAAAACTCTCCGCAAAGTTCACTCGATACTGGAATCTATACTGCCAATAAAGAACTAAAATCAGTAAGAGAAAGAGAAGGAACTGGGAAAGAAGGCATCCAATAGGAGATGAAAAGTTCTAGGAAAACAACAGTAGAACATACACCACGTTTAAACTGGGGGAATTCAGAGAGACCTCCAGAATATTTTTAATTAAAAAAAAAAAATCGATTTCTCTTCCACATATTCTGCTGAATTTCCCCATGGTTCTTCACTTCAAGGAGTCCTTAAGATGATCATACCAAGCAGTTGAAGAAAATAAGATATTGGATTACCATGCATGTATCTCGTCCCAATCCAGGACAATTTACAAATCCTGTAAGGTTAATTTTCTTCATGTTAACAGAAGAGGGAGAAATATCCCATTCTGTATGTTTAAATGATGAAACATGAAATAAAATTCTGGTGTACCATTTCAAGGAGTATATATAAAAAAGTCAACAAAACCCACATATATTGTTATTGTTTGTTGTTGATGGTGGCTGCATACATATTAAAAAGAATATTTAATTATAATTAATGTTTAATTATAATTTAATTCTGTTGCGTATTAAAAAGAACAGGGTGCATAAACGGCAACTTTGCCAATAAACAGGAACTAAAACTATTTTAAGGAGGAAAATAGAACTAACAATTATAATTTCAAAGAACAGAGAGAAAATCTTTTACCTCTGCACAGACCCTAAAACAACTATCATCAAATTAATGAAGGTACAAAATAAAGTTCATTTTCTCCTGACCTTTTTAACAAATAAAATGTGACCTCAATGTGACCAAATTTCCAAAAGAATGTAGAGTTAAGATGATCAATTTGTTTCCAATGACTAGAGAAAAACCTTGCTTGATCAAGCTAGGGTAAAGATATCTTTTTTCTCCTTAGAAGGCAAATTTGTATTTTATAATGCAATTCATTGTAGACTTGACCCCATTTTAAACTTTAAGTTCCTGCTGTTAGCAGCAAGGGAAATGGGATAAAAGTCAAGATCTAAAGATAATGTCAGTGCCATTACCTTTACATCACTTTTAAGACAGCATAAATTAGAATCTAAAGAAAGTAGCATGAATTAGTAATCTCACTTTTCTTTACAGGCAATTGTCAATTTTATACCACTGTAATAATATATAAAAGCGCTTATGCTTTAAATCTGAGAAATCATAAAAAGGAGGGTAAATCTCAATAAGTATAGAAAATATCAAAGCCAAGAGTGGACAGGAAACCATAAACTATGAGAAATTCTTAATAAAGACAGGTGATAATACTTAAAAGATTTTTATCTTTTAAAATAATCAACAGATGTTTCAGAGATTACATAGATTTAAATTTTATGTTTAGAAAGCTGGTAAACTACAAGGCTATCAGAAAAGAATATATAAAAATCAATATATTTCTAGAATTCCATTCTTATTTTGGTCTGACAAGCTCTTAAACTTGTCTTTGGTCTGACAAGTTTCTATTATCAAATAACGGTCCCAGAACTTCTAAAAGTATGCTATATTATAAAATACAGTACTCATTTTTAGCTTGTTTTTGATAATTCAGATTTAATTTTGTAAATATCCCTTATTACCCACCATAGGACATACATTTTAACTTACTGACAATATATGTGAACTTGGAAATGAGAAGTTCAGGAAAAAAAAAAATTTTTCTTTTGAATTCGTTTTCCTAAGCTGATTTTCTTCTTTTGCTCATTTTAAGTTATCACTGAAAACTGCTTTCAATGGTATTTAACATAATATCTTTAAACAGAAGGAAAAAACCCAACATACTGATTATGTAAATTCTCCTCCTTAAAATCTACAAAGGAAACAAACTGATTCTTCCTCTTGGGGTAGTCCAGGGAGAAGGCTGGCATGCAGAAAAGCAGGGAGGAGCTGGACTATTTGTGCTCATTACCCTGTCCAGAAAAATGTCCCTTACAAATTCAAACGCTGCTGCTAAATGTCCAACACTTGCAATATCCAAAATTTTTAAATTACCTTTCTGTTTCAAAATTTAAGAACAAACTAGTGAAGCAGATACATCTTCACTTCTGCTGCAGTGGTGTCACTAGCTGGGTAACCTTGAGCTTGAGCAGTCATGTAACCTATTTGGGCCTCAACTTCCTTATTGTTAAAATATAAGGATGAGATTATATGAGAATCTACAGAGTGGATCTAAATTTCTATGATTTTATCCTTCAAATTCAAGCTAATTTACATGCTGCCTTTTCCCTGAAAGCTCTCATCATTCCAGCTAAAAGCTGGAATGTAAAGTACTCTCTCTCCTATATTACTAAATTTGTATTTACGATTTTACACTATTAACATGTGAGGTCCAAATGGCTGAGACTGTCTTGTACATCATGTAATCCTCACAGTACCTTAGCTCAGTAATCTGTCCACAGTAGTGAACTAAAAAACATTTGTAAATGTTGAATAGTTACCGGAGGAATTGTTGAACAGCTTAAAACACTGCCTGCAGAAGTAACACTCAGAGTTCTTGTCCTATGTTCACAAATATCTTCCATATTTTCATCTCTAAAATTTAAAAAAAATCACAATTTATCTAGTTAGTTTTTATAGTTAATTATGCTTTACATGATAATAAAACTTAAATATAGAATACCTCAGAAATAGTATATTTAAAACTGTGAAGGTAAAACTACCCACGATTCAGCCAAATATATTAACAATTTTCATTTTTCAGCATTCTGATAGTCACTATCAAAATTTCAAAATATATCTACGGCCATGCTACCCTGAAAAGCCCGATCCCATCTGATCTTGAAAGCTAAGCAAGGTCGGGCCTGGTTAGTACTTGGATGGGAGACCACCTACCTAGGAAGACTAGGTGCTGTAGATGTAAAAAATAAAAAATAAGGCATTGTAAGCTTACAAGGCCCTTGCAATCTGTGAGGTCAACAAAGGGTTGCCTAGCCTAAAAATTAAAAAAAAAAAAAAATCAAAATAGTAGAAAGTTTTGGCCATCAAAATTTGTTACCACTTAGCCACAATTCATGTCTTTTCCCCACAAATCTGTCTCTTACAATCTAAATCCTTGAGATACTTTCTTGCCATCTTCCTAAACAAAAGCAGATGTAATGGGAACAGAGACAGTACTTTACATGGTCTACTATAAGGCAGAAAAAACTGCAATGATAGAAACTAATTTGTTTTATACATTGTTTAAAGTTTAATGCATAAGAAACTCAGAGATATTAACTCTTAACAGTTAATATTTTTTGGCAACATGTTATCTTTAATTTTTACTTTGAATATTAAAAATTTTACCCAACATATGTTCAGAGAAAACAAATTATTCTGTACTTAGAAGACTTATATAGTTTTAACTTATATAGTTTCTTTTATTACTTACTCAAAATCCTGAGCCACTGCCACTCTTGATTTTAATTTAATTTTACATGTTTATTATTCAAGTGGTAATAGTCTTGAGTCTCAAGATATGGTTATAAGGAAAAGGAACACAATTCTTGTGTTTTGATTCACAGTAAAACTCTAACAATAAAGGCAGCCTTAGGATGTAAGCTTGAACATGTATTGAGAAACGCCTAATAACTGTACTGCTGATTTAATTTTGTCATATTATTATTTTGAAATAAATAAAACTATATTTCATTAAACTACCATTCTTTGATTCTGGATAAACTATCCCAAATCTAAAAATTAAATTTTAGATCTTTTGCTAAAGGCTGAGGCTGATTAATATTTCTAAGAAAAAAATTCTTAAAATATAAAATTAGATAATTTTACAAGAATGAATAAGAACAGAAAGTTCAAAGTACCAGAGAAAATTCACTGTAAGTAGATATTTTATGGAGCACATTTACTACAGATTTATCGGCCTATACATAAATTAAATATACATTAGGTGTATAATTATGAAAATATATGATCTGTATTAATTCTCTGGAAGTAATCAGTTTGTATTTTAAGGCAGACTGCTTAAAATTGAATCAATATGCTATCTAGAATAAGGTCAATTATAGAGAATAATTGGAATTTTAACAAAAGGGTTATTTGCTTTCATTTTACACATAATGGAACAGAATACAGCTCTGTCACGTCATTTGAAAAAAATATTTACCAGAATTGAATAAAGTATAGTTCTCCAGATTAAAAACAAAAAGCAATCAACAGAGATCTATACCTGAAAGGCCTGAATTCTTTGTTTAATGATGACAAGGCAATCAGATGAGGGCATTCATCTTCGTACTCTTCAGAGCTCATGGGGATTCCGCCTTGATTTATTTTGCCATCTTGTCTGGTGTCACTTTCAGTTTTGTTTTTCTCCCCAGAAAACTTAGGTGCAGAATTGTTTTCAACAACTTGCCCTTTCAATTCTTCTAAAGCTTGATTAAATTCAGTCATTTCAAAATTGTATGTATCATTGCTCTCCTTTGACAAACTGTCTTCCTTTATTTCTTCAAGATCTCCAGATGATGTGCAACAGAGGTCAACTGATTCACCTATAGAGTTTTGTTCACTTTGATTTTCTGATCTACAAAACTTTGCTTTTTCTGACACCTCTTCATCAGAAAATGAGAATTCAGATCCCTCATCTGTTTCAATATATTTATCATCTGGACCTACTGGATGAAGCAGTTCATCATCTGCCTGCATTTCTTTTGTGTAGCCACTGGCAGACACCTCTACATCAAGAGAGTCTTCCCTCCTAGAAAAAAAAGAATATCAAGCATTCAGAGAGAGGAAAAAAGCCATCTGACACGGAAAATATTATTGATGAATTATAACTCTCAAATGAGTTTAATAGTTCCGACATTTAAAGATCTTTCTTTACCTGAAATGTAATACTTAAATTACTTAAGTATACAAATGTAAAAGATATGTGCTGGTTGTCATTTATAAATAAAATGACTGTGAAAAGCAATATCTATTAGTAGAAAGATTATAAAACCTTTGATATTTACTAAAGATTTCTCCTTTTAAATTATGTCAACCATCCTGAACCAGAAAATAGTATCTTAACTAAGTATATAAAATGAGAAAATATGGCTTCGAGAATGTACATATAGTTAAGTTCTATGAATCAATTAAAGATATCTCCTGTTCTAAATAATGAAGAAACACAAATTCTGAGAAAAACTTGGCTTTTCTTAAAATGGATTATTCACATAGCATCCTACGTTGAATAAAAGTTCTCGAATTTATGAGAAATTAGGTATGTTCCTCCCCCAAATTCAGTAACACTGCCTTAATGGACCAAAAGCAGGTATTTTCTAGTTTTTAAGTTTCATTTATATATGACACAGCAATGATACTCAACAATGATTATGTGTTGAAGATCGCTATTTGGAAATTTTTTAGATAAAAGTGTTAACTTTTAGAACTAAATAAATCAGGTCTTTAACAGAGTTCAATCATTTTCAGCACTGCAGAATACAAACCTGATATCACTAAAGGTTGGATAAAGTTCACTTTCATAGCTGAAACGTTTGATGAAGAAATCTCTAATGCATTTAACATCTCTGTCAAAATACCTGCAAAAACAAGAATCATTTTTGATATAGGCTTTGTTACTCAATTTTTTCCTCATTAGTCTATGCCAATATCCTTATGTCATTTGCTATGACATTTCTACTTCTTACATGAAAAAGGATGTTACTCAAAAGGAAAAAAAAAAGAACTAGTCAACAGTGTATTTGAAATTTAAAAGCAGAGGAACTAACAAGGATCTAAGCTGTCAAAGGTATACAGTTCCTATAGTTAGAAACCTCAAGGTTTCCTCTTAGTATGTGTTAACAGACATACTAAGAGAAGGTAAGACAAATAGGAATCATAGAAAATTTGGGGGCAGGTTTCCACTTTTTCCTCTTTAGTCTCTAGTCTGTCAGGTTTTTTTTTTTAATATATTTTTTTATATTTTTAAAAATATTTTTATATTATTTTTAATATTTTTAATATTTTTTATATTTTATATTTTTTATATATTTTATATATATTTTTTTATATTTCCCATTGGCTATAACCCACTAGAACCCCTAAGTCAACGGGGAAAACTGAAGATAAAAACAGATTAGTGACTCATGAGAAAAAGTTTGAGGACTACTGAATTATGTTTATGTACCTTTACTATCCATTAGCTGATCTGTAATAACATCCAAAAGAGATAAATAATGCTGTGGCTTATAAATAATAATCTGAAGACATGTTAATCTAGAGTGAGAGTAAAAGGTTGCTTTTTAGGCAACCATGAAGCCACAAAAACAGATTAAATTCTCTAGATTTCCAGATAATGGAGAATTAATGTACAGGGTGACATGGAATTGACTATCTCCCTAAATTTTAACTAAATTCTTATTTTAGAGAAAGATGAAGTTTTGAAATAGGAAGACAATGCCAGTATTCTTTGCTCTTAGGGCACTCTGGGAAAATTTTCAATAAATTAATCTAAAATTATATTTTTATATATGTTAATGTTTCACCTACTAGATAATACTTCTTCAAAAGCAGAAATAGGTATTATTTATATCTTAATTTCCAGTGCTTAGCAAAACTCCTTCACTCCAGTACTTGGCCATAGAAGTTCAAGTTAAATCACAATGTCTTCAGAAATAATTAAGCCTTAACTTGGAATGTCATAATTTGTTATCATTTGTCTGTAATTCTGGTAGTTCGTAGCTGTTCCTTCATTGTGTGACTGTTATTCCATTTTAATAAAAAAGATAATGAGGCATCATCCAAAGATACATTAACTACCCAAATGCCAGGCATTAACCTATTACTATTGTTTTGTTGGAAATATTCTTTATTTTTAAATAACATTTCTTTCCCTAGCATAAGTATAGACATTTTCCAATAAAAATCAGGAAGAGCTTCATTGAACACAAACTGGTTTGAGCTCAAACTTTGCTCATATTATATTATGTAAGTAGTAACAGTTATCTTTCTGAAAGAGAGAAAACTTCTCAGTATAACTTGGAACAGGTGGAGAAAAAACACCCTAAATTTGATTATGCTCAACTGCATCATGGACTACAAAGGAAAATATCCTGTCATATTTCACAGCTTGCCTGGTTTAAGTGGCTAAATAATACGAGGAATAAGATTATCACTGTATATAAAGTAATTCTGCTCTTTGCCAGGGATGAGGTTTTATGTGCATTATTTTCTAAAAATTAAATAAAAGCTAAAATGACATGAGAGATAATTACTGGTGGCAACTGAGTCCAGTACAAATCCACTTTTATTGAGGGCATCAAGATTATCAAATTACGCTTGGTGAAGCCCTCGTGGAGGCAACCATGGAAAAGCAAGAAAAGGGGAAAGGCAAAGAGGATGGGGATCTAGGGTTCCTCTTTCCATGTCCCTACTTTTTCTGAGCAGGCTTTTGTTTGTTTTAAAAATTGGGCTTCCGCCTGAAACTTTTTTTGAATAAAAGGTTCCATTGCTAAGAAAATTTGACTTTTGAAAGTCTGTCAGATGATAAGTGTTATTAAAACTGTTTTGATGGTTTATAAAAGCACACAGTTTCTTCAGATTTCCCATACAGAGCATAAGCTTAATGAATGTTTTAAAAATGGAATCAAAAAGATTTTCTTAGGGAGAAAATGCTAGTAGTTTGATACCATTTAATAAAAAACTGAAATTATAGATCATTAATGCAAGACTCTTCAAACCAGTTATTGACCCAAATGACTATATTACAAAGTTGAAAATCATGAATAAAAAATGAATGCATCACACATAAACACACCCACATTCACAATCAGTTTAGCATATACCATTCAGCGTTGGGATGAGAAGTTGAAACCATCTGTGGAAAATCAATCATGGTGATGTGGTCATCTTTATCCAAAATGAGATTGAATTCATTGAAATCTCCATGTATCAGTCCATGATTCCCAAGTTTGACAATTAGTTCCATAGCTTCATCATATACTGATGCAGGATCTTCAACATGGTGTATCTGACATCTGAAAGTATTTTAAGTATAAAAATAGGTTATTTGTACTCATTTATCATTGTATATATATATATATATATATTTTTTTTCCATTCCTTGTCTCCCTAGCAGTTTCCTCTTCATTTCCATCAGCATATACATAACAGCGCCCATCTTGTATTAAAAAAAAAAAATCCACATCCTGCCTTGATTCTGTATACTTTTTGCACTGCCACATCCTTTCTTTGATCTTTACAGCAACATTCCTCTACATCTGCTTTCTCCAATTTTTTCCCTCCCACACTAATGAATCCATTTCGAATATGCTTTCTTCATCCGCCTTGTTCTAATAAAATAGCTCTTGTCAAGATTACCAATGACTTTCATGTTGCTAAGTCCAATGGTCAATTTTCAGTCTTCATCATATTTGGTCTGTCAGTTAACCTCTTCCCCCTCATTGAATCGCTTCCTTCATTTGACTCTTGTATATCAACTCTTTAGGCTACCCCTTTCTACACTAATCATTCCTTCTTAAGTCTCTTTTGCTAGTTTTCTATCTTCTCCCTGACCTTTAAATTTTGGAATTCCTCAAAGGTTAATCCTAGGGCCTCTTATTTAAAATCATTCTTGGTGATCTCCTTCAGGCTCATGGCTTTAAACACCACATATATACTGATTTTAACCTAGAGTTCTCCGAACTTCTAGGCATCTCAAATTTACCATGTCCCAAATTGACCCTCTGATTTTGCCTCACTCTCTAACTTCAAAATGCCCTTCGGTCTTTCCCATTTCTGTAAATGTCAACTGTATCCCCTCCAATTAATTCATCATTCAGGTCCAAAACCTGGTGTTACCAACTCACACCTTCGTCCATATCAATGTCCAATCCCAAACAAATCATGTTGATTCTTCCTGAAAAACATATCCAGAATCTGACCATTTTTCATCACCCTGACATCTATCCCTCTTATCTCTTGACTGGATATTACAATAATCTCCTAACTTGTCTTCCTAATTCTGTCCTTATCTCTTTTCAGTCTGTTCTTAATACAGCACCCAGAATGATCCTAATAAAACATTAGTCAGATCATGTCTCTTCTCAGTTCAAAATCTTCCCATGGCCTCCTATCTCAATCAAAAGTCCTGTGCTAAATATCACTAAAATGGCAATCACATCACAATATATAAAAGTATCAATTCAACACATTATATACCTTAAAATCACACAATATTCATATGTGAAATATAATTTAAAAAAATTAAAAAGGCCTTGTAATAGCCTACAAAACCTCAATGACCTACCTGGTCCCCTGCTGCTTCTCTGATCTTATCTCTTATAATTTCTCTCTTACTCATTCAGCTCCAGCCACACTGACATCGCTTTTCCCATTCCAGGGATTACGCACTTGCTGTTCCCTCTGCCTGGAATGTTCTCTTCGATATCTGCATGGTTTCCCCTGACATCTTTCAGGATTCTGCTCAAAATCCACCTTGTTGATGAGACTTTTCCTGACCACTGCAGGTAAAATAGCAGCTTTCCACACCCACCTCAGTCTTTCCTGCAGCCCCCTCCTCCCCCGGCCTTATCTTCTTTTATTTTTATCCACAGCATTTACTACCATCTGATATATAAATCTTTATTTAGCTATTTACTGCATGTTTCCTTCTATCAGAATGTAAGTTCTGTGAGGGCAAAAACTTTGTTGTTTACTCCTGAGCCTGGCACAGTGCTTGGCACGTACTAGACTGTTAATATTTGTTGAATGAATCACAGAGATTATAAAATACATACTGTTAGAATGAAACTGAATTTTCAATTTGTCTTTGAGTCTACTGCTATGTGTTAATTTCTAACCTGCCAGAAGCAATATTCTGTTTAATTAAAAAAAATTTAACTGAACCTTAATTTACCAGGATCCATGGCTCAAGAATAATACTTACAGAGGATAGCCATTTATGAGTTCCATGACCACTGCATGGCGATTATAATCAATCGGCTTTGGAACTGGAAATTTCCTCTCATACAATGCCTAAAACATAGCAAAAAAGGTATAAACTAATGAAGAGGTCAGTAATTTTTGGGAAACAGTAAAAGTAAATATATTTGTCCACGACCAAAAGAAAAACATACAAGACTTTACAAAATTACAGTTAACACATGATTATTTATATATGGCTGATTTATAGTATAAAATGAGCTGTACATAAAAACAAAATTTTAAACCAGTTTACTTAATTCACTTTTTCATCAAACATTCATTTATTGAACATTTACTAAATATTATACCCTGTGTTAGGGTTACAAAAATGAGTGTGAAAGTTTTTGCCTTTAGGATATATCCTCTTCTCTTTTGTAAGTTTCTGCCATTTATTGGAGTGTGCTTAAAAAGAATAAAATGAAAATAGTGATTTTTGAAGCACTCTATCTTCTGGTATGTTAGAAAATGAAATATTACAAAAGATTAGGCATTTTAGTTTATAGAGCACTGACCTTTTCATCAAACCACAATATAGGATATAAATCTATTATGTGACCAACATACTTAATGTAGGTTACTTCAGATCATCCATATATCCATCTTTTCTGCTATGCTTAACTTTTTCTATCCTATTGCTTACAAAGTGTGTTATTACTTCCTTCAAAATGTTAATTTATGTCTTCTGCCACTTGGAATACTACCATTTCTAAGTAGGCCTTTGTCATTTATACCTGATTACTCCAACAATGGTTCTAGCTCTTGCCACCATAACCTTTATTCTGTGTACCAACGGTAAACTAAGATGCTTATGTCAGTGTTGCTTTAAAATTTACAATGGCTATAAATATTGATTTCAATCTAAACAAATTCAAAACTCTCTAATCCACTTGATCTGTCTTAATTTTCCTAATATTCTTTCCAGTAAGTACTCTGGAGTACAGCCAGGACAGTCACCTCAGTGACTATTACCTAGACACAAAAGACTCATACCCACATTCATTTTTGCCCAAAGTAGCTCCTCTGCAAAGTACACAGTTTTACTGCCAAATCATATGTATGCTTCATAACTTTACCCAACTCTTTCTCACTTCATGAAAGCTTTCATTAACTATTCTTCTACTCTATAGAAGTTTCTCTAAACTTAACATATATAATTTGATTTTTAAACTGTTCTTTGCTTTGTGTTCATGTTATCCTCCCAACTTTAAGGCACAGACCCACTGGTTATTTCTTTGGTATCTGCTCCTATGCCCAATCCTACGCCAGTACTTCATACAGTGGTTAGGCACACAGCTGATACTCAATATATACTTATTAACAGGGCTGATTTTAAAAGGCTGTCTACTTCCTACCTTCTTTGGACAAGAAACTAAAGATTTTCACTATTTCTAATATACATATAAATTTGCAAATTGACATATCTTCTATTATGTGAAATAAAAATACTAATTAACCTAGTTAAGACACCGAGGTTTCTACAAATGGAAATTATCTGATGTTTTTAATTATGTACATATGTACAATTTAGATACATATTACACATTAACACATACATATTTGTGAGGCAATTACATTACTATTTTAGGCTACTTTATCTTGTTAATACTGTAGATTTTATGTTGCCTTTATATGTTTATAACAATCGAAATATCTTTACAAAGAAAGAAATCACCAGAAAAACAAATAATGGAAAATGAATTAACAGAGTTAAAAAGTAGACTGTAAGGATTGGGATTGAAGGTAGAGAGATGAGGAGACAACAGACTGATGCTTGTCACTATAACCTTTAAGTCACATGTATTAATTGGTTAAAAATGAAAAATTATTTTAAAAAATACCTTCATATAGGCAAATTCTTTCATGGCAGAAAGACGAGATAAATAAAGCCAAGACATGTTATGCCTGTGTTTATGGTAATCACGCTTGTTTTTCAGATTTCGAAAGGAGGTTCTTCCCAGTCTGTGAAGCTTTAATGCAAATTGCTGCCCTTCTCCATTTGCAACAATATAAATATCTAGAGCCAAGATTTTAAAAAGATCATTATATTTTTATGCCAATAAGATGAAACAATTCTAACTTTGTCTGATTTTATTTGTATCAAATTTTATTTTTCCTAATAATCAGGACTACTTACGATTCAGCAAAATTCTTTAATTACAACCCAAAACAAGATGACGTATTAATATCTACTACAAAAACGAAAAAACAAAAAACAGGGATGTAATGTGTCAAAGGTTACTGCTTCCAGAGGTACTCAATGCTTCATTCAATATAGTGGAAAAACATCTAATTATTTCTCAGTGCCCTATATGTATGAGAAGTGATATGATACTTATCTTCCTTTTCAACAATATGAAGTTCAATTCTTTAATTGCTTTAATAAATAATAATAATTTCAGTTGTTAGAATATAATCCGATAATCATAATGGAGATCTTCCCATAAGCATTCCAACTATTAAACAAGCTGCTATTTATAATACTGACATTTAGAACACATCCTATTCATAAGAAACTTTATTATATTTCTATCAAGAAACAGCCTGTTTCTTACATTGGCGGGATGATAAATCGGTGCAAACTTTTTGGAAGGAAATTTGGTAATATCAAAATTTTAAGTGAACATAATTTTTGCCCTAAAAATTCAATTTTTAAGAATGTATTTACAAATTCGTTTACACATTTGCACAGAGACACCTGTGTAAGAGTGTTCGCCACATTACTTACAAAAAAAAAAGACTAGAAGTAACTTAAACGTCCGTAACAACTGGGACCGGTCAATTAAGGAGCATTCATACAATGTAATACTCAGCAACTGTGAGAAAGACAGTGCTGATATGAAATGATATGAGAGATGTATCAGGTGGGAAAAGATCAAGGTGCAGAATAGTAAGTACTGTTGGCTTTCATCTGTGATTAAAATGATATGCTAATGTATATATGTATCCTCAGTACATTATATATTTACATTTACATGGTATACTTCTAGAAGAACATGTAAGACATCGAATAACAGTGATAGCTTTGGGAAGTAATAACAGGAGGTAAGAGACCTGGATTAGGGGTAAGATTCTCTTTCTATTGTACTCCCTTTTGTACTATTTATTGTTTTGTATGTAATAAAGTTCTTAAAAAGAAAAAGAAGCCATTATTTTTTTAATTGCTAAAAACTGGATGTAAAATAATTAAGAGGAAGTATATCTCAAAAAGTGTTTCATTATCTCATTTTACACATTTCATACACACTGCTATATTTAGCACTCTTCTATTACTTACTAAATATACACCATAATCTGGATATTAAAACAAAAGACATACAAACCATCTGAAATATGTAGCAGCTTCCTTTGGAGTAGGCTTCCTAATAATTCTTTTAATTCCAAATTTAATTTTGCTTCCTCAATTTAGATAAATAATATAACTACACAGGATAAATTTACAAGATAAAAAGAAGTGTATAAGAGGGCATAAAGTATAAAGAAAATAGTTTTCTATTCTTCATTTCTGTCTTCCACATGAAAAATAAATACACAGATATTTGGTGCTGTTTTAGAATGCTTTTTTCTGTGTTCTACACATATCTAATTTGACCTTGTTGATCATAATGCTGTGAAGGAAAAATGTGTTTGTGGATTTTAGATATTCGCTTTCTAGTACTTCCTTGTTACACATTTTAACTATTACAAACATGCAATTTATCAGATATAAAATAAGAGCAAATAAAATATTTGCCAAAGATTCTGGTTATTAGAGGAAAACTAATTCTTGGTATGCTGAATTTTTAGCGATAGACTTATAACAAAACAATAATCTACTACACTAAGGGTAATTTCTTAATCTGTATTGTTTCTCAACAACTTTTAAAATTATTGTTCCGCTGGAAAAAATAAAAAAATAAAAGATGAATGCTTTCTCAAAGGGAATGTAAACTAAAGCAAAGAAAATACATTTAATAGTACTGTTAGCACTTACCAGATTCTTTGCCAACACCCATCTGGTTTCCAACAGACTCAACTACCTGTCTAGAAGAAAGTGTTTTCAAAGCTAGGTAGTCATAGCCTGCGTTTGTCAACCGATAGCCCTGGACAGCTAGACAAAAGCAAATGAGAAAGACCATATTTTAATTATATTGTACCACCAAATCGCATCAGTTCAAGTCATGAGAAGAATTTAGAAATGGGAAATCTTGGCTGAAAGATTAGCTACCCAGTTTTACAAGTTTAGTATTTCTTCCTATAATTTGTATTTTTTCTCCAGAGCAGTGTTACTCAAAGTGTGACTCAGACTGATGCTAGTCTATAAATGGTTATTACTAGTCTGTGACAAGATACAGAAACTCAAATGAAGTGGTTAAGTTCAAAACTCTTTATATCAATTTGACCAAGTTATTTTGTCTTCAACTCTAATAAGGAATCTGTCTACATTTTATCAGTTTATTTCCTTTTTCTAGTAATTACTTTTATTTTTGAAATTTCTGAAATTATGGATCTGTGATAGGTTGAAAAAAAGAAACTCATTCCTCACCACAAATGGTTTGAGAAGTAGTGCTCTAGAGAGTCTTGTGGCAGATTGTATTTTCCAAAGACAGCAGCATCAACCTCAATTCTGTTTGCTCTTAAGCAACTGGAATTTGCTAATCCCTTATCAGGGATTAGGGATGATTTTTCCACTCTCTTTGATCTGGGTGGGCCCTGTGATTGCTCTGACCAATAGAACATGGCAGAAGTATGCTGTGTCAGTTCTAGGCTTAGTGCTTTCCGGGTCTGGCAACTTCCACTTCATGCCTTTTAAAACACTTGCTCTGGGGGAAGCCAGTTACATGAAAAATCACAAATGGTGCCTCAAATACTTACTTTTGGTACGCTCCCAAGCTATGAGTTTATGTTTCACTAATTCTCTTAAAACTTTATTACAGCCACCATGTTTAAGACTGGCTATAGAAGCAACCAAACTGCAGGGAACTATTTCATGGTTCTTCATTCCCATTTCAACCTGAAATTAAAGGAATCATTATATAATCATAACCAAAACCTTGCTAAGAAATTAAGTACTTCAAACTTCTCTGACCATGCAGTTGCCCAACCAATTCTGAGACATAATTATTACCTTCTTTGGACATATTTTTAATATATAATCACTAATATTCATATTCTATCTCTCTAATAAATTCTATGCACTTCAAGGATAAGAAATGTGAGTGCTTAACATAGTTACTGACATATGGTAAACACTAAAATATTTATTGACATCCAAATACATATCTTTAAATAAACTACAGATATTCAAGATATTAAGAAAGTATTTAACGAGAAAGTATTATAAGTGGAGAATAAAAAAGCATGTAAAAATACTCTCTACCTATGGAGAATTTATTATCTAATTGTGGAAATAAAGTGTACGCATCTAATTCTATTAGAAGGTAAGAAATAATAAGTGCTAAAAAAGAGGTGGCCCAGGGCAGAACAAGAATATTTCTGTCTGAGGGATCAGTTTCAAGGCAGAAGCAGCACTTGAAATTGACTTTTGAGAGATGCAAGTTTATAGAAAAAGCAGACAAAGGAATATCAGGAACAGACAATAAAAAAGATTTGGACATGGCACATATGCAAAAAAGTACAGAGCACAGGAAGAGCTAGTACAGTGGTAGCTCAGACAGAATGGCATATAAAGTTCATGAAAAAAAGGCTGGAAAAATGCTTTTGAGTAAGATATGGAAAGCCTTAAATGTAGACCAAGGAGTTCTAGATTTTGTATGGAAGAAATTTTTGAAGATGTTTAGGCAAGGGAGATGTATAAATAGAGATGTTTTTAGGACATTAATCCAGTGGGAATATGCAAACTGGTTTAGAGAAGGCAAAAACTGGAGGTGGTATTTTAGAGAACGAAGATGACAGTCTAGGCCAGAGAAAATGAAAGCCGGAACAGGGAAGAGGTAGTGGCAATGGAAGGAAGAAATTAAAGATCATTAGAAAGTAGTATGGGATTGGCATTAGAAGTGGGCAGGTAAAACAAAATAAAGAGTCAAAGCTGAAGTGAAGAGGAAGGGCAAGTTTTAAAACAATAATAGTAATAATAATTATTTAATGGAGTTTGGGAAAGGAGGTAGACAAAGTTAATGAATTTGATTTGGGCACACTGAGTTTGAGGTGCTGGAAGGTCCTTCAAATGATGTTGTTTAAGGAAAATTGGAAAGGCAGATCTATATTTAGGAATGAAATCAAAGAGAGGAAAAATTGTCAATTATATAATAGAAGAGATGAAGACAAGCTGTGAAGTGGATGTGCTTGTCAAGCAAGAGACAATGAAAGAAAAAGGAGGGTTGAGGGACAGAATTTGGGGGGAAGTTCACAATGAAAAGTTAAGGCAGCTAGTCAGAATGATTATCGATATATGAGGTGCCAGAGAAGTAAAAGGAAGAAAGGATAAAGGAAAGGTGGCCACTAATACCAAGGCTGGTGAGACTCAACTGAGACTAAAATGTTATATTTAATGAGTAGGTTATTCCTTAGTGAGCTTCACAAAATAAATATTGCAGGGATAAAGTTTTAAAAGATAAATTTGGCATCGTTTTGATGCTCCAACAAAAACCTCACACTTTAATCTTAACTCATCTTCCATGCTTTGTTCTGTCTCTACCAGCTTTCTCTTGACTGCCTTATTTCTGTCAAAGGCATTAAAGAATGAGTGAATATGTTGAGGAATCAGAGAAAGAAGGTATCTTTCATAAGTGACGGTAGGTATTTAAAGTCCAGGTGAATGGAAGAATCTATGGAAGGAGAAAGAATAGTGCTTTCCAAATTTCATACTAGATTTGCATTTGATAGTTTAATCCTTATGATCAAAAGAAAATAGCTCCTAAATAAATTCAGTGTTTTATTCTGCAAACGCCCAAGCTATGTGTTCCTTTTTGTGCTGTAAGACTAAGATCACAAAATCACTTTTTGTCACTTCTCTGATTGAAAAACATTCAGTGGTTCCCCTATCATTAGAATATATTCCAAATTCTTTACTAGGCCTGCAAGGCTCTATAGCACAAGCTCTGGCTCTCACCTTTTCCAGTTACATCTCCAATCATTCAGCCTTTTGCTCATTATGCTCCAGCCACACTGATCTTTCCATTCTTCAAAAATTGTTCCTGCTGCAAAGCCTTTGTACTTACTACTGCTGTTTCCTTTGCTTCCAACTCTTTCCAAGGACTTAACTGGGCCAGCTCCTTCTCATTCAGCTATTATCCCCTCTTTCTTTTACTTAGCAAATATTTATTCAGTACCTACCGAGTGCCAGAAACTTTTTAAAAAGGCCTTGAAACTTTGGTTACAAGAGAAAACAGACAAGATTCTTGCACTCAGGGAGTCTTCTGGCTACACAATTTAAAGATAGCACTCATGCCCCCGCCCACTCTATATACGGTTTCTATTCCGTTAACCTCCTTAATGTCTTTATAGTACTCATTATCTGATGTTACCCTTATTTATTGATTCGTTTATTTGATGATCTGTTTTCCTTGTCTGTCTGTATCCCGATGAGGTCCCTAAAATTGTTACTAAAAACCCGACAACTATGTGTTGATTGAAAGAAACTAAAGGAATGCTTTGTGACTAATCGGTGACTGGGGAACGCAATGCTATAATTAATCCTCCTCATGAGCCTTAAACCCTTCTCAGGTGGTCGGTAGCCCAGGGTCAGACCAGCTTCCCCGGCCACAGAGATGCGAGTGGCTCTTGAGAAGGGAAGAAAGGAAGAAAATTAAAAGAGGGGACTTTGCTGTACTGGGAGAAAATAAAAGCTTCCGAACAAAGTCTTAAAACTCCGACTCTATGGTCTTTGCCCCATTCCCAACCTCAGCCGCGTTCCAATGCCCAGAGAGCGTCCAGCTCCCAGTAAACTTCCAGGAAGAAGACGCGCAGTGGTAAAGAACAGGGAGAAACGGCGAACTTCTTACCGCTGTCAGGACTCTGAAGTCATCCCGACTCATGTAACGCAACTTGGCCACATTCACCTTCCCCATGACCGGCCAAGACCGAGATCAGAAAGAAGCCTCTTCCTCCACAGCAACCGAAGTGCGCAAGGAATGTCAGTACTCCAGCCTGTCACGTGTCTCACGGTCTCGGGGTGGCTCGCGCATGCGCTGTACCTTACTTCAGGTCCTTGTTAATAAATAGAAGTACCATTTTCAATGGTACGGAAAAGCAAACATCTTCATATGACGCACATAGTACAGAAAAGGCAAAATATTTTTTAAAATGTTTTTTTTTCCCCACGTAACTGAGCAGACTGTAAGCGTTCGCTATAAGATGCCATTTTATTTTTCGTATCTGTCAGGACCGACTGCCTAAAGAACGCAAACTGCCTCCGAAAGCAGAGTGGTAATTTTCATCAAGTTTTATCCCTAAACAGTAACTACTACTTTAGGTAAGGTGATTTCCAACAGGAGAGAGGGAAATGAACCTGAGTGCAGCTGATAAAGGCCCTTAAAGATAAAACCAAGAGTGATGACACAAGCAGTCCCTCTTCTAATTGCGCCTGCTCACGAGAGAGAAAGGCGTGGTTAGTGAGACCTCTCTTACGCCTGCTCAGTACTTGGTTCTAAGCTAGTTCTCGAGACTCCGGAGTGAGCCTGCGCCTGGCGGAGGTGGGGGTGTAGTGGGACGTGCAGGGGCGGAGCTGTTGTCGTTGCTTCTCCCGCGCATTTCCAGAATTTTCTACGGCATTTTGATGGTTGTCGGCGGAACTACCCGCTGGTTTTCCAGGGCCTACGCGGTTTTAAGGGATTTAGAAGGGCAACCCACGCTAGCCTTGGAACTCCTCTCTACCGCAGCAAAAATGGTCACCGGAGTGGTACTGTAGACAACTTGCACCCCCCAAAGAGGGTGCGTACTCTAATAATACCTTTCTACAACAGCAACCAGGGTAACAAAACTTATAATGTTTACGTTTATATCTTGTTTCATGAATTATATTTTAAACCTTTAAAGGGAAATGATTTTAGTACTCCCCAGTGTTAGGCGTGGGTGATAACATATGGTCACGTAGGATTGTGGTCCGCTTTTTAGCCAATGGTGTTTAGCCTCTTTCTGGGTTCCAGTCTCAAAACTTCCCCTGTAAACTTTGGATTTCAGTATTTACGGACTTCCATTTTGCCCCACTTTCCCCCAGGGCTGGTTCCGCTGACCCAAGTGCTGGTTTTCCTTATCTCCAAGGCCCTCTGAGTATGTTGCTTGGTCCAAACACAGGTAGCTGTTTCGTGAAACAAGCATGAGTTAGAAGGCAGGCAGCTGAATCTGCCATTTCTAACCAGATATTATATTTTCATATTCTAACCATAGACTATGGAAAGCAGAACAAGTCTCTATCCCCTCTACACTACTTTTGGTTTCTTTTTTTTACCTGAATGCAGTAAATCTTTGTCCAACTAAATGAAAACCTCCACTAAAATGGAGTTATTTTTTTTCCTGTACTTCCCATAAGAAGACATGAAAATGAAAAGTTATTAAAGAAAGCAGACATCTGGTTTCCAATACTTTAGCAGGCATTGCTAATCTATTATGGTACAAGCTCTACTTCTAATTCTGCTCCAGACAACCTCCATTTATTGATTGGATTTGTCCTGGTTCTGGAGTATTCCTGGGGGTTAATCACACTGAGCCTAAATCTGTTTTATTTTTAATATTAATTTTTTAACGAAATTATCTTAAATCATACTGTTCCTGAACTCAAGGGGTTTAGCTCTGTTTAAGAACAAAACATAGTTGTCGTTATGTAGTTTCATTTACTTGGCTGCAAGTAAAGGAGATAGGAATTCACATATGAAGCGTCTTCTGAAGGGAGGCTTAGCCACTTAGTCCCTAAAATTGTGTACTAAAAACCCGACAACTGTATACACTGGTTAATTATATGTTGATTTGTTCGTTATAGTTGCCTACTTATCTGGTTGGGTTCCTGTAGAGCTCATCCTCTTTACAGCTGTGTCTGCAAAATACTGTGCTACATTTTAACATTTAGCAAGAATAGCATTTAATAAGAACTGCCCAGACTTTGAGGCCCTTGTGGTCTCTAACAAGACCTTTGAAGAGTTAAAAAGTGATTCAAGTACTGTGCAATGTTTTGTTCTACTCTATGCCATGCTTAGTAATGACAAAACTGAAAAAACGCACAATGTTCTTTATTTTCTCATTTACCATTGATCAAACAAATATATCCGAATTTTTGCTCAGTCTTGGGGAAACTCATTTCCAATCAGTAAACCTTTAGTGGAAGGAGATGAATAATAAGTCAGAGAATAGTATGACAATATCACATTATTATTTCCTCCCAGACCCACACTGCCATCTCCATCTGCCCCCACACTCTTACTCTAACACACACACACACCCTGTTCTCACAAGCTGCGGAGGATCTTGACTATCTACAGATTAGTTTAGATTTCTTAGATTAAAGTTCAAACTTCTTAGGTTAGCCTGTAAGATCTTCAAATAGCATGTACTGCTCCATAATTGAACCACTTTGATTTTTACTTGTACAACTTTGATTTCCTCTTTCATTGCCTTTTTCCTTCATCTGTAATGCATGCCTTCTCTCCCCCTTTTTCCTTCTTTCCAATCACCATATATTTAAATCTTAGATATTAGTTTTCAAATGCAATGCACCTCATAAAGCTTTTCTTTATTATCCCTATATTAGTTTCTTAGGGCTGCTATAACAAATTAATACAAACTTGGTGGCTTAAAACAATAGAAATTTAACCTTTTTTAGTTCTGGACCATATTCCCTCTGGAGGTTTTAAGGGAGAATCTTTCTTCTTCCAGTTTCTGCTAGAATTCGATGACTGCTGGCATTTCTTGGCTTGTGGCTGCATCACTTTAGTCTCTGCCTCCATAGTCACATTGCTCCTCCATTTCTGTTTGTAATTGCATTTAGGGCCCATCCAGATTCTTAATCATATCTGCAACCCTTTTTTTCTTTTTTGCCATAGAGAGTAAATTTCTAGATATTAGAGATTAGAACTCATTGATATCTTTTGGTGGGTTGGGGACGTTACTCACTCTCATAATCTCAAAAGGAAGAAAATTCTCCCTCTAATCTTCTGTAGCCATTTGTCTTTAGTGATTCTGGCCACTTTTTAACCTCCCCTGCTAGCCTGTAAATTAGGTTAATTATGGGAAAATTTGAACAAGAAAATTGAATAAAAACATTTGGAGTCAAGGAAAATAAAACTAATATATTTATGTCACAATATGCTAGCTGAAACTCAAAAATTGTGATACTCTTTACCGCACATGGACTATAGTGTCATTCATTTGAGTATTAGGGTATCAGTGGTGGGAAAAAGCAGTATAGAATACATGGATGTGTAGAATTTATGGCAAGTTCCAATGAGAGAGAGAATGCAGACTTACAGTGTTCTGGAGCATGTCAGAATATGCAGCAGGGTATTACATACCTTTAAAAACAGCTCCTGGCATTCAGCAGAGCCCTGGGAGAGATGGAGTACCTGACATTGAGGTTCCTAGTGACATTGTAGCCACAACTATCCTTTGTGAACTTTCTTCTGTTGGATCAACCATGTTATAAGGTTGGGCAAGCTCAGCAACAGTTTTCATCATAAGTGAAAGTGGTTCATTCAAGATTGAGCACAAGCAGGACTAAAGGGCACAAATAAGCTGCGTGAGCAGGTACTCTGGACTACCATGTCATCCACTACTGTTGTACAAATGCTGCGCCCTTAGCTCCTACCTCCCTGGTTGATCTCTTATGGTCATCTAGTGAAGGAAAAAAAGCCCATGTTTGGTTCATTGGTGACCCGTTTTGATATTTTGCTTGAACTATTGCCCCACTTGGGTAGAAAGAGAAGTGATCAGAGGATATTGTCCCCACAGGCAGAGCCTTGGAAAGTATACCTGGTCCTCCACTTTGTGTAGCAAGAGAAATAGCCCAAAGTTAGAATATACATGGGTTCACGGGCAGGGATGAATAGGTTGGCTGGTTGGCTAAAGGCATAGAAGGAGAAAATTTGTTACACTGGGGACAAGGAATCCTGAGATAGGAGCATGAGAATTGATATATGGGAGTGGACAAGAAGTATGAGGACCTTTGGATTACATACTTATGTCTAACACAGAAAAGACACTTAAGCAACCAGGTAGACTAAAACTTGGTTTAGTTGACTACACCCAGCTTCTGTCATTGCAACCTGCCACCCCATTGAGGGCACAATTGGTACACAAGTGAATTAGTGAAGGTAGCAGGGATGGAGGAGGCTATGCCTGGGCCTGACAACATGGAGGCTCCAGATTGCTGAGGCTAAAACAGCTACTGCTGCTCCTGAATGCTCATTGTGTCTTTAGCAGACACCAGCACTGAGTTCCCACCCCTTGAAGAGTCTAATTAGTCATTTAGTGTTAAATCGACACTTTGGGCCTCTTCGACCATAGGAAAGCCAGAGCAAAGATTCATATTGACAGTATTAGATATATGTTATAGGCATGGGTTTACTTTTCCTGTCTGCAGGGCCTCAGCTTGCACAAATATCAAGAATGTTTGCTTTAACAGTATAGAACTGCACTTTACGTCAAAGAGGATACAGCAGTATGCATATAACTATGGGATCCCTACTCATATCACATACAACACCATTCAGAAACTTGGTATAATAGAATGATGGGAAAGTCGATTGAAGGAACAGCCTGTTGGAGGCACTGCTGAAGTGTCAGCTCAGAGGTAGTACCCTCTGAGTTTGCATTGCCATTCTCTAAGAGATCAATATCTTTCATATGGTCCTCAATAGGTAGGATATATGGGTCCAGGAATCAGTGGGTGGAAATAGTATTGGCTTTGCCTACTGTCATTCTCAGTAATCCACTTGTGGAATTTTCATCTCAGTAATTGTGGGCTGTAAGGGTTTGGAAGTTTTGGTTTTCAATGGGAAATATTTTCACCAAGAGACACAGCCAGAGTTCAATTGAACAATAAGCCGTGGCTGTTATATGCCTCTAGACTACCTGTTTCAAGGAGACATGGCATGAGAGGGCATAGAGACCTTGGATCTAGTATCTAGATCTAGATTGTATCAGACAAGTTATGGAGATTAGCAGGCATGCCACCTGAGTGTGAGATATCTAGAATTGTAGTAAGTTAAGGTAATGATGAGTATCATTTATAGCCTGACTAGCTGCAATAATGGGGGCTGTATTTGTTCCTATATACCTTCCTCCTGTAAGTTCCCCCAGCAAGAGAGGCTCACTGGAATCCTGAAGGTGTTGCTTCTGGAACTTAAAGTAGATCTAAGTAGCATAAGGGTTGGACTGTGGTGGATAGAGTGATGTTCCACTCAACTGTTTCCTTTCAGTAATGAAGGAGTACTGCCAGCAGAAAGTGGTCAGCTGTCAGCCTCTGCTTGGATTGTGTAGGCTGAATGGAACTACGTCAACCAAGGTCACACCTCTTTTCTGGGTTTGCTTGAATCCGGTGACCGATTGGCATGGACAGCTAAATTCTCAACCTCTTTACCCCAGCTCAGAATAACTTAAGCATCATCCTACCTTCAGAACTCCCTATAGAGTCAGCTGAGGCCTCTCTTGGTACTGCGTCACAGTACAACCACTTTGCTTAATCCTATTTCTTTCCTTGCTCTCCTGCAGGGGTTTATCAAAAGAGCACTCCTTATTAATGCTTCTGATACGTACAGAGTCTGCTTCCTGAGGAGCTCAGCCTTCACCAGTGTTTATCTGGGCCCTCAGCTTCATGTTCCTGGGACCTTCCCATAAAAATGGGGTAGGCAGGATAAGACCAACTGAAAAGGTGGTTGGTCATTGGCTTAATTTTGCCACTAACTAGTTTTTTGTGCTTAGGTATCCTCTTCTTTCATTCATACAAATTTTTGAATGTTTACTGTACAACACATTTTGGAGACAAAACAGTTCCTTTCTTCAAGGAACTTATAGGTCTAATGGATCTTAGGTTCTTTATGCTATTGAAAGGGTTAGACTTGAATTGGTTTTTTCTCAGTCTTGGTAATTTAAATCCCCATCTCAGGCACTTTAACCTCCATTTCACTTTGGTTCAGAATCACTTTTTTATGTGTATTTCTAGGCACCAAGAATATTTGTTTAAGATTTGTTTTATAAAAATAATATTTTTTATTTTGCTAATAGAAAATTATATACCATGATACTAGATATGCCCTTTCAAACTGTACTCCCCAAGCCCTTTGGTGATTTTGACAGAACCGTTCACCATAGGGGTGGGTGATTAGTCAGGCTGGGTTCAGTCAGGGGGCAGAAACCATATTAGTTATTTAAACAATTTAATATTAATAATTATGAATTTGGTATAAAGCTAACTAGAAAACCGAAAGGGGGAGAGGAGAATACTAAGGTACCACAACCACCACTACTAAGGCTGGAGCAGCAAAATTAAGAGATCGAAATGATTAAAATTTGGAAATTTAGGAAACAGAACTCACAGGCCTGAGACCCGGACCTGTGAGGAGGAGGCACTGCCTCTGGGGCAGGAGGACATGATAAGACTAGTTTGGTAAGTGTTGGAAAAACTGCAAAATAGATTCAACTTTTGTCATAGAATGGCATTGCTGCTGCTGGGATGAAAAAGTATTGGGACAACGCTAACAAAAATGACACACTCAGGAAGCCTGGTGGAAGCAAACAAGAAGCAGACAGAAGGGACAGTTTGATAATTTCTTCTAGAATTCATTTTCGGCACAGTCCACCATGGCAAAGTAGAAATGTGGTTTGCAAGGTCCCATCTCTAGCATCAGAAAATGGAGTGTGGAATCTGGGTTTGGAGCTAAGAGAGAATAGCTGAATAGCTGGCACAATCTCTAAGATATTTTTGAGGTTTAAGATTCTATTTGTCTGCCTGTTAGATCTAGGTAGGAAAATAACTAAGAATCTTTATGGTTTGCCTTTTTTTGAGATGTTTTCTTTAATGTGCCTTGATTCAGAGACTAACTTGTTTCAGATTTTTTCTTCTACTTCATTGCCTTTAATTAATGATCATGCCTATTTAGTCCTGTGCTTTTTTTTTTTTAATAAGACCTCTATTTTTGTAATTTCATTATTTATTTTGTAAATTAAACTTACTGGGTTGACATTGGTTAATAAAATTATATAGGTTTCAAGTGTATAATTCAATAATACATCATCTATATATTGCATTGTGTGTTTACCACCTAAAGTCAAATCTCTTCCCATCACCATATATTTGACCCTCTTTACCCTTATCTACCTCCCTTTCTCCCTCTTTTCACTCTGATTACCACTAGACTGTTGTCTCTGTCTGAGTTTTTGTCTTGTTCATTTGTTGCTTTCAGTTTTATATCCCACATATGAATGAAATCATATGTTTGTCAACTTTTTGTCTGACTTATTTTGCTTAGCATAATTATCTCAGGATCTATCCATGTTGTTACAAATAGAGGTTCCTCAAAAAATTAAGTATAGAATTACCATATGACACAGCAATCCTCTTCTGGGTATCTATCCAAGAAATTTGAAAACACTTATCTGTAAAGATATATGCACCCTGATGTTCATTGCAGCATTGTTCATGGTGGCCAAAATATGGAAACAACTGAAGTATTGGATTGGATAAAGATGATGTTTTTGTTGTTGTTACATTTGTTGTTTAAAAGAGTTAAAAATAACCCTATTATTCTGGTAGTGATTTTTATTAAATAAGTTATTTTGAGTTACCTAAAATAGTATGTGTAATTGTTTTGGTTGCAAATTAGAACATTAGACATATTATTCCAACTTACTCTTTCAAATGCTGGAATTTTAAATATTTCCACATATTAAATTTTATATAGTTCTATGATTTTTTTCTTTGAATAATGAATCTGGGCCTTATAATATTCTCCAGACTGTGGGGTATTTAATTGGCCCTCTGTTAGAACTACAATTTTTTAGTCTAAGCTACTGCCTGACTTCCAAACTTGGTTAAACATTCTTATTATTTCCCTTTTAACATGGCAATATACTGCTCTTTACCATGAAAAAATTATTTGCTCACAAGGCGTTCTCATGAAAATAGACTTTACATAAAATATGGTATTAAACTTTCAGTAGGAAATGGTCAAATAGAGAATATTAAAAATGAGGTGTTCAAAAGTGGTTTAATTAGCTGAAGAGTACTTTAAAATGTTTATTGACATAAATGAACAAACATGAAAATGTAGTTATTTAGTCAACTGTGTTTATCAGTTGGAACTTTATTATAAAGAATATGAAAAAAACTTAAAAATATATGTGATAGTACAAAAATACATGTTCTCTAAGATCCAAATTGTAAAAATGGGTTCTAGTTAAGCTTGATGAAAGACAGTACTATACCAAACCCCCAAATACAGCAAATTCTTTTCCATAGGTAAATTTAAATACCTCAACATGCTTGCTGAAAGTCTAACCTGAACAGAGCAGTTCATATACTGGGTTCTTTCATCTTAGTTTTGGGAAACCACTGTTCTTGAGACATGTTCAAATGTTTCTAATTTAATTACTACAGTTGTCCCTTTTCAAACAGGTCTCCCAAGAGTAAGATTGTTAGTTTTGTTAGAATTCTCAACTTTTTAAAGCCACCATCTATAGTCAGAGGACATCTGGAAAGTTGGAATTAGCTTTAAAAAGTGCAGAGCATAGTCCCTAATACTCTGAAACTCCAAACTCACTTATTAACCTACGAGGGAGTTCTCATCAAGGAAGTCAGAAGTTGGCTTTAATTGATCTGTGGTTGCCTGAATATTAGTTCATGTTGAACTGATTTGTTTTTCTGACCATATCTAATATGTTAAGCCTGTGCAGAGTAAAGCTCACACAGGGTAATTTAGTCAAATATATACCTAGCTGGTAATTTTTAGAACTTTCACTATTTTTATAAATATTAGAGGTAGTGTCTTTTTTACTTAGTGGCCTATTTGCAGTCACTGGACAACTGATTATGTAGATTGTGAATAAACTGAATCCCTTTCTTGGTTTTCTTTTTTATGGATCCTCTCTAGGCATTTTTCTACCTGTTGAACGCTGGGTAGGTGGATAAAAGAAAGTGTGGTGAAATGAAAACTATGTCGTTTTTTTTTTGTACACACAAACTCTCAAACACATTGTGGAAGTATTTAAATGAGACATCAAACAAAGAATACTTAATATTATTGAACTACCTACAGAACATGTAGAAAGATATTTACAATTACAAATCATCTCTCTACCCATTGGCTATAGGGTATTAGATAAAACATCAATTTGGGGAACTTAAGGATAAAATTGGAATTTATTATAATTTTGTAACTTTAAAATTTTGATGTAATCTCTAATTTAAAGTTAACAAAAATAGTACAAAGAAATCTTACATGTTTTTTACCTAGATTTGCTAAATATTTAATATTTTTCTGAAACATTTGAGAGTAAGTTGCAGACCTCTTCTTTTACCCCTTGTAGTGTATAAATAATTCAGTTATTTTGATACTTAAGATAAAGACATTTTTTTACATGATGATAGTATAATGAACATAATCAGAAAATTGACATTAGTAATTGAGTATTATATAATCCATAGTTTGCATTAAAATTTGAGCAATTCCAATAACATCCTCCATTGGAAGATATGTGTGTGTGTATACACACACACACACACACACACACACACACACATATATATACACACAGACTTTATTATGGTGACATTGATTAACAAAATCTGATAAGTTTCAAGTATACAATTCAACCATTATCTTATATATATATATATATATATAACCTATATATATATATATATATATATATTGTATTGTGTGCTCACCGCTCATAGTTTGATTTCCCTTTTATCCTATCTACCTCCCCCCTCCACCCCACTCTCTAGTAACCACTAGTCTACTGTCCATGTCCATAATTCTCTGTCATGTTTGTTTGTTGCTTTTAGATTTATATCCCACATATAAATGATATAATGTGGTTTTCAACTTTTTCTGACTGGCTTATTTCACTTAGCATGATTATCTCAAGGTTCATCCATGTTGTCACAAATGGCAGTATTTCATCTCTTCTTATGGCTGAATAATATTCTATTGTATAAATATACCACAGCTTCTTTATCCAGTAGTGTAGGATACTTCGGTTACTTCTATGTCCTGGCCACAGTGAATAATGCTGCTGTGAACATCGGTGTGCATATATCTTTTTGGATAAATGGAAAACTATGATATTTTAATTATTGTTTTCATTTTATTGCCTCTGATAAAATGTTTCTTAAGAGTTTGAAGACATTACATGGAGGGTGCAGCCTCATGTAAGGATTTTTTGTTTTGTTTTTACTATTTAGATTCCAGTGATCACATAGTAGTTTCTTAAATGTCAAGATAGATCATAATTCATGCATATTTAAGGTATTTTAGGAATAAATTTTTAAAGAAAGCCATTTAATTTTTAAAAGTATATTCTGAATGCAGCATTTCATGTTTGACTTTTTCAGTAATTTCTTTTTCAATATTCTTTTTTAATTTGAACTTACTAATAAGTGATTGTTAACAGAATCTGCTAGTTATTCCCAATATCCATTCTTTCTTGTTTCCTTTTAGCAGTAGAAGCTGCAGATCTTCATCTGGGCACATGGCCCATGAGCTAGAGACTGCATTTCTCAGCCTTGTTAGAACTAGATTGGTTCATATGTCTAAGTTTTTACCTATGGCATGTAAGTAGAAATTATAATTGCACCTTCTGAGTTTTGCCTTTCAAAAATTTGGGTATGCACATCTCTTTATTTCATTTCATTCTCCTGTATGCTAAACCTTGACCATCATGGTAGTGAGCCACCTTTAACCATGCAGTACTCTGAGGGGATGTCTGAAAAACAAGATGGAAGTGCCCTGGTTGACCTCTTGGAGCAGCTGCCTTCCTGTTCTGCTTCACTTGCCACCTCTGACTGTTACATGAGAGAGCAATAAACTTCTACCTATTTGAGCCATTGTACTTTGGGATCTTTTGTTACAAAAGATTAGTTCATATGGTAACTAATATAGATAGAATTTTAAGTGAAAATATTTTGATGACTTTGAGTTTCAAAGGACACTCTAGAGGCCAAGCTCATAGATACTAAATATCTACATTCTAAACTTAAGTACTAGCCATTTGTACAAGGTTGGAAAAGGGAGCTTCCCGAGCTCAGTTCCCCTCTCATTAACCTATTTCTTACCTCCCTCTTACGTAAAAGAAGGCCGGGGATTATGGAAGATTGAAAAATGAAAGCCCATATCAAGTATTTCTTGGGAGAGAGATGTCAATGTTTTATGATTTTTTCCTCTCCTACCTTTCCCACAGAGAGGACAGTGGTGCTGGCCTCTATCTCAGGTCCAGTGATGGGGCCTTGAAGAGATCCTTTAGAGAACTTCACATGTAGCATTGGTGCTTTAGAGGTAACTATCTCACTCCTTAAGTTAAAAAGTCTGGCTGGATGGGTCTACTGGTAAAAAACAAAAAGAGAGGGTTGTATTGAGGTCATCCTGTGCTTTCCAGTGTTCGCAGCCTCCAAAGGATTTGAAAGAACTTCATCTATTTGTCTATTTACAGGACGTGTAAAGCCGGAATATAAAGCCTCAGTGGATACCAGGCTCAGCATGATGCCATATGGGTTTCTTTGTGGTCACCACCTGGTTGAGCATGAGCTTTAGGATAAATTGTACAATGTCATATTTATGGGCTATACATTAGGTTTTATTGAGGACAGTGAAACTTAAAAGATGAATCAGTCATAATCTAGTCAAGAAATAGAAACCGTACCAATTGTTTCAACAGAGAATTTTATATAAAGAATTCTTAACCAAGTTTTAGGGAACAGAAGCCCTCTTTAAATTTGGGGTACAAAAGGGAAGGGATTGGTATTTTTAAATCTCAAGAGGCTTGGAGAAGCCATCCTGTGCTGTGACGCAGATCTCTGAGGAAGGGAGTGATTGCTTGATTAGTGCTGGTACTTCAGGAATATGGATACTGGGCTGAGAACCAAAGGCCATCTGATACAGGTATCTCTGAAGAACACAGTGAAGATAGTTTGGGGAGTGAAACTCTAGCCCACTGCTGTGTTAGGATCATCTGTTTCTGCTGAGGGTAAAGTGCCATTGCTGAAAGAAATAGGAAACACAGGAAGCATCATGTTCTTTTCCCTTCTCCCTTTCCTGTAGTCTCCTTTGAGTGATCCTGTTGACAGAATAGAACAGGGAGCCAGGTAGTCTTCTTGGGTAGGATCCTGGTTTGAATGATCCCAGACCAACATACCTACTGTGAGTTCCATATTTTTTCTTCAAGATACACACAATTTGATCAGCCATTGAAGGAGAATGTAATTACTTCCCAGATGCAGCCCTGTCCATTCTGATTTAATTTTCTCAGGAGCAAGTCATCTAATAGATGACTGTGTCCTCCGACTACAGGGAAGCTATGAGAAGTTTTCTAGAGATGGTTTTTTATTTTTTATTTTTGAAGTCACTTTCTCTAGGCATGGGTTGAAGTGAAGATACCACCCACACTCACTTTAGAGTGACTCTTTACCAATACTTTCATACTCTCCATCAACAAAATCTTTTACAGTCTTAATAAAGGTGAGTTGTCTTTCCATTTCTCAGCCACCTGTTTTGTAATTTCCTCATGTGAGTGAAGAACTGGATCCAGATGATGAAGATACATGTGAAGAGTTTGAATAAAATTGTTTCATCAAACTCTAAGTGGAACAAAGTGAAATTTCTAGATTACTATGTATGTGGTTTAAATATAAACTAAATTAGTAATATTAGGCACATGGTGATTCCATTTATGTACATAAAAGTTTATATGTTCATTTTGTGAAAAAAAACCCTGTAATTGGATTTGCCACTGAGAAAAGAGGAGATTGCTTTATATTAAGAGCAGACATATCTAAGCATACATGATGACACATAAATGTGTCCTGAACCACAGCTTAATTAGGAAAAGGCCATAAATCAATATTTTTCTCTCCTCTTGATATTTAAATCTACCAAATAATACAAAATTGAGGTCTCCCACCATTTTTCATATCTCTGATGAAGAATCTGTATCACATATGTAAGGATAACATTTCAACAATTCTAACCCATTCAATTTAAATTGCTGGGATTTAAAATTTAATTTTGATGAAGTACTTTTTACTTTTGGATATTATATTACTTATTCTAGTTAATTAGCCTTTAAAATATCTTTTGAATAATGACCTTTCTAATTTAACTTGCACTGAGACATTAGCCTACTAATCTGAATCTTTCATCATTTTTGACTCTGATTCACAATCTTTAAGAATTTTACCATTAATAATTTAGAAATACATTAAATATTAATTATAGTTATCTTACTGGCTTAATTATTATAAATGTGTGTGTCTGTCTGTCTTACTGGTCTGTCTCCCTATCTATCTTTCTAGAACTTTTGGTTGAATGTTTTTAAAATAGTTTCCATTTCTCTGAAGACCTTTTCCATATATTTACTCATAATGTCTATTTTTTCTTAAGTATTCAAACATAGTTATAACAGCCTAAAGTCCTTTCTACTACTTCCAACATCTGGAACATTTAGGGACCTTTTCCTGTTGACTCCTTTTTCTCTTGATATGGGTTAGCTTTCCGTCTCTTCTCAAAGGCAGTATTTTTAATGATTAGATTAACAAAATGTAGTATATCCATATTATGAAATAATATTTTACCAGATATGAAAATAGTATTGATACCTGCAACAATATAGATGAACTTTGACATCATTACCCTAAATGAAAGAAGCAGACATAAAAAGCCACGTTTTATATGATTCCATTTGTGAGAAGTGTCCAAAATATGTAAAGCCATGGAAGCAAAATGTAGATTAGTGGTTGCCAAAGGATGAGGAGAGGGAATATAGAATTACTTCTAATTGGTATAGCATTTTGTGATATAATAAAATAAATATTTGGTGTTTGTCCCTGGTTCCTGAGACAGAGTTCCTAAAAGTCTATAGAATTTATCAAAAAGAAAGAAAATTCAGAAAGCTTTACTTGATGATTGTTAAATTGAATGAGGAACAAACTGCAGACTTCAACCCTGAAAGTGATATGAAGCTCAGAGGTATGGTGTTCCAGCATGGCTTATAAATTGAAAATGAGGAAGTTGTTTAACCTTTACAATTATTAGTTATTACAATAGAAATTTCCAGGTGGCAGGGGATTGGTTAAAAAGTGATTATGTAATACTGTTTTAGGAGATGACTTAAGTTTCATTTATGATTATCAGAGGCATTTTTTTTCCAGAAATATCCTAAATTACATTTTGAATACATTCATAAAATAAGCTAGATTTAGTTTTGCTTACCCAACTTAACTAATTTTGTCTGCTTGGGGGAATCTTTAGGTCTGATCTCCATTTTATTTGTCTTTTATGGTAATAAAATGACTCATTTTAGGGGAACCCTAAATGGAGTCAGGATAGGTGCTGGTTGCTAGAGGGTTAGAGCTTTCAGCATCTCCCCGACCTCCAAGCAGGATAGAGGGGCTGGAGATTGAAATCAGTCAAAACTGGTTAGTAATTTAATTCTAATCATACCTACAATATGAAATCTCCATAAACCCCTGAATGAATTTGGTTTGGAGAGCTTCTCGATAGGTAAACACATTGTCATGCTGGGAGGATGGCACTCCTGGAGAGGGCACAGAAACTCTGTGCCAGCCCTCTTCCCTCATACCTTATCTGATGTGTCTCTTCTGTTTGGCTGTTTCTGAGTTGTATCCTTATTAAAACCACAAAAGCAAAGTGGTTTCCTGAGTTCCGTGGGCCATTTTAGTGAATTATTGAACATGATGGGGGTTGTGGGAACCTCTGAATTTATAGTCGACTGGACAGATGTGTGAGTAGACTGTACACTCCATTTGCAGCTAGCATCTGGAGTAGAGGCAGTCTTGTGGGGCTTAGCTCATAACTTCTGGGGTCTGCACTAACGTAGTGTCAGAATTGAATTGTTTGATTCTCAGTGGTGTTCGAGAATTGGTTATTGGTGTGGAAAAAAACACATAGTTGGTGTCAGAAGTGTCTGAAGGAAAAAGTCACACAGGTTTCTTTTTGGGATGATGTCTGTATTCTGTAATTAGGTAGTGGTGATGGTTACACAACTTTGCAAATGCATATAGTAAAAGACACTGAAATTTATACTTAAAAATAATTACTCTGCTTTAAGAATTAAGAGCCAACTCGAAGGAACCAATAGCCAAAGCTAGAATAGTCTGAGCAACAAAATAAATAGCAATAGTATTGGATTGTAACCCAAGGAATAAAATAAGTATCTGGGAGTCCATAATCACCTAAATAAATAAGTGAATAAATAAATGAGAAGGGACAAATTTTCCTTACAAAAGAATTCCAAATAAAGGATAAAGGAAATAAAAAATCACAATTAGTACACCATAGTGATAATTGCTACAGGCAAATCTACTGAAGAATGCTACAATAGTGGCCAGTGCTTTAAGGAGAAACAGGATATTTGCATACCCTGAAAGTATCTCTTCTCAATTACTTATTTATTACTGTGATGATTTAACATGTGTTCACAAATACTTTGATATTCTTCCCTCCAGGAGGTAGAGCTTAATTCTACCCCCTTAGGATGGTCTGGATTTTGGTGACTCACTTCTAATGAATAGAGTATAAAAAGGGAAAATAGTAATTTTATAGTAAGAAACTTGTCTGATATTGCTTTAATCAAGTGATAAAGGTTATCGACACTAGATAATGTTGATATCATATATCTTGTGATATGATGCAATAATAAGGGTACTTCACCTCTATAGTATTCTCAAAAATTTGTGACCCTAGTGTAATCATGAGAAAGCACCAAACAAGCCCACATTGAGGAACATTCCACAAAATACAACACCAGTACTCTTCAAAAATGTCAAAGTCATGAAAAACAAGGAAAGACTGAAGAACTCAAAAATAATGGAGAAGACTTAAGTAGACATCAAGACTAAGTGTAATGTGGTTTGGATTCTGGAACAGAAAAAGGGTATTATTGGAAAAACTGGTGAAACATGAATTTTAATAGTGTGCACCAATTTTAATTTCTTTTAAAAAATAATTAAAAATTTTAATTAAAATTGGCATACAATATTATATTACTTTCAGGTGTACAACATAGAGTTTAGACATTTATACAGATTATGAAGTGATCACCCTGATAAATCTAGAACCCATCTGACAGCACCATGCATCATTATTACAATATTATTGACTATATTCCTTATGCTGTACTTTATATTTCCATGACTGTTTTGTAGCTACCAATTTGTACTTCTTAAACTCTTCTCCTTTTTCACCAACCTCCTAATCTCCCCATCTGGGAGCCATCAAAATGTCCTCTGTATCTATGAGTTTGTTTTGTTTTGTTTGTTTATTTTGTTCTTTATTTTCCACATATAAGTGAAACCACTTGGCATTTGTCTTCCTCTGTTTGATTTATTCCACTCAGCACAATAGCCTCTCTAGGTCCATCCACGTTGTTGCAGATGGCAAGATTTCATTATTTTTTAATGGCTGAGTAATATTCCATTGTATACATGCACCACCTCTTCTTTTTCCATTCATCCATTGATGGACACCCAGGTTGCTTCCATATCTTGGCTATTGTCAATGCTGCCTGAACATATGGGTGCATATTCCCTTTCAAAGTAGTATTTTGGGTTTCTTCGGATAAATACCCTTTGTCTTTTGTCTCTTGTTACAGACTTTGTTTTAAAGTCTGTTTTGTATGGTATAGGTATCGCCACCCTAGCTTTTTGTTTTGTTTCGTTTTTCATGAAAAAAATCTTTTCATTCTTTTACTTTTAGTCTGTTTGTGTCTTTCAATCTGAAGTGAGTCTTGTAGGCAGCATATGTAAAGGTTTTGTTTTCCTATCAATTCAGCCACCCTGTGTGTTTTGATTGGAGCATTTAATTCATTTATATTTAAAGTAATTGTTGATATGTAGTTATTGCCATTTTATTCATATTAAAATGTTTTTTCTTCTTAAATAAATCCCTTTAATGTTTCTTGTAATACTAGTTTGGTGGTGATGAACTCCTTTAGCTTTTTCTTATCTGTCCTTTGATTGTAAAGATAGCTTTGCTGGGTAGAGTAATCTTGGTTGTAGGTTCTTGCTTTTCATCACTTTGACTATTTCATACCAATCTCTTCTGGCCTGCAAAGTTTCTTTTGAGAAAACAATTGACAGTCTATGAGAGCTCCCTTGTAGGTAACTGCTTTTCTCTTGCTGCTTTTAAGATTCTTTGTCTTTAACCTTTATTTTAATTATGATGTGTCTTGGTGCAGGCCTCTGAGTTCATCTTATTTGGAATTTTCTGTCATTCTTAGACTTGTATGTCTGTTTCCTTCATAAGGTTAAGGAAGTTGTCCCGTTATTTCTTCAAATAGGTTTTTAAAAAATAAAAAAAAAAAATAGGTTTTCAATTCCTTGCTTGTTCTCTTCTCCCTCTGGTACCCCTTTGAATGCGGAAGTTGGTATGCTTGATGTTGTCTCAGAGGCTCCTTAAACCATCCTCATTTTTTGGGATTCTTTTTTCTTGTTGCTCTTCTGATTGGGTGTTTTCCGCTACCTTATCTTCTAAGTCACTGATTCACTCCTCTGCTTCATCTAATCTATTATTGATTCCTTCATTTCAGTTACTGTATTCCTCTTTTCCGACTGGTTATTTTCTATGTTTTCTATCTACATTTTTATGTTTTCTATTTCTTTATTAAAGTTCTCACTGAGTTCATCTGCTCTTCCTCTAAGTTCATTGAGCATCCTTATATCCAGTGCTTTGAATTCTGAATCTGGTAGATTGCTTGTCTCCATTTTGTTTAGTTCTTTTTCTGTAGCTTTGTTCTGTTCTTTCATTTGGGACATGTTTTTATGTCTCCCCATTTTGGCTGCCTCCCTGTGTTTCTATGTATTATGTAGGGTTCCTATGTTTCCTGGTCTTAGTAGAGTGGCCGTATGTAGTAGGTGTCCTATGGGGCCCAGTGGCTCAGTCTTCCCTGAGCCGGGTACTCCAGGTATGTCCTTTTTATGGATTATGTGTGCCCTTATGTTGTAGTTGAGCATTGGTGGCTGTTTGCATGTCACTGGGAAGGATTGATCCTTGGGCTGATTGGTTGTGAGGACTGGCTAGTAAGGGGCCAACCCTACAGAGCCAGATTTGCTTTAGTAGGGCTCTGGTGTTTGCCAGGAACATCATCCTCAAATAAAGCCCCAAGGTGGTGCTCCCGCTCTATCAGAAGCTAACCATGTCAACCCCAGGGCCTCCTTGGAGGCGCCCTGCTGCAGGTCAAGTGTAGCCACAGTCTATACTCTACCTGGGGCCACCTGGCAAGAGTCACCAAGCAATCCACAGATGGCTGTCACCCTCACTGGACTTAGAGATGCTTCCAGAGGCCAAACCGAGGCCGGCTGCCATTAGTGCTGGGCTTGGGATTGCTCAGCAAGAAGTACGGGGCACACTGAGGCCAGATGCTGCTTGTTTGGGTTTTGTGAACCTTTGAGAAATTTTAGGAAAGTCTGTAGCATGAGCTAAGACAGGCCTTTTGTATAAAAAAGCCACTGGAAAAGGCTTGGGTGTGTCTACGAATTCGGTGGGACGGGGTTTCAGGCAATCACCAGGGCAAGGCGACCAGTGTTAGCCAGGTTCATGGAGACTAAGATGTGGCAGCCACTTAAGTCTGCACACTGGAAAGAGGGGAGCTCAACAAAGGAACAGTGTCTTTTTCAGCACTTCTGTCTGGAAAGAACTGGACAAGGGCTGGAGGAACAGTTTTCTCCCAGACAGAAGTTCACCTACTCTGCCATCTTGACTGGAACTTCCTTAATTTCTTAGTTTTGATGAATGTACCATGTTTATGTAAGATTTTAAGACTGGGAGATTAAAGAAAGCTGTACTTTCTTTACGACACTTCTGTAAATCTAAAATTATTTCAAAATAAAAAGTTTTAAATATTAGCATAATTTGCTTGCTCTGTTATTTTCTCTTTTGAGTAAATCGTGATCTTCCTCATAAATAATTAACTATAATATGTGATTACCCCTGATTTCTTTGGGCTATTTATTATTAGTGCTTAAAAGAAGCAGCCTTTATAGTCCTCATCAATTTTATCATTATATTTTAAAACCTGTAACTATATACTTTTGTTTCCATGATTGCAGAATATTATATTGTTTGGATGAAAAATGTGAATATTACAGAGTTCTTGATTCACTTGTTAACTTGAATATATATTAAAATTCATGTATTTCAATTTATTTTAATTTACAATGTAATACAGGTTATTTTACCTTTCAGTAATGATAAAAATCGTAAACACATTAAACTAATATTATGCTGTGGTTAATAGTTATTTACATTTTATATTCTACCAGTTGCCAAAAAGTTCTTGAGTTAGGTTACAGTAAAAGTACACATATTATTTAAAAACTATATTGTAGGAGGTGGCTCCACGTCTGCTTTGCATGCAGAAGGTCCTGGGTTTGCACTCCAGGTGGAGCCACAGACCATACCCTGGGTGCACTAGGTCCCAGGTGCATGTGGGAGGAGGTGCCCCGCCTTCAGAGATCCAGTTCTTAAGGAGAAAACGGCAACATCCATAGATGTGGGGGGAAATTAAAGAGGGGAAAAAAACTTGCATAAAAATATTTAAGGATATGCAAAGGTAATTGTTATATTAAAAAAAGTTATACCGAGTTTCTACAATATTTTCATAGTTTTGTAAAACAATAAGTAGCTGGGAAGAACATGTACCAGAATTTTATGTATTTATTTAAATTAAAATTATTGGGGTGATATTGGTTAATAAAATTAAATAGGTTTCATGTGTACAAATCAACAATACATCATCTGTATATTGCATTGTATGTTCACTACCCAAAGTTAAATTTCCTTCTGTCACCAAATATTCGACCCCTTTTATTACCCTTATCTACCTCCCTTCCATGTAACAGAATTTTAATAGGAGTAATCATCTTTAAGTTGTGGTATATAAAAATTTTCTTTTTCTTTTTCTGCATTTTCAAAAGTATGCACAAAAAATGTATATTACTCTCATAATCAGAAAAACATAAATGTTAAAAATATACACAAGTGTATGTAATAAGATAAAAAGAGATTGGAAATAGCACAGAGAAAAGAAAGTCAGTATATTTTGTTCTCCTGAATAAATGAATCTAAAATTTGTCCTGAGGCTTATAAAACAACTATAAATTGTTCATGCTGCTGTTTTATACATACACATTCAAACAGATACAAACTTCATATGTGTCTCCATTACCACAGTAAATTCATATTTAGGACAGTTATTCTCAGTTCTCAAAGAAATTATGCTTTGAATATTTTAATGGCTAGCCATTATACAATAACACCTCATTTAGCCAGTATTATTAGGATAATATAGAATGTTTTAAATAACCGAAGCTTAGCTCTGTATCGAAGCTTTTGTTTTAGTTATTTGGAATGAAAATATTTGTTCAATGCTTGACTTCCCTGTCTTAAATCTTATTTGAATGTCAAATGTTGAACTTAACATTAGTGCGCTGACACACAGTTGAGTATTTTGTATGATCAGTCATTAAGATTGAATGCCTTCAGATTGTATAGACGAACCAAAAGCAGAGATCTAGTATATTCTTTCTAAACTGTGTACTGGCTCTTCTGACTGTTGTATCCATTTATAATTTACCATGATATGGTTTGCTTAATTGTTGGCATATACAGGTAACTCTGCTTATCCTGTCATATAAAGTTCATGGATTTCATGATAGACCTTTCAGCCTCTTTTTTTTTTTTTTTTTTTTTTAAGCCAACTTCTAGTTCTAGATTACGGATAGTCAGAGGTGTGAACTGAGTTAAGTGGGGGCGTTAATTGTATTTTTATAGCTAGCTTAATTTTTTTTAAAATATGCCGAATAACTTGAGATTAGTGCTTGCTTGTTATCTAAAAACAAATTTCTTACATTTTCAGCAAGACTTTACTGCAGAAGGCTTTAGTTGAAGTACATGTAGAGAAGCCTTTTATTAGTCACTGAGCTTGGCTCTTGCATGACAAGGCACTTGCTTTTTGAAATGTATATATAAAGTGCTTAACCTGGTGCCTGGGGCACAAGTGCACAATGATTTTTATCTGAGAAAGGAAAGGAAATGGAAAGAAGACCAGTGTGGAGGGGGAGTGAGGTAGAATTCTATGTCATTGGAGGAGGAAAAGTCAAAGACCAGGTTAAGTTGTGTTAGGATTTTGGACTTTATTCTGGAATAAAGTGGGAATTACTGAAGGATTTTAAGCAGGGTATATAACATGATCAGATTTGCATTCTCAAAAGAACATACAGGCTGCTGTTTGGATACTAGACACTAGAGAAGCCAGCATACATATTGTTTCCTTTGGGCTGTATGTTTATGAGTTGAGCATCTTTGATTTAAACCATGAATACAGAGCTGGAATCTTAGATTTTATTTTGACATTCATAGCACAGTCATGCAGTTCCTATGTTGTTGATATTTTTTGAACCAACTCATCTGCAGGGCCACTCATGTTTGGTTCAGAATAGGCATGATGCAGAGGAGTAAGATCAGCCTTTCATGTGGCTCTGCATGTGACTTCCTTCTGGTCTTCTAGAGTCTCAGGTAATGCCTGCCTTTTCAATGGAAGCATTGTTTCCACTTCAGGTTTTATTACTTTAGCTCCAGAAAAGACACGACAATTTTGTGGCATATGTGCTACCATTTCTCCGTTCTTTACCTATCTTGGATTTTTTCCCCTCTTTGGAGTGCTAGAATTCTTATGAGAGCACTCCAGGTAGCTATCAAATTGTTAGAACTGGCAAGAGCATTTGGCCTTATTAACATTCCTCATGCACACACTTGGTTTATCACTGGCATCTATGTGATATCTCACTGGCGACTTATATTACCTACAGGTCCTAACTATTAGATCTGTGTCTGACTTCAGCTACCATAAACACCTTTGCTTTTATCATCTTTTGATGTATAGCTCTTGGCTCACTTCGTATAGTCATGGAGGGCTTGCCCTACTTACTCCATGTCTAAATCTGGGATGTCCGCTCTGGTCCCTCCCATTCTCTCCTCACTTTGTCTAATTAATCTCATTCTATTGTTACCTACTTCCCAGGTTGATTATATCCAGTTCATCCTGAATATCATTCTTCAGGGGTAAATATGTAAGGAGAAACCGAAATTTTAATTAGTGAAATAATGTTATCTGAGATTTACTTTTAAATACTGTAGCGAAACCATTAAACAAAAGAGAAGTAGAATCAAAGATGAAAATGACAAGATCAAAAACAATAGAATGTTAATACTTGTTAAAGCTGGGTAATGACTATATTATGCTATTCTGTTTTGTGTATGCATGAATTTTCCATAATAAAAAATGAAAAAGGAAGGCACATGAAGAATTTGAACCTATGAACTTTCAGCTAAGTAGAGGTCCCGGAGAGGTGGGACAGAGGTGTGAAAGCAACTGGGTGATAGACAAAAAAAGGTGCTCTGTGTTTTCTTGACATATTAGGTCAATTACGTTGTCTTCTAATACAGCATCTTTTTCTGAAGGATTCTTTATGGAGATCACTATCCTTTTCACTTGACCCACTCTTCTGGTCTTAACTGACCGAGGGAGAAGATCTTTAACAAACGTATCCATCCGTATAGCAGAGTGTCTCAACCTGGGCACTATTGACATTTTGGAGTGGATAAATCTTTTATGTGGGGTTGCTGTCCTGTACATCGAGAATGTTTAGTAGCATTCCTGACCTCTACCCACTAGATGCCAGTAGTACTGCTTCTCCTCCCCCTCAGTTGTGATAACTAAAAATGTGTCCAGACATTGTCAAATGTTCCGAGGAGGGGAGGGGCAAAATCTCCCCTAATTGTGGTGTATTGAAATACAGGGTGTTAATTTTTAGCTAGGCTCCATTCTTGCTAGTGCTGGCTGACTTGATTTGAATATTTAGACACCATATTTTTTCCATGGTAAGTTGAAAGACTGATTGTAACTATTGTAAATAAATAATAATTTAAAAGAAGATTTCAGGTCTCCCTGTATGTTTGTTATAATAATATAACTTGTTTTAAGCCCAAGCCCCTGGTTTTTTATCTTTATCACATGCAATCTTGATTTTTTTTTTTTTTTGCATAAAATGTTCTTGGGATTATTATTTTCCCAATTTCTGCATAAGAGACTTTATTTTACAAAATATACATTATTTTTTCATCATTTACAGAATGCTATTTTCCTTTTTTTTTTAATTGTTTTTAGATACAACTATGTAGTGCTAATTTTTATTTTTTTAATTAATCAGAATTTTATAGTGTCTTTGGAAATGTGGCCTTTACTTGGATGAGAGAGTCTGCAAATTTATTTGATAAATTTTGTGGTTCTGGGCACAGTGTAAATGAAACATTTTTCAGGTGCTATAGTATATAAATAAATGAATGTTTTTCCTGGCCCAGTTTTGTACCGTAACTAGCCAACTACTCTTGTATTAACTTCTTCACCTGAATGGAAGCACACTAGTACATACTTCTGATTTAATAAAATTCTCAAAATAGGTTTTTGTGCTAATGTATTTATAACATGCAGGTGTTTGACACAGAAACATAAATTACATGTACATAAAATTGGTTCAGGGAAATACTGAAATGTGCTGGAGAGGATATTAAAATATATATTTGAATGTTTATAATTCAGCTTGAAAATTTTCAGAACTTTTAGAGAATCTATTATATGATTCATTTTTCTCTTAAACATTTCTACTCTTATATGGTTTTTATCTTTTGTTTTTCTTGAAATGATTTTAGTTTGGTTATGTAATTTCTGAACACACACACAGAGAGTACTGAAAAATCTGTGTAATTATTCCCAAGATTCTCATTTACCAGCTCTTTTTATTGTGCTTCCCTATAGAAACTTGTATAGTGTATGGTTATCTTGATCCACAAGAACTACAAATCTGCAGATCTACTTAGCTGACAGTCATATTTATATGTTATGCTAAAAAATATTAGTTGCATTTTTAAGTGATTTAGAGAAAAACACTTAGAACATTATTATAAAAAGGATATTTAAATTAGGTGAAAGATCATCTCTGAAATCAAAACAAGCTAATTTGCTTCTTAAAAGATATTTATTCAAAATGTTTATTGAGTGCTCACTAAATGATGGTATTCTTTTTGATATTTTGTTTTTGATCATTGTTTCTTACCTGAAAGATTTTTCCAATTAAAGAGTAAGAAAAAATTGATGTGATTAAAAGAGGATTAATAAATGGAGAATTAATTAGAATAGACAATAATTCACAAATTAAGAAAATTATTGATTATGCATGTTTTTAGAATGATATCCACGTAATCAACTTCCTTGCCTCCTTCAAGTCTTCCTTTATCCTCTTCCCAATGAGACTCACTCTGACCGTCTAATTTGAAATTATAATCTCATCTCCACCCATCCAGTACTCCTAATCTATCCATAGTCTCCTGTCTTTTAAAGGCACTTATCACTTGCTGGCATACCATAAAATACATATTTATAATGTTTATTATTAATTGTTCCTTTCGCCCTCCCCTCAACCCCTAACCAATATAAAATCTTTAAGGTGTTTTCATTCATTTCATATGCTTGCCATGTAGATGCCTGGTTCATCGTAGTTCAGTGAATTAGAAGTATCTTTACCTGAAATTCTAGCAGTTAGATTTCTGCTACTGTTGTTGTTACTGTTATTATCAATTCAGACTAAGAACTATGAAAGATCTTGAAGTATGATCCAGATGAACAGAAGAACACCAAAACTCTCTTTGGTATGGTTTTTATGGTTTAGTTTTCTAAAAAAGTTTGGAAAACTGTGTTATTGTTTCTTTAAATTGATAATAACAACCACTTTTAACCAAACACTATGCCATACACTTCACATGTTCTTTCTGTTAGTCCTTTTGCCATCTTTAATGAGGTAGACAGTGTTACTCCCATTTTATAGATGAGGAAACAGAAACTCAGGTTAAGTAATTCTAAATGGCAGATCTGGAAATTAAACTCAAGTGAGCTTGAATTCAGAGTCTATGGTTTTTTGTTTTTTTTTTAAAGCTGTCACTAATTGAAAGGGAACTTCCCTATTAACAGTATTTTTTCATCAGAAATCCCATTTCATGACCATATTGAATAAAATAGCAAAGTTTACAGTATAAATTAGACAACACACAATATACTTACTTATTTCACTCATTAATTAAAATCTTTTTGTGTACTACCATGTGCTGAGTGCTGGATATTCCACAATGAATAAAACAAATGGCTCCTGCCCTTAGGGAACTTGTAGTCCCCTGGGAAAGATAGGTATGTCATCAAAGATTCAGAACTCCTCACCCTACCACATACACTGAAAGTAGAAAATATTCTGATAACATTAGATTTCATTCTGTTTTTCCAGAACACATGCTTAAATTTTTGTTTTATCATCAAAAGAGATCATCAGGATTATGTGGTCTGATGACCTAGAAAATTCTTCTCACTTTCTTGAGTCTTCATCTACTCTATAAAGAAAAGTAGTTTGTTTTTATGCTTTCTTTTATTCTGATGAGAACGAAGTTGGTTATGTTACATCTGTTTCTAAAAATATCTGGAAATCTGAAACAAGATTGAACAAAGAATGGGCATGCCTATCATTTTTAGGTTATTCGCAAATAGTTCAAGCTATTTGTGATAACATTAATAATTCAATTTTGAATATGTTTAGTTTTTATCTTATTTAATTTACCTTCATCAAACCTTTTCAAGGTCAATATTTTCATTCTTACTGCATTGTGACAAAGTACTAGATGTAGATGGATTCTGAGTTATAGGGGAAGTTAATCATAAAAATGCAGGATTTAATAAATAATTTTTGAGTTTGCATTCCAATGTAGTATACCAAGTTTCAGTGTACTAAACGATATCCTTAGTTTTAGGATATTAATATTTATTTCTTTAATAAATATCTCATTTGTTTATTTTTCTTATGAATGAGAGATAAGTAGTAGAAAGAAATTAGTATGGCATTTATTATCATCTCTTGAATAACACTTTTTTTTCTTGTGTTTGCATAATCATAATCCTTTCAAAATTTTATTTGCTTTAGAGAGTATTGTTTTAAAAGGAATTTTAAATATCTTATTAATTAATAGAATATAGATCTTAAAACTGGAGTGTTTCAAGCATTTTGACTTTGACATCATCCAAGTACACAATTCTAATTGGAGGTCCTAATAGAGTGTTTATAACTTTGCTCTTTTAGTATAGTTTAAGATTGGAGGCACTTCTAGTTTAATGCTTCTTGAGCCACATGGAATAATAAGGGAAACCCATATAAAGGACCATAAAGGGTTTCTTTGCATGTGCATCAAGATTCTCCAACCTGGGAAAGTCAAGGGTTAAGAAAGAATATAATCAAACATTCAATTGTTTTGAGAAGTCATAGTAGTCTAAATTCTTGGATCCTGAATTTCTAAATTTCTAGTGCAGTGGTTAGAGAAAACTATGTGGGTAGAGATTTTAAATAGCCAGTTGGTGTACTGAATCTGGCCTACAGACATATTTTGTTTGGCCTGCATGCTGTTAAAAGTGTCAATTAATGGTAAGTATTAACAGTTGTGAATTTTCACACAAAAATTCAGATTTCTAACCTCTGGGAAATTGGAATATCTGACTATAGTGAACCTGCTTCCCAAATAGAAACAGTTAACTGAGCTGAGTAGTGGAGCCTTCTGGACCATGCTCCCATTTGCCATAGTTCCCACCACGCCATCTTTTTCTGCACACTGACATGTAGTGTCAACACTTATTAGAATACAGGTACTGTCACTTTTTTTAATGTTTGATCTGTAGTCATCCTGGAAAGCTCTTCCTGGAAAGCTCTTCTCCATTACCCTCTGCCCAATATTCAGTGTTAGGCCCTCTCCAGTGCTCCCATAGCACCTAGTCCATATCTTCCTTTAATACTTACCATTTTTTTATGGTAAGTGTTCACTTGATAACTTCCCTTGCTAGACATGAACTTTTTAAAGTAAAGATCTTATGTTGTATCCTCAGAGAATTCAATAGTGCTTGACACTTAAAAAGTGCAGCATTTAGATTTGTTTGTTGATAAATGAGATAAACTTTAAATGTTTCCTGGAAAACAGATTCTAGGATACAAGTGAATCTCCAGAAACAGCTAGTTCCTTATGAGGCTCTAATATTTGACAGTAAGACTCATTAGAGGGGTCCTCTGATGGTAGCTGCACAACAAGAGAGGCTTCTTGGGTGAAAGTTTGAGGAGGCATTCCCTCTCAGGGTCAGGCAAGTGCCTCCTTAAATTTTATGCCATAGGAGCTTCTCTTACCTCACCATACTCCTGGTCCTGCCTCCGAATGATATATGTAAATGAACTTTTAGTTTAAAAATAAAATACTGGTCCTAATTGCAGGGACTATAGAAAGAGTAATTCAGATTATTTTCAAAGGAAACATGACCACAGGAAAGATATTATTTTTAAATTTATACTCTGGCTGTTTAAAGATTTTTATCATTAGTTTTAAGAAAATTGATTATGATATGCTTGGGTGTAGTTTTTTCATGTTTCTTCTGCTTAGGATTTGTTGAGCTTCTTGGATCTGTGAGTTTATCGTTTTCTTGAAATTTGGAAAAATTTCAGCCTTTATTTTCAAAAAATTTTGTTTATCCTCCCCTCTCTCTCTTCCCCTTTAGGAACCCTAAGTACACATATATTAGATTACTCGAAGTTGCCTTTCAGCTTGCTTATACTCTACTCATTTTTTTTTCAGCATTTTTTTTCTCTTTGTGTTTCATTTTGGTTAGATTCTATGGTTGTGTCTTCAGGTTCATTAATCCTTCCTTCTGCAGTATCTAATCTGTAATTAGTCTTACCCAGTGAATTTTTCATCAGACATTTGTAGTTTTCACATCTAGAAGTTTGATTTGGGTTTCAGTATGTCTTTTACATCTAAACATGTTCAGTTTTCCCTTTAGTTTATATATATATATATATATATATATATATATATATATATATATATATATATAAATAAAATATACTAATGTTAATGTGCTTGTCTCTAAGATATATTGTCTGTGTTATTTCTGGGTTGATTCTGATGATAGATTTCTCTCCTCTGTTTGGCTTGTGCTTTTCTGCTTCTTCGCCTGGCTTACTAGAAATATTTGATTAGAAGACAGACATTGTGATTTTAGTTTGTGTTGTATGTTTCTATATTCCTAAAAATACTCTTAAGCTTTGTACTGGGGCTCAGTTAAGTTTCTTATAAATAGCTTTATCTCTTCTGGGTGACACGAGCATATAAGGTGAATAGGAAGAAAGGAAACATAACAGAATAAAACTATGGAAAAAGAATTGTCTTGGAAAACAAGGGATAGTTTTGAGAAATAGAGAAAGTAAACAAGTCACGTGCTGCTGATAGTTCAAGTGGGATAAGGACTGAAAACAGGTTATTGAATGAGGTTGTTTATTTAATGCAGAGAGTATTCTATATTCTTGTGAGCAGAATCAGTTCATAAGAGTTGAGGAAGGAGTGAGGCGATGAAGTAGGGCAAATAATAGATTATTCTTCTCTCCTTCTTTTCTCTTCTTCTCTCAGACTCTTTTTCTTATGTTTCTTTTCCTCAATTTCCTTAACAAAAAGATTAATAGCCTTATGATGGAGTATATTCTATTTTATATAAAAAAATACATATATTTCTTTTTTTTCCCTATTCAAACATCTAGAGGATGAAATGCCTTTACTTTAGGAGATTGGCTGGTACCTATCAACTTTTATTTAATTGAGTATATTTTTGGGGGTTGAAAGAATAAGTGTCTCTAGCTTTAGGTTTCAAGCTATAGAGGAAAATTCTAAATAAATTTTTTGTTGTTACTGATTTGGTGTTACTGTGAGCACAGTTTCCTAGTTCAGGTTCAGATTAATAGCCTCAGTTCCTTTCTATGTAACACACTATTTGTTATAATCTAATATGTAGCATCAGCCTTCACTGTTAGAAGTAAAATAGGGGTTGGTGACAGCCGGAGAAGACCAGAGCATTCCTTTACAGCTTTCCTCAATACAGAATAAAATTTAAAAATATGTAGATATGTGTTTTTGTTTACAGATAGAAGTAATACAAGTGAAATTTTTTAAAAATTAGGAGAATTTATTAGATGGGGCTTTCTTTTGAAAAAGAAACAGGCATGGTTTACCACATAATAGCTGCTTTATTGAAAGCTTGTTTAGTAATTAAAAACTTGTGAAATTAAATCTAAGAAAATGGATTCACCAGTGGTAGAAATTTGTTCTGAAAACATCATTAACAGGTTTGGCTTCTGTCTCCCTTCTATTACTAGCCATGTGACCTTAAGCAAGTTGCTTAAATATTTTGATTTTTAGTTTCCCTATTTATAAACTATGGTTAACTTTGACCTCCCAGTTTATAGGCTGGTCATGCAGAGCAAATGATAAAAGTGTGACATATCATAAAGTACTAGATGTAGTCATGGTATTTAAAGCATTAAATATCGCCAGTCATCACTGAAATTCATCAAGTTCTTATTCTATTAATATATTTTATCTTGAGTAATATTTGGTTATTTTCTTTCATAAAAGTATAGGACAAGGTTATTTTAAGAAAACAGTTCTACTTGACGGAACTATGTGCAGTGCAGAGTTGGTTCTGGCATGTGATATCATTGAGGAATATACAGGGACTAATTTGAAGATTTTGCTACATTCTTTAGATTCTTGTGATCAGCTACTTACAAAATAGAATGATAGTCTCTATACTGCATACACTTTTGAGAATGAGTAAAGATAGTATTCGTGGAATATAAATATTGTCTTTGATTTGTTACCTATGTACATTCTATGAAGAAAGGAGAAATAAGGAATAAGTAAGTGGTGAAATTAGAGAGCTTTCCTGGCAAATACTATTATTATTGAGGTGTATTTTGTAACAGAGGGTATTCACTTTATACTAATTTTCTATTTTATGATATATACTTTCTACAGTCCATTCATTTTTAGTACTTATAAAAAATTGATAATGTTATAGGAAAACTAATATCACACAACTTTAAAAAGATATGTTTAGACTAGAAAACAACATTGGAATCACATTTACAGAGCAAACCTTGTATATGTTGATTTGTAGTAAAAGATAGATTCTGTTATGGATAATATGAATGGTCTATTTTGTATTTAGAGCATTTCTGAGAAAAATATCCATAATCTTTATCAGGTAATCTGTTATACTGTTGATCAAGCAGTAAAGTGTTGCTCTCATTTGATTTTTTTTTTTTTTTAACATGATAAGGGCAAAAGTGTCAGGAAAGCTTTTACAAGCTTATCATACTACCTTGGAAGTCAGGAATAGCACAATTTTACAAGTCAAATTAGATAGACACCCTAATGTCAATATTTGTATACTGATAAATGTGAGTTGTGAAACTTGGCTCCAGTTGCCAGATGCTGTAGAGCCTTGCAATTTAAAATTACATTAGTAATGAAAACTAAATGAACACAGAATTTCCATTTTTAAAAAACAGTCCTACCCAACTTGCAGTTTTTGAGGAAAATAACTTTAGGTAGTTTTGGCAACTGCTGATTAAATATTTGAATCTGGTTTTATGCACATGGAGCATATTTTATTCATTACATTAACCACACAGTAAATAAATGAATACCACAGTCATTTACTTTGCTTAGTATAACTAAAAAGTTAAGTGTAGAAATAGAAAAGTAATGAGGAATACTACACACAAAAACATAACATTCTTGTATATGACCATTACATTTTTCTTGAAATTTAACTGAATAATTCTAATTTTATCTATTTTATAATTATATAAAATGTTTTGGTTTAAAATATAATTTTGACTCATTCCTTCAGTTCCTTGAACTATTTGTTCATGAATTCCTTTAATTCCTCAGTCAAAACTTGTTCTTGTCTATGCTGATAACTTTTTAAAATAATATTGAGAAACACTTTAATTGGCTGTCAGTGTCTTTGGATTTTTTCCTTCTGACATATCACTATTCTAGATATTATTACAAATTTGAAGGTAATTGGGTAAATCACGATTTTAACCATTACGTAAAAATAATGTATTACCTGAGCTTTAATCAAGTGGCGCTTGTCTCAGAGTTGTTCTTCCTTTTTTTGAATGTTTTTTACATCTTTTGGGAGGATACAGATTGAAAGGAATGATAGACATCTGGGCATCGATAGGTTCTTTTAGTCTTCCATTAAAACTGAAAAAATAGGAGGGAGACATCTGTGCCATATCCCGAAAGTCTAGGCACACCACATTTCCTCATGAGACTCTTTTGGAGGCATTTGAGGGTAGTTGAGGCTTGCAGACAGACTTCCTGGGTTTAAATCTCGGCTCTGCCACTCATTACCTGGTGAATTTTAGGGAGATCATTTAACCTGTCTGTGCCTCTTTTTGTCATCTGTAAAATGCCAGTAATGATCATACTCTTAAGATTGGTTAACTTAAAAAAAATGTGCTTTTATACTAAATGATATGTAGTAAATACATAACAGATTCTATTATTATCATAATGGTGCAAGAATAATATTTAATTTGGAGATTTTTGGTTCTCAACAGAATATAGTACTAGGCTTCATTTCTTTCCAGTATGCTTTGACTATTTTTGGAATATCTATCCATTCTGCACATTGTGTCACCTGCATGCAGTTAGACACACAGGATTTGATCACATTTAGGAGGATCTTTAAAAGGCATGATTACAATATGAAAATGACTTATTAAAGATATTTATAATTATATAAAGATATATACATATATAATTATATAAAGATATTTACATTGTTACATCTTCCAGGCTTGTATAAAAGAAAATCATAGATAGGACTTAGATTGAGAGGTGGGTTGTGACACTAATTATCAACTAAGTTTAAACATCTCTGCTCTGAAATTTTTTTTTTTCTGGTAGAAGTTTCTGGGGGTAAGATCTTATTCTCTAATTCTATGTCTATTCTAAATGTATTTTTGCTTAGTTATATCAGACTTTTCTTAAGTGAGAGTTTTTAAACCCTAATGTATGAAAAATTACTTGGCAGTAGACTAAGGTAAGGTAACTGAGTTGGAGGAAGAAAGGATTTAGGGTACCAGCTGGATTTGGAGGTGAGGGTAGGAGAGGCTGGAGGTGGACCAGTGATGGAATTTGGCTCAACTTGGTGGGCAGAGGAATAAAAGGGCTTCTAAAATGCTTGCTGATCAAAAGTTCACGGAAGTAAGCAACCTCTGTGAGTGTCAGGAAAAAGTCAACGAGATGTTCTGAAATTTTTTCAAGAAGAGTTCCATTTTTTTCTGTGGTGATGCTGCTGCTTGTGGAGAGGGTTGAAAACAAGCTAGGGTTGTGTGGTAATTGGATTTCATGACTAAATGAGTACAAGTAGATTGTGTCCTAAAATTTTTCATGCCTTGGTCAAATGATTTTTTTCATTTAACACAAGTGACTTGATAATTTTACGATATGGTTAAATCTCAAGATGCAAAAAGCCTGTGGCTTCCAGATCCTATCCAAACATTAGCTTAATTCTTTGTTTGTGGAAAAACAAAAGGCAAACTAGAAATTTCTGTTGGCATTTTCTCTTAATAATTTATTGAAATGTCTCATCTGTTATTTTATGACATAATTGTAGTTACGTAAATATACTGCAGCACTTTGGAGTGAGACAGAAAGGAAGAGGGACATGCCTAATTCTGAAACGCAGTGTGAGATGGCTGGCAGGTATGCATCTCCTGCGAAGAAATTTACATCATATAATGTGCTTAGACCCCCATTGTGAAATGCTCTTCTCTTTTGCATTTTTTTGCAAGAGTACTGTACAGTGTTGAAACTATGCTAAGAACATATAATGCCCTAACATGTTTTCATCCCTTTGCTTCAGGCTTGGGTTTGTACTTGGTATAAGCTCTCATTTTAGGAACTAGCCTGAGGCAACCATACCCTTGCTGTTGCCACTCCTAGAAAGAAAGAAAACAAAAAAACAAAGGAAATAGAGTTATATAATCCAAGAAAGGAATTTAGAGACCTTCTAATCCATCTTTCTCAAATTGCTTTTTCTTTTCCACTTCCTTTCTCTCCTTCCTTCCTTTCTCTCTCCCTTCCTCCCTAAAGCCTGGAACCACTTAATAAGTTTATATGGAATCCTAACAGAAAGACAAGAGAAAAGCTGCTTTGGTGGAAGCATGATTGAGCTAATGCCCATAAGTCTTTCTTGTGGTTCTGGGGAGAATAATTTGAAAAAAAATTAATTATATTAAAAACAGAGACCCAGGTGTTTAAATGACTTGATTTGGTTTCAGATTTTAACTTCTGGGACAATGTAAGCATGCTGAAACTCTACTGGAAATGGTTCTTTTTTGTTTTTGTTTTTGTTTTTTTTAAGCAAGAGCAAATAACCAAATTTAATATATACATATGTATGGAACCGCACATACATGACAGAGTCAGAGACCTTACATGCATGAGAGGTTCAGAGATAAGGAAGCATGGGTATGTATATAAAACATCCTGAGCTAGAGATGAGGTAAGGTGCCTTGGGGGCTTCAAAAGGTCATTGCAGGATGATAATAGCAGAAGACCTTTAGTAAAAAAAGTTTTCCCTGCCCTACTGATATGTCAAAAGAAGTTATCTCTGATCATCTGTTACTGGCAAAGCCTCTAATTCAAATTCTAAATAGTTAAGGTGGTGGGGGCAGAAGTTTCTCTTGAGCCTGTGGCTAGGGCAAAAAAATCTACGTACATCAGAGGCACATCTGGGGTGACTCGTTCTGGACTCCCATAGTTCATTCCTCTGAAACTTCCCTGGATGTATCACATTCCAGAAATTGGGTTGATAGATTGTTCTATATTTCATTAAATCAGTTTCAGAAAAGTTCAGTTCATTTAAACAGTTGTGTCTCATTTTAGAAGGTGGTGATGCGGGTGGGCTCCCAAAGTTAAGCCTATGATGCAAGCAATCAGGTGTATTTAATAGGAGGCATCTCTATAGAAACAAGAAAAAGGTTACTATAATCCTGGTTTCTGAGTTCTGAAGGCAGGCAGTTAAGATTTCTAGGCGTCAGTCTGAAATCATCTTCATATGGAGTGTAGGCAGGGAGTTATAGTCTGGTAGATTCTCCTGGTCTCCAGTTTGAATCCCTCTAGTGATCTTTTTGCAACAGGCATGAAGATTGTCCATATATGAACTTTCGTGGTGATTTCTCTGAAGTCTGTTTCAGATTGTCCCATTTAAGCTTGCATGGCCTTGGGAAAAAGGCAGTTTTACTTCTCAGTGATGCCAAATCAATGGATCAGAAAATGAAAATGTTAGTTTGGAGGGTGGCAGCTAAATATTTTAAAAATAAATAATAATAATAAAACAGAAAAACTGAGGATTTAGTTCAATTTATAGGTAGAAAATTAAAAAAAAAAATTCAAAGGGCAATGAACAACTGACTCTGATATCCACAAAGGTGTACTATAGTTTCTATTGAAACATTTTTTTTCTCTAAAACGATCTTCATTTTTATCAGATTACCAGATTAAGACTAATTTATTTACAAAATAAGTCTAGTTCTGGGAAGCTAAGCAGGGTCTGGTTTGGTTAGTACTTGGATGGAGACCAGCTAGGGAGACCAGGTGCTATAGGTGTAAAAAAAATAAAAAATAAGGGATTGTAAACTGACAAGGTCCATGGAATCTGTGAGGTCAACTAAGGGTTGCCTCACCTAAAAAAACAAAAACAAAAACACCCCAAAATAAATCTAGTTCTAATAAGCTTGGCTGATAATGTTATAAGCTCAGAAAGAATAGTAATTAATCACATAGGCTCTTTTCAATTTGCTTTGTTGGAACTTTTCATGAGGAATCTTCGGATTAAACTTAAAAAGACCTCAAGGCCAAAAAAATCCAAGCCACATACTGCTCTCAGACTTGGCCTGTGGTACCTGTAGATTTGGGGTTAATTCCTCTCTTGAGGTCCCCAAGGTATCGGAAGTTCTTTCTTTGCATTTCCCAGTAAGCAGCCTTTATTTCTTACCTGGAAGTACTATTGTGAACCCTGTAAGCAAGGTACCAGGCTATTTTTCCAAGAGACTTTTATCAGCTTCCAAAGTCAATCTGAACTCCTTACAGATTTCTGGTCATATCTGAGCCTACGCATGTCTCTCTCAAATATGACATTCCAGTCAAAGCCTTGTAATGTAACTAGTTTCCAAATGTGCCGTTATTAAAAGAACAGATTCTTATTGAACTTATGCAAACATATTGCCATGAAAATAAAAAATACTCATTGAGAGTTTCCAGAGTCTGGAGGGATCAATTAGAAAAAAATTTTCAAATTTGCTTACAGAGGTGTAATTTACCAGCTTGCTCTAAGTCACAGGTAGTTTAAGAGAAATAAAAAAATTCCTTATATTTGGAAAACAAAACATTTAAAAAACCAGCAACATTTCAAATAAAAAGTCAAAAATTGTAACCTTTCTCAACAGTTCATTCAGTACTGTGTAATTAAACTTGTTCTGCTGAAATCTAGTTTTCCTGTTAGTTCTCTTGACCTTGCCTAATAATTGAGGGTGATAGGGGTCAGTGATAACTCCCAAGAAGTTTGCAAGGCTATCTATCAAGGCTCATATGGTTTGCTCAGTGAAATGGGTGGCTCAATCACTAGAGATTTTGGAAGGTATACCCTAAGTGGGAAACATTTCCTGATAATTTCTTTGCCACTGAGGGCATCAACCTTGTGGCAGGGAAAATCTTCAGTTCATTCAAAAAAAATAAAAAAATAAAAAATACATACAAAAACAAGACCATATTGATAACCCATATGAAGTGGCAGTTGAATGAAGTCCAGCTTTAATAGACTATGGTGGATGAAGGAATGCAAACATTGAAAAAAAGATGCCAGAGAGCTGGAAAGAACCAAGCAGCTGACTTGAGTTTCCCATAGCCCTGATTATTCATTTCATTTACAGTCATTGTTTTCCCATCTTATTTTCTCTAAATCAGGAACAGACTGTTGTTACGTTTACAAGAGCATCAGGATGGCAAAGGTCTGGCAATGAGGGATCATTTTTGCAAAAACAGAATGGACTTAATCCACATGCACCACAGTCTGATACTCAGGTTCAGTCATTTTAGTATGTCCCTCAATTTTGATGATAGATATCTTATGTCAGGAAATCTCAGATTTCCAGCAATTTCACATGTGTTTCTGGAACATTTACAATATATACACATACAACATAGAGAAGGCTCAGTGTTACTTTTTATTTGACAGTGGTTTCCACGTAATTTCAACACACCAAAATAAGCCTAATTAGTTTAATATTTCTCTTTTGTAAGGACAGAAAACTAATCTCTTAAGGTATACCAGAGGCCCTTCTGGAACACCCCAAAGTTTTTCCTACATCAAGATGATATTTATAATTTAAATTTTTGGAAGTTTGTCAAAATATATCCAGAGGTTTGGACATTTGACTAAATAGGATCATAAGTCATTATGAAGCAATACTTAATTATCCATTTAACAAAAGTGACAGTAGAAGATTTCAAACACAAATACAGAAGTTTACATAATTGTTAGCAAAACGTAATTTTCACTATTGAGGAGATTCAGTTTTCTTAAGTAATCAAGGACCTGATTAAGACAACATAAAACACAGAAAATTATTTTGATAAAACATAGAAAATTATTTTGATAAAACACAAAATCTTTGCTTTCTAGGCAGAAAACTTTTTCACAATATCAGTAGCAGACCAATAGTCCCTTTAACAGAGAGAGAAAACCAAACTCTAATTTTGCATCACCTTACTTTTGATATTTAAATTCACTTACTCGATTAAAATTTCCTTTCTTGAGATTCCTTTTCCACAAACCTACAACTTCCCTTTTTACATTCAGATATTTGTCCTATTTTTTTTCTCTTTCCCATTTTGAAATAACCAGCCTTACTTTGGGACAAAAATAATTTCCTTTCTCTCAAAAATGTATCTACATGCCTCATACTATTTTTTTAAAAAAAGCCAAAACATATCCTATTTTTTGATACATAGTTGTTTTCCCTAATATTAATTTTTGTAGTGAGATATATATTAGAATTCTTAACCTTTAAAAACCTTAATTAGTGAAAACTAAGAAGTAAGCAGTTGTGAACTATTATACCAATATTTAGATTGATACATTCATGAACACATTATTCCTAGAAATACATACTTATAACATTTTTTTTCCTAATTGGCACATTCCTCATAATAGCCATTGTAATTTTAGATTATAATTTTCTTGAGCAATGGCAGTAGTTTGGTAGGACTCTAGCCATAAATAGAGTTTAGCCCATATTTCTGTCTGACTATATTTTGAGCTTCCAATCTGACAGTTACCAAGCGAAGTTCTTAGGACATAAAATTTTTAGGTCATCTTTTAGTAAGATTTCACCATACTGTTCCTGTCATTTTTCTTCTTAAGTGCAGGACAATTGTACTTCCAGTGTCCTTATTTTTTACAATATCTGTACATGTCTGAAGGCATATAAGAAGGGGTCAGAGTGGACTTTGATTTTTGTTCTAATTTCTGTTCTTGCATAATCTTAATGACTAGCTATTCTAACAATATGAGAGCTAAGAAAAACAAATGTCTTTCTTTTTAATTTAGAAGTTTTTGTAATTAAAAAGATCCATCCTCTGACCTTGATGGTAGAATCTTAGCAACTCAAACCAAAACTGTGGATGCAAGAGGAATCCCCAAATGAGAGCGAAAGTTATTCCCATAGTTAGCCTAAGAAAGATGGAGAGCCTTGTCTTTAAATAGCTGTTTTAAAACACAGGGGATCACGTGCTTTACCCCCCTTGAGTAGAATAAGTCTTAAGAATCCTTAAGCTTGGATCCATAGCACATGCAGCTGCCTGCCAGATGCATATACATCATCCAACTGCTGGAGATAATAGACCGTCTTTGGGAGGAACAGGATAGACACAGAAATCTCCTTGAGACCTTGTCATGGTTGGATAGAGAGCAAGATGTGCCTTGGCAAGTGCATCCTCTGGATGGTAGAGGCCAGAGAAAAAATATTCTCACTAGTCATAAGGCCAAGCTCTCAGGACGTATAACAAAATGAAAGGAGAGAAACCAGATAGAGATGGAGGAAAAACCCATGAGTACTCATACCAAGTAACCAAGAGTCACTAGCCCAAGAAACTTAGTTTCGCAAATATTTTCTTCTATAAATCTAAATTTAGAAGAGAGGAAAATATTCTCATCACTTTTGCTTCTACCGGATCCTGCAGATAGAGGTCTGGGAGTATGCTGAAATGGTAAGAATCCTTACCTTTTGCCAGCCTGTATCAGCTGCCTCAGGATCTCCTTTTCTGCAGCAGCCTCATGGGGAAAGTGCAGGGTTCCAGCCAGTGAGTTTATCTTGCTCTCAGTGCCAACTGTGGAGGAATATCAGCCAGGTTCTTCTGGCTGGTCTACTAATCAAATAGACATGAGACATATTAGCAAGAGAAAATGACCAAATTGAATGCATGTGTGTGTGTATGGGAACGCTGTATACATGAGAGAGTCGGAGACCCCATATGCATTATAGGTTCCGGGGAAAGTCTTGACACAGATTGTCACATGTAGACATTGAAGTTTTAAATTCTCTGTTTTTGCTTGTTTTTAGACTCTAAATACGGAGTTTGAATGTGGTAGCAAGATTATGTGGGACAATTTTGTTATCTACTTTTCTTTATAATTTAAGATCATATGTATTGTATATATGTTCTATTGCTGTAATGACTGGGGGGAAGTTTGATAGATTTAAATCTACATATTTTAAGAAAAAAACTAAAAACTATATTTTCTGAGACAATTTTATTGCACAAGTGCAGTACAAATATATTATTTGAAGGATTGTAAGTTAATATACCAAAAAAATTAAAGTGTTACCAAAATCTTGAAAACTCCTAAATTTATTAAAAAAATTTTTTAGTGCTTCCTATACTGAAGCTATTTTCTATTTTTTTTTCTATGTTCTAAAGAATATAAGCCTGAAATTAGTAGGACAGTATGTTTATAGCGACATTTCATCATTGTGAAATAGTTGCCTGCTCTAGAAAGCCGTTGTTCCTCTAGAGGGCAGCACTTCACTTTTACAGCACTAATCCGGAGAGAAATTTAAGAACAGACTCTTAAAGAGACTAGAAATGGTTCATTTTGTTCATTTTCTATTTTTAAAACTATATTGTATTGCTAAGCCATTTAACAAGACATGCTTTTAACTAGAAAATACCCAAGATAGTTAGAACTTCCATAAACTAATATTTGATTTGGATTTTTAGGGAAGATTTCTTTGGCTTTCCTTTATTTTCTAAGAAAGCATAGAAAGAGCTTGACCTATGTTCTAAATTTAGTTACAGTTGAGTTCTCTTTTTCTGAAAGTTAAACTTTCTTTTCCTCTTAAAAAACATTTTAATTAGAATCCAGATTTGTCACTTGACTTGCTAGAAGACAGAACAAACAAAACCAAAAATCCAAATAAGAACCAAAAACCCCAGCTTGTTCTCTTTGTTCTACTTTTCTATTTGTGTTTTTCATGCTATTTTAATTTTTAGACAATTCCCCTTGTGCCACAGCCTTCTTTTTTTGTGGTATTGTCACAAAACAGATGGATTTGTTAAAAACAACAACAATAAACACTTCTCCATCCCCTTTCAGCCCAGTATTACTTCATCTTCCTTAAAAGCAAAAATAAGATGTATTAGTGTGGTAGGCAGCACTCTAAGATGGTCCCCAAGATTTCTGACCCAGGTGTACATATACCTTCACCCAGTTATTCAATCAAACACTAATGTAGATACTGCTGTGAAGAGATTTTATAGATGTAATTAAGATCCCAAACAGTTAACCTTAAATAAGGAGATCTGGGTGAACCTGACATAATCGTATGAGTTCTTTAAATATAAGTTTAGACCTCACAAACAAATCAGATTAGAAATGTGAGAGGGACTCAACTGCAGAGAAGTTCTTCATTGGTGGTTTTGAGATGGAGTGGGGCAGGCGCAAGGACCTGAGAGTGGCCTCTGTTTGTTGCAAGTGGTGTCCAGTTGACAGCCAGCAAGTAAACCAGGACCTCAGTTCTGCAACCACAAGAAACTGAATTCTTCTGCAACCAGAAGGGCTTGGAAGTAGGCCTGAGCTCTGGATAAGAATGAAGCCCAGACAAAATCTTGATTTTATACTTTGCGAGGCCCCGAGTAGAGGATCCAGTGAAGGCTTATGCAGACTTTTGATCTACAGAACTGTAAGATAATGAATGGGTGTTGTTTTAAACCTCTGTGTTTGTTTTAATTTGTTATGCAGCAATAGAAAACTAATATAATCAAGGTAAATAAATTACTTTAAAGAGTTGATTCGAAAAGTAGAAGCTGTCATATGATCTGATACTGAAACAGTGATGTTCAACATATGGGGGTTTGTCATACCCTGTTATAGTGGTGGTTTGCTGGCCAGTATTCATGCTCCCTTTTTTCCTGGCAACATTCCCTGTTGGGTTGACCTCCCTGGTCTCCAGCTTCAGAAATGAGACTCAGTTAGCTCAAGACATTTAGAATATATCACCCGAATAAAGGACATGTGATCTAAGCTGGTCCAATCAGAACAAACCTCAATAGGATTTTGGCGGGACATAAACTTTCTTTTATCCTCTGAGTTTGATGATATGAGTATTGAGGTTTATAGGTAATGGAGTTTCAAGGGAGATCCTTGAAGTTTCTCTGAGGCTGCCATGAATAATCTAAAAGTTAAATAAACCAGAGGAAACAAAGCTAAGAAAAGGTTATGTTTGACTCTGAGATCAACCTTTATGTGAATATAAATCTACTTCTTGACTGTTCAGTTATATGGGCCAATGAATCTTCCCCTTAATTTTTTTTTTGGTTTAAGTCTTTGTTCATTGAGTTTGTTACTTGCAACTCAAAAAAATCTGAGTTAGTAGACCAGTCATCATCTCTTTTATTTTCATGATACCTTTCTCCATCTTTCCTTAGAATATGTTCTAGACTTGTGAACTCTTATCATCTGGACATATTTTCCTTTGTCTTTGTCTAGTCTTTTTGGTCTAAAAATAGAAATTGGTAAAAAAAATATAATAAAATGTTTTAAATTTATTGTTAGGAAAATAACAAAGTACCTTTCATAATATTCTTATCATGAAACATATTTGAAGAGTGTCAATTTATTATTGGCTTTGTTTAAAATTTGCCCTTTTAGAATTATGTCAATAAACTAGAACTCATTTTGTTTAAAGGTTTTCTTTCAAGCTAGTGAAAATTTAAACCATACATGCATTTCAAAGGTACTTTAAGTTATTAAAGAGGAATTATTATGCTTGCAATATCACATTTTCTATCACAGTCTACTCACTTCTGCTAGTAAGACTGTTATGAGGAGGCACAGAATACTAATTTTAGCAATACAAACCAACTGTTTATACCTTGACAAATATGTTTTTCATATGTGACTATCTCCAATATGTTTCTGTCAAAAAAATTACAGGCAATTATAATAGCAATTGAGAATTGTTTGTTTTGCAGTGCTCTTCATTTAAAATTTATAACCCCAGTTTGTAGACTTTAAGAATTTTATTGGTGATTTATTAACTTTACTTGGGGTTTATAATTCTTAGGATGCATTTTTTTAGCAAACACAATTAGCATTTTTAATACCGAGTCGAGTTTTTATACCTTCTAAACAGATATAGGAGGACATCTCAGCATTACTAGAATGTATAAAACATTAGTATTTTTATATACAGTATATAAATGTTAATTTTTAAATGTCCCAGAAGGCTTAGCTCTTAGGTGTAGCATGTTGAATGGATGAAGTAGGAAAACTCGATTACTTTAATAGTTATCTACTTAATTTATTAAAGCATACATACACATTGTTTTGGCGAACAATCAAAAATGAGTATTTTTCCACAGATTCAATTATAGTACATAAAAATCAGAATATACTTCTTATTTCGAGTTTATGTAGTTATAGGAAAAAAATCATGTGCAAGCAACTTTCGGGGGCAATAATAATTTTTTAGATTAGAAGACAAGAAGGATATATTTTCATTTATTTAGTGTTTGGGTCCTTGGTGTGGACATCATATAAGATAATTCTAAGCACTAATGTTTGTTTGCAAATGAACTTTTTAAATTGAAATTTGTCTCTGCTCTTCAGAAAAGTTCCCAGATGTTGACTTATTGTAAAAGTTGGTATCTAGGTCAAGTTTTCAGAAAATATATCTCATCCACCGAGTCTTCTATTTTCTGTAAAGTAACTCAACCAAATAATGTGGCCTATCAAATTGTTTCATCTTAATTCAGGGACAAAAAAGGAATGCAGTTCTAGGGGATGCTAGCACATACCAAGTATTTTCTTGTTCTTTGCCAAGTGTAGAGTTCATCGTTCGGTCACCTGTGTCTGTCAGTTTAGCACATGTAAGGCAGTTCTCAGTACCCCCTTTTCTTCCCTAAAACTTACATGAAGGCTTTAAACATTGTCTGGCTCATTATTTCCCAAGGAAGGTTAAGCCCTTTACCGTCAGACCGGAACCCTTTGCTAATTAGAGCCCTTGCTTTGGCACTGAATGTGTCACGTCTGTGAGCCTTCCCACTGTGATCTGGCGCTCATTGCTAGTTCACATTAAGTGTCCAGTGCCCGAAGCTCTCTGGAGAGGACCACCTGTTTCTATGTGACAATTTTTAGCTTACTAAAATTCTGACTCTTCTTTAACAGGCTCTAAGTATTGTTGGATGAGATATTTACTAGTTTACCAAGAAGATTTTGCTTAATACTACACTTTGTCCTCTTCATTTCTTAGTAAAATTAAGTCCACACTATAATAATAAAAGCAATACTTTCAAACGTGGAAAAAATAGTAAAATTTTCCATTCTTTAAAAAATGAATGTGTCAGTTTATCTGTTAATAGTATGTAATTTTACGCTAGGTTAAAAAAAAAAAAAACCTTGATTCTTTTTGATTTAATTAATTAGGATAACCGAAGATTGATTTAAACTGTTAAAATGATATCATATAACTACATTACTTCCTTTGATTTTATTTTTGCTTCAGGAAATATAATTTATGATTCCTTTTTCATTTGGTAGGGTTTTACCAGCTGCACAGATAGGAAGATTAAATCAAAGGCAGGTTTTATGCCTTTGAATTGTCAAAGAGTGCTTTGGGGAGTAAGTCAGGCTTTGATATTCATTTCATAAGATTGCTCCCATGTTGTTTCATCATTGCTTCTTTCTTCCATTTCCGGCTTTCCTTGGTTAGAGCCAGGAACAGGCCCAAAAGATGCAAATGTCTTGGTCTTTGCTTTTGTTAGGGGTTGGCTTCTTGAGAAAACTGCCATGGATATAGACCATGATCTTATATTTGGCTCTTTCATTCACAGGTTAATTTTAGACACAAGACTAACTCTACGAGCCTTGTACATTCTTCTTTTTGAAAGAAAGTACATTATAAAAGTTTTGAAAATTTTATACTTACTTATTCTTGGGAAATACACTATGTAAAGTTATTCATGTTTCATGATTGTAATGAATGTATTCAAATTTCATTATACTTATTCTATAAATAGATTGACATTTTAATTTTGGAAATTATGATATCTTTAGTTTTAGTGTTTCGTCCACTCATATAAAAATTAAGTGAAAGAAGAAAGAGCAGATAGAGTTTCAAAATAAAAAAAAAGGATTTAGGTGTCAGAATTCTTGAAGGCCAGAAGAATGAAACTTTTTTTCTCAACAAGGAGTTTTAGTATGTTAACTTCTTAAAAGAAAAGAAGAAGAGAAGAAAAGGAAAAAGCCAGGAAGCTATAGGAAATGGTTTATAGAAAGTTATAGAATTATAAAAAAAAAGTAAAATGCTTTTTGGTAAACTTAACAATTTAAAAATTTGTCATACTGCTACTTCTTGAAAGACTTATTAAAGATTCAGCAACTTTTTAAAAATATGAAATCAACTATAAACTATCAGATTGATTAAAACCATTGTTAAATATTTATCTCTTTGGGAAAAGGATAAACCATTAGGTTTCCTTACTGGGCTCTGAGTTTCTATATTTCTCTCTCGCTATTTTACTAGTGTCGGGACTAAGTTTTATCAAAAATATATATTTGGTATATATACACATAAGTACTTTGGGGGATAGTAAGGGTCAGAGAGGCTTCTTTTAAAGTTTTTTTTCCCCCTGATTTTAAAGAGATAGATGTTCATTGCAGAAATTTTATGGGGAAGAAAAGAAGGGATAAAAAAACCCTACCTTTAATCCAGTACCCCAAGGCAACCAATAGATACTGATTAATTTTCAAACTTAGACATTGATTTTTCTCCTTTTATGAATAGTTAATTCATGTGTCTAGCTCATTTAACTATTAAGGTTTTAATGTTTTAAAAAATCTATTTGTATGAGATATGAATATATATATATTTACTTATATGGACAAATCTATTCATCTTTTAATTTCTTCATTAATTTTATGGTGACAGATCTCATTCTGTGATTTATATTCACGATGTTCTCTTTTGACTGTTAGTAATTAGTTTTAAAATTTTTATTGCTTTTGATTTATTTTAAGTTAAATAAGTAATGTATAAATATAGTCTTGGAAAAGATTCGGACAGTACCTATATAAGTTTCCTTTTTCCTACTGAATTTTAAACGTGGTCATCAGTTTTGTGTGTATCTTTCCTGACATTTTTCTTTGCATTAACATATGTATTAGGCTTTTGAGTGGGATTTATCTTATTACTCTGGACTAGGGTACAAAACTAAGGACAGCCAGTATCTCAGTTTCTAAAGGGAGCTGAAGTGTGACAGTCCCTTCAAGGCTCAAACCAGATCTGCAATTCCCAACCACATAGAGCCCCTCCTTCAACTATAGGTCCCCCTCCAGTATTTATAATGGAATTCTAAGGCTGGTAGGAGGAACAGAGAGAGGGAGAGGGAGAAGGAGAGGGAGAAGGGGGTGGGGGAGAGGAGGGAAGAGAGAAAGAGAGAAAGAGAAAGAGAAATTGTTTGTAGAGAATGAGAATTCCTTCAAGAGCAGTCTGCTTGGAGCCAACTGGCTGATGTACCTCCTGAGCTTATTTAAGCAGGAGAACTGGGAGAGACAGGAGGCTGCAGGAGTCAGCCTATTTTCTTTGGTTTGTTGTGGCAGTGATGTGTGAGTGTCCTCTGGGGCAACTGGACTCAATGGCCAGTAGAGCTTAAGCCATCCTGCCAGTATCTTATCAGAGGGAAGTTTGATAGATGAGGAGAGCTCTGCAATGAAGATTGTGAGGTGACCCACTTGACATGCCAACCTTATACCACATGGGCAGGGAGTGCCAGAGAGGAAGGGGACCTGGAACAAGGTGGAGCTACCCTAGATTTCCCAAGGTCAGGACCTGCCAGCGCCAGTAAATTATCCTTTTTTCCTACTGATATTTTTGAAGCTTTCTATCAAAATTTTAAATATACTAAAATACACATCATATTTACAGTTTTATGTATATAAAATATAATATGATTAGTATTATAAAATATACTAATATTTTAAATAATAATAAGTTCTGATTATTTTTTAAACATTGAACTATTTTAAGCTACATTTGCCAATTTGCTCTCTCAGCTGAATTTAGATTCGAAAACAAAATTCCTCAGGATTCATCTGAATTTTGGCTGCTTCCATATTTGTTACTCTTCTCTGACAGTAAGAAACTTGGCTCCCACTATCATTACTACACCTTTGTTCAGATTACTTGTTTATTCATCCCCCTGGATCTAACCAATGTCACTACTCTCTGTTTGGATGTCTTGCTCACCATACCCATGTTCCAATACACTAGGCCAGGGCTTAGCAACCGGCACTGAGGTACCACTGCTCAGGTAACACCTCACATCAGGTCCCCTTGTCCCTTTTCTTAGGCTCAGAGCCCCACTCCCCACAACCTTACCCCATGCTTGACTGCCACCACCTTTCCTTCCTCACTGGCTTAGGCTTGGATCCCCACCTATGTCTAGTATGGAGATGCCCTCATCACCCCAGTTGGGCTCAGACACTCTGCAGGGATAGCCTCCTCACTCTGCCTGGGCTCTGACACCCCATGCCAGGGTATCTCTCCATGTGGATACCCCTCACCTCAAGCTCTGTTAGTCTGAGCTTGGTCAACTCTATCCATGGATGCTCTCTTCACTCTCTGATTCTCCACTCTGGGCTGTCACAATCTGTGAACTCCTTCACCCTGATCTAGCTCTGATGCCCTGCTCTGGGTTGTTTCTCCTACAGGGACCCCTGAGTCACCTTACTGGCTTCTGACTTCCTGCTTCAGGTCATCTACTCATGTGAGTGCTCTCCTCACCTCACTCAGGTACTGAATAATGCAGGGCAGCCCTCCTAGTTGGACACCTTCCTCACCCTGCTTGGGTTTTGTACCTAGATGCCTGCCTTGTTCTACCCACACAATGTCTGAATTGTTCAGAAAAGGGGAAGAAGAAAAAAAGGGAGGGGCAAGAGCTTCAAAAGTATTTGACTTTTATACCTTCCTTTCTTCCAAATGTATTTATTAAATGCCGTTAAAAGGCAGATAAGATAAGGTTTCTGCCTTCCAGGGTTTATATTCTGGAAGTGGGTACAAACATGTAAATATATCATTATAGTTCAGTGTGCTAAGGCAGAGCTTTTTCTTACGATGCTGCGGTGTCATTTTGGAAAGACACCTATCTCAGCATAGAGAATCAGCCAGATGATGAACACACACTAACATTTACATCAGATTCTTTAGAAATTTAAGTAAGCATCATATTAAAAGTGTTAGGATTGCTAGGAAAACAAAACTAGATTTAATTTACTTAAAAAGCCTTTATTAATGAGAAAAATCTCATTACAGGAGCAGTTTGGACTTTCTCTGCCTTTCTGCAAAACAAGGAAATTAGTTTAAAAATGAATTTATGCTGCTTTGAGGACCTGGAAACTGCTTGAATATGAATTACTACAACTACAAAAAAGAATTTCAAATGATGCCCTAAATATTTTTATAATAGGAATGTAAATTTATGCTTGGAGTAAGCATGGCAAACCTCTGAATAAAAAGGAAAGAGAAGTTATTTTTATATATAGAATTCCTTCCTGTTTCTTTTTAATTTTAAAAAATCAGTGAAGAATATTATTGAAGAGGATTTTCTGCCCTGTGGTGTCCATGGGCTTGCTTTCGTTACCCATGCAGTTATAGCCAAGAGGTCCGACTTGGGGAGACATCGTTTAGTAGGCATGAGAATCATGGATGAGTATGTGCCTTATGTCTGATAGGAGGCTTAAAAATGGGACTAGAGATTCTATCCCTGGGGAATTTTTTGGGATGCACAGTTAGTCCTCTTAACTTGTCTTTCCTATGTATAAGAATTAAGATCTGTATAGTTTTTCTGAAAGAAAACATGCATAAAATAGTTCATAAAAATCAAAATTAAATGAATTATGAAATATTTTCCAACCCGAGAAAACAAAAATATTTCTGGTTAATGACTTTGCATGATTGTACCTAGTTGTTTTATGGAATGCAAGTGCTTTTATTTATTTTCAGTGTACATTGAAATTAGAAGTTTAGTATGGGGGTGAAATAGGCAAATTTGATGGTTCCAATCTGTTGGAAAGGTCCAAGAGGTGATCTTAGCTGTCAATGGTGGTTGGGGCCAAGTTCTGCCATTCATAAACTATGTGGTCTTGGGCTAGTTACTTAACATCTCTCAATCTCAGTTTTCTCCTGTGTATGATGTGAATAATTGGAGAAAAACTGTATCTTTTCCCCACAGCTTGTTATGTTGTTTGCAGATTACTGAATGATGAGCTATAGAGATAATCCAATTTCTCCACACAAATTTTATATCCAAATAACTTTATTTTTAAGGAATTACTCTTCATGAACCCAGTTCTTTGCAATGAATAATTTTGGACTTAAGATAATTTTACTTAGGCAAAACATAAAAAATAAAACTTCCTCCAAACCAACATATTAAAAAAAACAGGAAACAAAATCTGCTAGCCTTACCTCCTTAGTACATAGGATTCAAAGGAGTAAAGATAATATTTTTCATCTCTAATGCAATGTCAATCACATAGTGAGAAATAGCTGTCTTAGTTGTTAATAGATTTGCCTGAAAATTATGCTTATATTATCTAACATTATCTTTTAACAGCTCCTACAAACAATGACAGTACTCTCTCTTTGTGTACTTGGGATACTTATGTAATATAAGACATTACATTGAAGAGATAACTGGTTGTGAGAAACATGATTCTGTTAAATCAACAGTATAATATTTTCAAAGAAATACTGAGTCTAATTACCGTATTAGGGTTAAGACCAGAACACTTTAGAAAAACAATTTGCAGTTGTAATAAGTTAGAGTTTATTTCTATTATTTCTCTGGGAAACAATTTTCTTTTTACAATTGTAGCTGCTCTCTAGCTACTGAGAAATCTTCTGTTTAGGCAGTTTTATTTTAAAATATTCTAGGTTACAGTGTATTATTTCAGTTTCCATGGCTGCTTTTATAGTGTTTCTGCTAAAATATTTTATCAAGTGAAAATGCTTTCAAACTTTAAAGTAAGTGAAAATAAGCATACTTTAAAACAAAATGAAACCTCTGCATATTTTATTTTTATTTTTTTTGAAAACAGATGCCTAACTTTAAAAATAGAGCTTTTTACTATGAAAGCACACATTAAAATGCCTTTTTCTCTTTGAAATTACTTATTTTCTTTAGTTACAGAATACCTGGCTACAGTTATGTACTATCTATAAACCTGAGGAAAAAAAGGTAAATTAATTTAATATCTTAAGAAAGTGTGCCATTAAAAATTATATAGAAATACAATAAACCTCCCAGAATTCACATTTGAAAAGGATCATTCCACTTTAAGATTTAGAAGTTATCTTCCCTTTATGGATCTCCAGAAAGAACTAAATATACATAACTATAAAATATTATTTTTTGGTCACAAGTAATTCTACATTTGTGAAGAGAGGAATTAAATGAATGAGATTATGAGATAGGCACACAGATTAGTACTCACCATTGTTCAGTGTTTAGAGAAATCATTCAATATCTGTTGAATAAATGACTTTTAATGATAAAATATACTAATATTATGAACATATTTCAAGTTTGTTTTGTGAAAATATAAACTGGATATACTTCTTTTGTTTTAAAAATTAATCACATCATCTTGGTTAATAGAAGACAAGTATACCTAAGACAGTAAATTTACAGTGGCTGCCATATGCTGTGAAGTTTCTTTTCAGAAGGCTCTATACTATGCTACACTAATTTGGGTTTTGCGTATTATAGCATATAGTTGTGGGTGTTTATAGGCTTTTCCAGGTTAAAAAAAAAAACCCTATGTTTATAATGTTTTTCTTCCTAGAATATAAAAATTTGGTGAATAAATTTTTTTAAAAAATATTTTGGAATAGGGAAATTTAGTTGATAACTTTCTGTGGAAAACAGTTAATGGTTGATTCTTATGCCTTCTTTTTGTTGTTGAGTAGAAAAACTCATAATTTTTTACTTTCAATTTCAAAGACTTTTTAAAAAGATTTTTATTAGAATATAGCCAACATACAATATTATTTTAGTTTCAGGTATATACCATGGTTATTCAACATTTATATACCTAAAGAAGTCATAAACATGATAAATCCAGTAACCATCTGATACCGTAAGATGCTATCACAATATTGTTAACTGTATTCCCTATGCTGTACACCACATCTCCATGACTTATTTCTTTTATATCTGTAAATTTGAACTTTTTATTCAAATTTTGTTTCCTTCACTGTTGTTTCCTCTTTTTTGATTTTTTAATTACAATTGACATTCAGTATTATTTTATATTAGTTTTGTGTACAGCATAGTGGTTAGACATTTATGTAATTTACAAAGTGATCCCCTTGACTAGTCTAGTACCCCCCTGGCACTATATATAGTTATTACCATATTATTGACTATATTCCCTAGTCTCTATCTTACATCCTCATGACTATTTGATAACTACCAATTTGTACTTCTTAATTTTCACCCTGCCCTCTGGCAACCATCAGCTTGTTCTCTGCATCTATGTGTCTACTTTGGTTTTGTCTGTTTATTTTGTTCTTTAGATTCTGCATATAAGTGAGGTCATATGGTATTTGTCCTTCTCTGTCTGACTTATTTCATAATATACTCTATATTATTGCATAATATACTCTAGCTTCATCCATGTTGTTGGAAATGGTAAGATTTCATTCTTTTTTATGGCTGAGTAATATTCCATTGTATATATGTCCTACCTTTTCTTTATCTAGTTGTCTATTGATGAGCACTTAGGTGCTTCCATATATCGGTTATTATAAATAATGCTTCAATGAACATAGAGGTGCATATATCTTTTTGAATAGTGTTTTAGATTTCTTTGGATAAATAACCCAGAAGCAGAATTGCTGGGTTATAAGGTAGTTCTATTTTTAATTTTTTGAGGATCCTCCATACTATTTTTCATAGTGGCTGCACCAATTTGCAATCCCAGCAATGGTGCACAAGGGTTCTTTTTTCTCCACATCCTTGCCAACACTTTGTTGATTTATTATTGATGGTCATTCTGACAGGTGGGAGATGATATCTCTTTGTGGTTTTAATTTGCATTTCTCTGATGATTGGTGATGTCGAGGTCATTTTCATATGTCTATTGGCCATCTGTATGTTCCCTTTGGAGAAATGTCTATTCAGGCCCTCTGCCCATTTTTTAATTGGATTGTTAGTTTTGTGTGTGTGTGTGTGTGTGTGTGTGTTAAGTTGTGTGAGTTCTTTATAAATTTTGGATATTAACCCCTTATCAGATGTGTCATTGGTGAGTATCTTCTCCCATTTGGTAGGTTGTCTTTCTGTTTAGTTGATTGTTTCTTTCGTTGTGCAAAAACTTTTTAGTTTGATGAAGTCCCATTTGTTTTTCTTTTATTTCCTTACCGAGAAGATATATTAGAAAAAATATTACTAAGAGCAATGTCAGAGAGTTTACTGCTTGTGTTTTCTTCTAGGAGTTTTATGGTTTCAAGTCTTACATTTAAGACTTTAATCCATTTTGAGTTTGCTTTGTTTAGGGTATAAGAAGGTGATCTAGTTTCATTTTTTGTGTGTCTGATCAGTTTTCCTAACACCAATTATTGAATAGATTGTCTTTACCCCATTGTATATTCTTGCCTCCTTTGTCATAGATTAAATGACCATATAGGCATGAGTTTATTTCTGGGCTCTCTGTTCTGTTCCATTGATCTATGTGTTTCTTTTTATGCCAGTATCATGCTGTTTTGATTACTATAACCTTATAATATAGTTTGATATCAAGTATTGTGATATCTCCAATTTCATTCTTCTTTTTCAAGATTGCTGTGGCTATTTGGGATCTTTTGTGCCTCCATATAAATTTTAAGATTACTTATTCTAGTTCTGTGAAAAATACCATTGGTATTTTGATAAGGATTGCATTGAATCTATAGATTGCTTTGAGTAGTATGGACATTTTAATGATGTTAATTCTTCCTATCTATGAGCATAGCATATGCTTCCATTTCTTTGCATCTTCTTCAGTGTCATAATTTTCTGAACACAAGTCTTTTGCTTCTTTGGTTAACTTGATTTCTAGGTATTTTATTTTATTTTATTTTTTGATACAATTGTAAATGGGATTATTTTCTTAATTTTTCTTTCTGTTAACTTATCGGGGTATAGAAATGCAACTGATTTCTGAGTATTAATTTTGTATCTTGCTACTTTACTAAATTAACTTATCAGTTCTAATAGTTTTTTTTTTTTTGTGGAATCTTTAGAGTTCTCTCTATATAGTATGTCATATACAAATAATGATAGTTTTACTTCTTCCTTTCCAATTTGGATGCCTTTTATTTCTTTTTCTTGTCTGATTGCTGTGTCTTGGACTTCCAATACTATGTTGAATAAAAGTGGTGAAAGTGGACATCCTTGTGTGTTTCCTGATTGTAAGGAGAACACTTGTAGTTTTTCACTGTTGCATATGATATTAGCTGTGGGTTTGCCATAGATAGCCTTTGTTATGTTGAGGTATGGTCCCTATATTACTTTGCTGAGAGTTTTTGTCATAAATGGATGCTGGGTTTTGTCAAATGCTTTTTCTGTATCTATTGAGACATGATTTTTATCCTTCATTTTGTTTATGTGTTATATCACATTAATCGATTCACAGATATTGAACACACCTTGAATCTCAGGAATAAATCTCACTTGATCATGGTTATGATCTTTTCAATGTATTGCTGGATTTAGTTCACTAATATTTTGTTGAAGATTTTTGCATCTATATTCATCAGGGATATTGGCCTATAATTTTCTTTTTTTTGTCCTGACTTTGCCTGCCTTTGGAATCAGGCCTTGTAAAATGAGCTTGAAATTTTTGGAATAGTTTGGAATTTTTGGAATAGTTTGAAAGGATAGGTGTTAATTCTTTTTTAAATGTTTGGTAAAATTCTCCTGTGAAGCCATCTGGTCCAGGATTTTTGTTTTGGGGAGTTTTTTTGATTACTCCTTCAATTTTGTTAGTAGTAATCGGTTTGTTCAGATTTTCTGTTGCTTCTTGATTTACTCTTTGAAGATTGTATGTTTCTAGCAATTTATCCATTTCTTCCAGCATGCCAAATTTGTTGGCATATAATTATTCATAGTATTTTCTATGGATTCCTTTGTCACTTTTTTCATTTCTTATTTTATTTATTTTGTTCCTCTTTTTTTCTTGATGAGTCTGCTTAAGGTTTATCAATTTTGTTTATCTTTTCGAAAAACCAGCTCTTGGTTTCATTGATGTTTTATATTGTTTTTTTAGACTCTATTTTGTTTATTTCCATGCTGATCTTTTACTAACTTTGGGCTTTATTTCTTGTTCTTTTTCTAGTTCCTTTAGGTTTAAGGTTAGATTGTTTGAGATTTTTTTTGTTTCTTAAAGTAGTCTTGTATTTCTATGAATTTCCCTTTTATGACTGCTTTCACGTATGTCTCATAGATTTTGAGTCATTGTGGTTTTTTTTTTGGTCTCAAAGTATATTTGGTTTCATTCTCGATCTCATTGTTAATCCATCGATTGGTTAGTAGCATGTTATTTACCCTCCATGTGTTCGTGTATTTTTCCTTTTTTTCTTGTAATTGATTTCCTGTTTTATACCATTGTGATTGGAGAAGATGCTTGGTATGATTTCAGTCTACTAAAATTTATTGAGACTTGTTTTATGGACTAACGTGGTCTATCTTGGAAAATGTTTCATATGTACTTGAATGTATATTCTACTGCTTTGGGGTGAAATGCTCTAAAAATATCAGATTTATCTGATCTAATCTGTCATTTAAGGACATTGTTACCTTGTTAATTTTCTGTCTGGAAGATCTATCCCTTCATATCAATGGGGTGTTGAAGTTTCCTACTATGACTGTATTGCTGTCAATCTGTCCTTTTGTGTCAGTTAATATTTGCTTTATGCATTTAGGCGCTCCAATATTGTTTACAATGGTTGTATTCTCTTGTTGGATTGATCCCTTTATGATTATGTAATGTCATTCTTTGTCTCTTTTATTGCCTTTTTTTAAAAAGTCTGTTTTGTCTGATATAAGTATCGTTATCCCAGCCTTTTCTCATTTCCATTTGCATAAAATATTTTTTCCATTTCTTTCGATCTGCGTGTCTTTTGATCTGAAGTGAGTCTCTTGTAGACAGTATATATATATGTGGGTCTTGTTTTCTTATCCATTCAGCTACTGTATATCTTTTGATTGGAACATTTAATCCATTTAAATTTAAAGCGATTATTGATAAGTACATAGTTATTTTATTATTCATATTTATGTCTTCCCCTTCTTCATCCTAAAGAAGTCTCTTTAACATTTCTTGTAATACTGGTTTGATGATGATGAATTCTTTTAGCTTTTTCTTATCTGAGAAGCTCCTTATCTGCTCTTTGATTCTAAATGATAGCTTTGCTAGGTAGGGTAATCTTGGTTGTAGTTCCTTTCTTTTCATCACTGAATATTTCAGACCATTTCCTTTTGGCCTGCAAAATTTCTGTTCAGAAATTAACTGACACTCTTACAGGTGCCCCCTTGTAGGTAACTAACTGCCTTTCTCTTGCTGCTTTTAAGATTCTCTCTTTGTCTTTAAACGTTGGTCATACATTTTTTTGAAAGTTCTCTAAGATAACATTTTTTTTTTTTCTGTTCTTAAGGATAAACAAGGGGATTATAAATCAGAAAATTATTCTGGGTTTACAGTCTATGGAGTTCTCAGCTGATGAATGACTGTTCACTTGTCAGATATGTATGTCTATGTTTTATGATTTTTAAAAATGAGTTATTTCTCAGTACACCATTTATTTTGCCTCAAACATTTTTTTCTGCTAATTTTAACTTTTCATACATACTTGGGGTAATGCTGAGGTACTAATTTTGAATCGTGTTATTTTAGTTTCTGCGCTTTGTGTTGGAGTTGGCAGGAGGAGTGACTTTGGGTAACCTCACTTTCTATTAAGCATGTTGATTTCATGCCAGAAGTTGACCTCTTTGATTCTGATCCTATCTTGGCCTCAAGATCTCAATTTCTGATTTAATAACATGCCTGACATTCTTAATCTATCCTAACTTTAATTAACCTGGCTATAGCTGTTTAGCAGTAAAAGGCCCAAACCTCTTCCTTAATATCTAGAAATGAGCTTCAATTTACCTTGTTATTTGGCCAAAGTCAGTTCTTAAATTGCCCATGTAGAATTTTTTATTGGCTCTTTTTTTTCCTTATCACCTGATAATCCTCAACAGTGTCGACTAATTTGTAGAAAATTTCATATATAACTAACAAATTGTTTTCCAAATGTTGTTCTGTACATGCTCCAGAGAAGACAGTTCCTTGATAATAAATGTATAATTTGTTCCTTTTAAAAATTTCTGGTATACATTTATTCTACAGTGAAGAAATCTGTTAAAATTTTTAGTGTAGTACTTTTATAAGAAGATTTGACTATTGTTGACAAGCTTTGAAGCCATTTTTATGTGCCCCAGGAACAAGATTTATCAAAATCTTGTTCGTTAGGAGTAGGTCTGACTCTTCTGCAATGTCCATGCTTGAAGATTGTGGTACACTAAATTTACATTCTTGCCAAATCTCTTTCCCTGCATGGCTGGAGAGAATTGGATGAGAGAGGGTGGAATATGTTAGGTGAGAGAATTATAAGCGACTGGGTTAAATAAATAAGATAGATGGCTTACTTTTTTTCATTTTGGTGAGTAGTCCTGGCATCATTTCTCAAAATAAAAGCTTAGGCAAGCTTCCGCGGTCAAAGTCAATGGCAGGTGGCAGAGACAGCAAGGAGCAGCTGTGTTATCAGAGAGTCTCTTTGCCGAGCAGGCATTTTGCTTGGTGAACAGAGGTGATAGAGGTGGTTACATGGGCATAGGCTGAGCATCGTGAAATTGTGATGAGAGTTGATAAACAAGACTTTATAAAGCTGGTATGACTTTTTCATACTATCATTTGGTACATTTATTCTACTACTGTGTCTTTATCTTCCACCTGCTTCCTACAGTAATTTTATTTGGATCCTTCGTATAACTCAGAAAGTTTCTTAGTAAATCTAGATACCTGGAGTAATTTAAAACAAATTATTTCAACTATTCTACAATGAAATATTACAGTTTTGCCAAGTTATTTGGCCTCAGAATTCCTTTAGTGCTTAACACCTATTAATATCCCACAGACCAGTGAAGCATACTTTAAAAACTGTTATATTAAAAGTATCTAAATATACCAGCAACTCATTTTGTGGTTTAGCTAAAAATATAGGAGATATGTTTTCAACTGAGCATTACTTCTAAAAATCATATACATTTTTTCTTGCTTTTGACATCCTGGGTAGAAATTCATGCTATCAGTAAGTAATATAATTAGTTCATAGTCATTGAATTAGTTTGCTATTGTTGCTCTAACAAATTACCATAGATTTGGTGGCTTAAAACAACACAAAATTATTATCTTACAGTTCTGGAGGTCAGAAGTCCTAAAATCAAGGTGTCAGCAAGGCTGCATTTCTTCTAGAAGTGTTGAGAAAGAATCCATTTCTTTGCTTTTTTTTAGTTTCTAGAGATCACCTGCATTCATTGACTATTGTCCCCTTCCTTGAATCACTCCAACCTCTGCATCTGTTATCATACTTTCTCTCTCCAACTCCTATCCTCTTGTTCCCTCTTATAAGGACCCTTCTGATTATATTAATCCAATACAAATTATCCAGAATAATATCACCATCTCAGAGTCTTTAATTTAATTACATCTGCAAAGTCCCTTTTGCCACGTAAGGTAACATTCCAGGTGGACGTCTTTGGAGACCCATTATTCTGTCTACTACAGACATACAGTTCCATGAAATATAAAACTACTAATCTCTGAACTACAGCATCTTATGGTAATTTAATTTCATTATTAGAAACCAAATGATCTTTCTACAGATTTTTTGAAAGAACACCGACTGCTAAAAATTACACAGGGGAATATTATTATAGTATGTTTACTAGGTATTCTCTGTCTTAACTAGAAATATTTCTGCTGGTGTCATGACATCTTCAACCTAAGTATAGCAGTAGGATCTCTGAAATACATGAACATTCTCTTCTAGAGCCCAAATAACAGTGTTCTCTTTTACAAGAAAATTTAAGGAAATTGTTATAAACCCTAGAAAGAGGACTATATTAGATAACAATAAGTGTTTTTGAGCAAATGATCATTGTTGTTATTCTTATAAATATCAAATAATATAATTGACCTCTTTTTACTGACTGCTAGGATGCTTAGAGCAAATTTATGGCCCACACTTAGCATTAATATATTTATTTTTTTTCTTACAATTGCTTTTATTTTTCTTCTGGTTTCCTTATTTATGTTTTTTTCCCCATCTCAATGTACTGTATTTATCTTTATGCCTTGCTTCAAATCTTTTTTGGAAATAAGCCATGTATATACATAAATAAGAAAACATTTCCTTGCAGTAGTGTTTTCTGAGGAAGCAAAGAACCTTTATCATTGCAAGTTTCTTAATTTGGTTAGAATGCCATCAGAATGCTTTGAGTTGGAGCTCTGTTTAGAGAAGATTTAAACATCCATTGGCATTTATTCTGATTCCTGTTACTCTCTTAATCTCAAGAATAATGGAAATATGAAAGTACTTATTTTGCTGTTGGGTTCTAGTTTATATTTTAAAGGAAGAAAGAACTTCTGTGTGATTACCGAAGTCAAATGTCTCTTATTTGACCTAAAATATCTAGCTTCATTCTACTTGAATGAGAGCACTCAAATGAAGAAATTTCAAAGTCTTCTAAAAAAAAAAGAGTTCACAGAATATGAACAAATGATAGAAAGGGAGTTCTCATGGTAGCTAGCAATTTATTTTTGATACATTAAGAATAAATACTATAATACTCATCCAAAATTTCTCTCCCTTCACAACATTTCTCTGTGGTACCAAAGAGTCCAAAACTGCCATGAGGAAGGAAGCATATCCCTTCCCTTTAACCTCCTCCCAGTTTTCTGTTTAAATCTCGCTGCTGCCAAGTTAGAGTGGAAAATCATTCCATTGCAAATTGGTGACATACATGACTCTTGGCCAAGAAAACTATTTAAGGAACTTTGAAATCTGCTTAGATTTTCAGAGCTGTGTTGTGGTGTAACACCAGTGCCCCTGGAAAACATGGAGAGACATTCCATTCTCTTTGAAATGCTCTCAAATATGACATAAATTCCATGTCATGCATACTAGTATAACAGAAGAGCCCAGAGGAGAGTCTTAGCTCCATTTTGTGAGCTTCCTGCCATAAATTTGAGAGGGGACTATTACTATGGTTATTAGGATACATTAATTGAGTAGTAACTCTAGTGCTGGGAATTGGGATAAGCCTTTAAGTGCATTTTTCATTTAATCCTCATTGAAGGAGTTACTGTTTTGATCCCCACTTTATGGATGAAGAACCTGTGCCTTAAGAAGTTAAGTCACCTGCCCGAGATCACATGGTTTGTTGGAATTTTGATTAAAACATTTGTATGTTTGACTTTAAGCCCACAGTGTTAACCTTTATGCTGTGACCTCTATATTTGAGTTTGCGTGTACACAGGGAACCAGGCTATATCGTTGCTAAGAATTAGCTCATATTTTCTGATATGAGTAATATATAGGACTTAACTCTTTAAGAAAAAATTCATCATGTAATACTATTTTTCTATTTGCTATCAACTAGAGATTGCCTTTACATTCTGAAAAGAACTATAACTCTAATATTACCTTAAGATTTATGTCACATCATTGGGTCGGTAGGGGGAAAAAAGAATAACTTTTAGTGAATACAATGAGAAGCAGCATAATAGGCAAATGTAATGATACTAGGAGTGAGGAGATGGATCTCATACTCTGGTTCAACTTTGATTCACATTATGACTTTGGAGAACTACTCAACATTTTAGTAGTTTTGATACCTTTTCCTTGAAATGAAGATATACTTAAATATAACAATATGATTTATTATAGAAGATTTGAACTGTCTTTCTAAAGTCGGTTGGCTAGCATCTAGATGCTAGGCAAGAAACTCAGCCATATGGAAGCAGAAAAGTAGAAAGACCTGGAACAAGACTTCTCCAGCAGAAATCTGAACTCTGTAAGAAACTATAGAATTGAAAGGAAGGCAAGATAAGTATGAGGCTATAATGAAGGCTTGTAATTCTTCCATCCCCCCATTTTTTAAGAAAAATGAAAGGCAACCAGAAACTCTAGGAAAAAACAAACAGTTGAAAATAGTTAAGCTATAGTCCAGATATGAAGCTAATTATATTATAGCTTCATTTTAAGAACTTGATATAATGAAAAAAAGAAGATCCATTTTACTGTAATGCTAAGGATACTTTCCTTTGAGAGGCCCAAAAGTAGTTAATTTGGACCTACTGTATGGTTATCAAGGTAACTGGTGGAAGGGCTAAGAATAACAATATCAATGCTTGGGTACAGGAGGGAAGAGGCTTTGTGTAAGTGAGCCAGAGCCTTTTCTTTCATAGCAGGAAGACAGTGAATGACACTACACATTGGTAAATCAAGAAGAGCGATGTGCATGTTATTTAAAATTGTGGGATTAATTACCAGAACCACCTAAACAGAAACAGTTCACAAAGTTTGCCTATGTACTCTGGAAGGAGCAGGGGTAGAATGGGAGATTCTCAATTTTCATCATACATATAGGATTTGATTTTTTTCTTTTTACTATTTTCATGTATTATTACTTTATCATAACTAAACTTTTTTAGATATGATGGTGGTTCTTTTGTTTCTCGCATCTCTGTTTCTTACTCATCTATGTCTAGAACTTTAGATTCATCTGACTGTTTTCCTTCCCTTGCTTCAACTTCAAATCAATTACCAAATTCCATTGTTTTTACTTCTAGACTAAGTACTACTTTAACCCCAGCTGTACATCTTAAATGCAAGAACTGAAAGAACAGATTGTTCCCAAGAAATTTAACTGTATCCACAAACAAAGCTGAATAAGATTTACAGGTATACAAAAATATCAATCTCCCAACAATGTAAAATTCACAGGGTGGTATCCAATCAAAGATTACCAGGCATGCAAAGAAGCAGGAAAAGAGGACTCATGATGAGTAGTAAAATCAGTCAGCCGAAACCAATCCATAAGTATGTTATAAAAAAGCAGGACATTAAAACAATTATTATAACTGCAATTTCTATTTTCAAAAGTTAGTATATGGAAGGTATAGGAAAGATCTAAATGGAACTTCTAGGAATGAAAATGGCAATATCTGAGATAAAAAACACAATAGATGATGTATAAGTGGTTCTCCAGAGAAACAGAATCAGTAGGAGGTACATGGGAATGAATGAATGAATGAGCAAATAAATAGATTATTTTAAGGGATTGGCTCATACATTTGTGGGGAGGGGTTGGCAAGTGTGAAATTATCGGGTAGGCCAGTGGCCTGGAAATTTCAGCAGGATTTGATGTTGAAGTATTTACTTCAAACGTAATCTGGAGATGGAATTTCCTCCTCCTTGGGGGAATCTGTTTTTTTCTCTTAAGATCTTCAACTGATTGGATGAGATCCACCTACATTATGGAGGGTAATCTGCTTTACTGAAAGTCTAATGAGGTAAGGTTAATCACATCTAAAAAATATCTTCACAATAATTTCTAGACTGGTGTTTCACCAAAAAGTTGGGTACCATACCCTAGCAAACTTGACACATTAAATTAACCATCACAGATGGGATTACATCAGATTAGACATTTCAGAAGAAATAAATTAGTGAACTTGAAGACATTGCAACTGAAATGATTAAAACAGAAACAGGAAAAGAGAGAAAAAATAAACAATACCAGTGAGCTGTGGGACATGTTCAACAGCCTAAATAACTGTAGTTAGCATCAACTAGATGGTTTTCAATCCTTATTTACTTGGATTTACCACAGCATTTGACACTGTTGACTACTTCCACCTTTTCAAAATAGTTCATTTTCTTGGCACCACATTCTGTTTGTTTTCCACCTATTTGGTTGCTTATTCTTTGTCTCCTTTTACCTTCCCCTGCCTTTTCCTTTCTTTAATGTTCTTTCTTAGGTACCTTTCTTTTCTAACTCTATATAACTCTTGCTGTGTGATCTCAGTCACTCCAGTGGCTCCAGTTACTATCTCTATGTGTATTCCAAATATTTTACTTCAATTCAGAACCCTCCTGAGCATTTGATACTGGATTCCCTCCTGGATTTTTTTCTTTGGATGTTCCACAAGCATTACAAACGCAACATAATTATAACTGAGTTTAACATCTTTCCTTAACTCTCAACTTGCTTCACTCCTGTATTTCCTGTTTTACTAATTGTGTCAACTCCTCTGGCCAAGCCAGAAATCTATGTATAATCCTGGCTTCCCATTAGTCACAAAGACCTGCTAATTATACCTCCTAAATATTTTCTAGATTATGCATATTCCTTTATTTCCCTTGATATCAGTTGAGGCTAGGGAGATGTCTTCTCTCTCCCAGTTTATGCCACAGATATTCTAATTGGTTCTGTCTTGAGGTTTTCTAGTTCCAATTAATTTGCTGTATAGTGAAATGAAAATCTGACGAGGTCATCCTCAAAACTCTTTAGTGGCTTTTACTTCCCTTAAGGCCAGAGTCCAAACTCCTTGAGATTCATTACAAACATCTGTTCAGTCTCATTCATCATTCATCACCCCTTTCTCACTCTGTAAGTTACAGCCTCACGAAACTTACTATGTAGTATTGAATTGAATTAAAATACACAGATAGGCTTCTGGGTCTACCTAAAACAGTTTTCAAAATTACTTGTGTTTGTGTATTTCTCTGCTTGTTTCATTAGATTCTCCAAAGAAGTTTAAGAGTCTATTCCACAGAAGCGATTTAGTATGGCTGGGGTCACTCCATGCTCCAGTTTCTTTATATATCCAGAACTTTTCTGCAACCTTTTGATTCATGGAACAGAAAGGAGCGACTGCAATTGGCGGGGCCTCTGCAAGCTGATGAAACTCTGAAGGGGCAAAAAAGACTCCAAAGGCAAATTAAGGCCTTCATTATCTTGCATGAGGATGATTGCAGTGGTTTATTAACTGGTATTTCTACTTCCTTTCTTCTCCAGTTTATCCTACAGTCTGTCGGCAAACCTATTAAAAAATTACAGGTCTCATCATGTCATTCCTTATTTTAAACTCTTTATTGGCTCACCTTGATCCCGAGGATGAAGTACAAACATTTTCACTATTGCTGAGTCACTCCTGGTCTGGTCCCTGCCTGCTTTGCCATCCAGAACTCTCATTATGCTCTCATTTCTTGCTTCTGCCACCCCAGATGCTTGCACTTTCCCTTAAAAAACTGGTTTGTGTGTGCATGTGTACGCACGCATGCTTGCATACCTATGTTTATTCCACTTATATGATTCTCTTTTTCCGTTATTATATTTTTCTTTATGTTTGTCCTGGTTTCCATCATAGAGCTTGAAAGACTTGGATGCTTGACACATAGGAACTACTTAATCATCTGTTTTTTAAAAGACTGACTGATAGATCGAATGAAAAGGTAGGCATGTGAATTCCATTCCCTCTTGGAAACCAAAACCAAAATCCTTTTCTTGACAATGCTTACTCTTGCCTTCACTCTAATTTTCTCATTTTTTTGTTCAGTGACAGCCTCTCAAAAGAATGATCTATATTCCATTAACTTTGTTTATTTACTGTTTATTCCTTACTCTTTACAGTTTGGCTTTTGTCCTCATAATTTTACTGATACTTTTTGGTCACCACATGAGTGCATCCTTTTGCCATATTCAGTGACTTTATCTTTTGTACTCTCCTTACCTTTTCTTCTTTTGCATATCCTACCACCATCTCAAACTAGCATTTCTAAAACTAAATATTTTAGTATTCTCTTCACATCAATTCCCCACCTATGAACTTCTTTACCAGTTGTAGAACTAGTCACTCAATCTCAGAATCCTGAGGTTATCATCCCTCGCCTTTTCCACTGAAGTATTCAGTTTCTCCTTTTGTAATTTTTCCTTCCATTCTGCTCCATTTTCAGTTACCATGCTGGTACACAATTTTATCATTTCATTGATGCATGTTTACAATAAACTTCTAGTTGTCTAATAGAAATATAATATGAGCTACACATATAATTTTAAGTTATCTAGTAGCAACATTTAAAATATAAAAAAAGATTAAATTTATTTTAATATATTTCATTTATCCTATTATATCCAAAATATTAGCATTTCAAAAATAAATTAACAAAATTATTAATGTGATTTTATATATATATATAACTGGTGTTAGAAATCCAGTTTGTATTTTACACTTAGAGCACATCTCAATTCAGACTAGCACATTTCCAGTTCTCAATAGCTACATATAACTAATGGCTACTGTATTGGAAGCACAATGCCTAGCTGATTTCCTTGACTCTAAATTTTTACTTTTTCCATAGAATCTACATCCCATCATCAGACCAATTATCTTTTAGCACAATTATTGTCACAAACATGATGAAGAAAAGACTCTGGTTACTTTCCTTTGGATTCAATGAAAAGACCTGACTTCTTTGTCTGGTTTGATTCAAAGACCTCCATAAATTCTTTTCACATATTTAACATTGTTTTCAGCTTACATACCATTATTTCAATTTATTCAACATTATTTTCCAGACCCCAAAGTATACCAGTTGTTCCAGTTACAACATTATTTTCCAGACCCCAAAGTATACCAGTTGTTCTTTTCACTGTTCCATATATATACCTGCCTCATTCCTACCCTTAAACCTTAGCTCACACAATTCCTGTTACTTGACTGGTTTTCATTCTTCTCAGCTCAATTCCCAGATGGAGTTTTTCTTTCTTTGTGAAGCCTTTCCTGATTAGTACAACAAAGGCTTTATGAAGTGCTGCTGTTAGAATACGAACATATCAGTCAGTTGTATAATTAATAATATAACTAAATTATAGTTTGTTGTGCTTAATAAATTAAGAAAAATTTATGGCATGGAAAAAAGTGGTCTTCATTATGGACTTAATAATTATATGAATGGTATAATCATAAAGTAATTATAATGATAATTACATTTAAATTATTAACACCAATTGTTGTTAACTATGTACTAAACATTACTAAGTGAATTATGTGCATTATCTCACTTAATTCTCACAAAAATATGGGAAAGTTTCTATCACTCTCTTTTGTAGCCAATACATTTGAGGTTCATAAAGATTAAACTGTCTAGAAAGAAATGAAGACAGGATTTGACACTTAATACTTTGACTCCTGGTTTTAACCACAAAGTAACAGTACTTTCTCTAAGGAAGCACATTCACCTAGGAGACTAACATAGCCTTCTAAATATAAGGATTGTTACAGCTGTCTTCTCACTGGTAACCTGGACACCAACCCAGATGCTTTAGTTAAGATACTGCCCACTTATTATGATACCTTATCTCGACTAAGATATAATCTTTTCTGAGATTGTTACAAAGAAGTTCTGCATTTCCCCAAACTGACCTTTTACAGCTTTTACAACATTCATTAATACATTTAGTAAATAACTTAGAGACACAAGTACACATTTTATAATTCAATATGCTAGTAACATAGAAAATTTAAAAGTTTGGCATGAAAAAATTGTGACTTGATCGAATTTTTTGTTGTCTTCTTCGATGTCCCTCCCCCGCCCTACAAGCCTCCTCCTGCATGGCTGTCAAACTGGCTTCATAAAGGAGTTTATGGAATTGTATTTCAGCTAATGGGTTGAGACCTGCCCCATCCAACTGGAGCTGCTCAGCTTTATCCTCAATTGTATCTTTACTGACCAATCAGAGTGGCTCCATAATGACCAGGATGTGTGAATCTAACCAATCAGGACAGTGCTATGTGGACCAATCAAACTGTACAAATTTAGATTCCTCATTTGCATAAAAAATAGACCAATCAGGGACCAGGGTGGGATTTCTCTGAATAAGCAGTCCTTCCCTTTGTCTCTCTCTGAGTAGTACACTTTCAGCTTTCTCTGGAGGATGCGTTCTCCTTGTTTGCAAACTGTTCACCTGAATAAAGTCTCTACTTTTAATGCATACTGGATTGGCGACTCTTGTTGGCATTCAACTGATGGCAGCAGCCATTTGTTTACAGAGTTAAGTATAAATTACAACTTGTGCACATATAATACATAGAAATGAAATATGTTTGTCAAATCAGTGAGAAATCTGGCATTAGCTATGTATGCAAAGTAGATTAACTGCAATAATATTAGCTTAGTTTTCTAATTTATTTTCTTTATATTTTAAATTGAACTGGAAAATTCCATACAAAGGTCTTTAGGTATATAGATGCCTATATTATGAATTGTTTGAGAATTCCTTGTAAAAAAATAGATAGAAATTGTGGAAAAAGAAATGTCATTTTATAAATTAGAAAATGCCTCAACCTACTTATTTCACAGTATTCCTGAAACTCTTCAAAGAAATGTAGCCATGAAATTGAATGGATTTATTATTAATATCCTAAAAAGAAGCTTATATACATGTCTTAACCTTTATGGAGGATTTTTCTTGACAAAATAATGTTAAGAAATAAATAAGAGATGTGAGAATTTGGGCAGTTTTTTCTACTAACGACAGGATCAGAATATTATCAGCAGTATCTTATTTTTTAAAATAACTATTTCTATTATTCTACTTTTCAATGCAGAATTGCAATAGTATCTAAAATGGCAATAAAATTCCACCTGATTTTCCCAGCCACAGCTGGAGCCTGTTTTTTTTCTGAGAAACATGTGGTTTCTAAAGGTTTTCTACTTAAAGAGTCTTTTACAGCAGAGATATATATACGTGCTTGTTAAAGATGTAAATTTTATACAACCAATCTTAATGGAGAAAATTGTTTAGTAGGGTCTCTTAAGCTTCTGTTTCTAAAACATGTTAGATTGTTGTATTTAATTTTTAACTCGAGCTATTTCTCTTCATTTAAGCCATTTCAAATATGTAGTTTTTACATAGACTTATTGTCATTATTTTGTTGTTTTTGGAAACATGCAGAAAGGATCTTAAAAGTGGGTATTATCTAAAGCAAAACAAATGTTTACTTGATCATCTTGAAATTTATTCTTTTTCTAATTGAATTGCTTGGAAAATGTTTTGTACGAACTTGTTTAACCTCCAAAGTTCATGTTATGCTTTTAATGGAATCTCTCCACCTACTGTACAAAAAGAAATTCTTACTTGGATAGAAAAACCCAACTTGTGAAATTTCTGTCACCTGATCTGAAGTAATATAGTGTTGAAATGTACCAGGGCCTACAAAGTGAAATGTAAAGAAACCGTTGGGTATTTTTTTATTTGGCATAATTAGAACCCGACATGCTCTATAAATCACAGAAGTTCCTACTAGATAATAAAAGCACATTATGATTCTTCAAAAGAAATCTAAATGTTTAAAGCACAAGGTTTTCTAAAATAACTGTATAATCAAAGTCTTATATTTCATCATTTGTGTCTGACTCAATATAAATTCCTAATGGATAATGTCTAAAAGTTAATCTTAGAATATAGTTTTCTGAAAATAGGAATTAAAAATAATTATGTCAGAGATTGATAAACACTATGACAGCTAAATAAATATTGATTGATATAATAGTAAGCTCTTATCTGATGATGCTTACTTCTGTTAAACCATCCAAATGAGACTATGATGCAAGAGATTTATTTTTGAAATAAGCTTTTATTGTGAAAAGATAGGGAAATGTAAAGATGCTTAAAGCTACTATATTTGATTAAATCTAAGATGCTGTTGATTCTAAGTTTCACTGTTCATTTATGTACTGCCAAGTAATCAAAAGCATTGCCAAGTAAACCATGACAAACTTTAGATTGAAGAACTTATCCCAATTTTGAGTTGTTAAAATGTGAGAAGAATGTCATTGTGAAATTGATGAGATAACACCATTTTATACAATCTCCTAATGTGTGCTTTGAGATTTGTCTCATTAAAATAGTGTGACTTTTTGATTAAAGCTTAATTTAACAGAGATAAATCCATGGTGAAATAAGAAATCCCCCCCTTTTTTTTAAAATCAAAATCTTGATTTGCTTGATGATTTTAAAGTGAGAGTAGGTTTAAATGTCTCGAGCTTTTAAAGGAACTAGTTGGTAAATGCTTAGTGATCATTCTGAGTGAGAAGCCCACACTAAAATTGTTAGGGACAATGTTGAGACAGACTTAGGAGACTTTATTTTAAAGTCCTCTGTTCAGAGGAATGAGAGGGGGGAAAAAGCACTCTAGATAATGAGAAGAGAGGTAAGAGAAATATCTGATAACATATATGAGACTAGAACCCCAAATTCCCAATTCTAATTTTCCTAATTCCTACTCCTATTGGGTTTTCCACAAAAACTTACTACCTACAGTAGATCTGCAAATACACCTTATATTACTGAAGAGAGTTTTTAAAGAGAGGTAATGAATTCAGGGCCTAGTAGCCAGATTCTACCCACTGTGCTTAACTACACAGTGCCTTAAATTTTGGAATTAGTTGTGTGTGGCCACAAATGGATGAAATTGTAGCTATTGCTCTCTTGAAATGGAGTATGTATTCTTTTGTCTATAATTTCTACCACCACCAGTTTACCTAACTCAACCAATTCCATTTTCTTATATTTTGCTAACTTCACTTATTTGTGAAACCATCCTGTACTCTATTAGCTACTGAGTTTGTGACCCCTGATACAGATAGTACCACTGGTGCAACTATTAGGAATTTGGCTTTTTAAATTAAAATATTTTCCCAATTGAAAATATAATAATATATGCTCTTTATAAAAAATAGGTAAGTAAAATGAAAAATCCAAAAATTACTTGTAAAAATTTAATGTAGTTTGACAACTAATGCTCACATATGTAATATAAACAGAGAAGATTATAAAACAGTGTTTCTATAAGTTGTATATCTTATATTGCAAGTTACAGAAAATTTAACTCAAACAATGAAGGAAATTTAATGGCTCATGTTGCCAAGAATTCCATTGGACAAAGACCCTTTTTCCTGTATGTCCCATGGATTAGGACTGGATATCTTTGGGTGCCATTACTCAGTCCACTACAATAACTTACTCATTAATATGAAGATTAATGAATTAATATATATGTGTTTAGAATATGCTATTAGTTATTGGATACTATTGTTATTATCATTCTTTTGTTTTGGTCATAGAACCACTGCTTGGCTTACTATCTATGATATAGACAGATTCTTGCTTCCTTGGACAACAAGACCCCCAGTAGGCCCAGTGCTATAGATAAAACAGGAGCAAACAAATGTTCCCCCTACTTAGTAGCATATATGTAAGCCTGTTGCCCAAGCATTCTCCTTAATTTGTGGATACTTATTCTCCAAGGAGTATGTCACCACACACATTATTGTTCAATATGTAACCATTTAACATTTAACACTTCCCACATGACTATTATGTGGGAAGGCCTGGCATTTACCTATGCTTATATTTATATTGATTTTATATTTATTCAGTTGATTTAAGGTATACATATTTTATAATGCCATGCTATTCATTTATGTAGGTCTTAAACTGTAGTGTAGCGGTCTCCAATCTTTTTGACATCAGAGACCGGTTATCCTATGAGAATCTAATGCCTGATGGTCTGAGGGCGAGCTGAGGTGGTGATGCTAATGCTGGGGAGCGGCTGCAAACACAGATGAAGCTTCACTGGCTCTCCTGGGCTCACCTCCTGCTGTGCGGCTTGGTTCCTAACAGGTCATGTATAGGTACCTGTCTGTGGCCCAGGGCTTGGGGAACCCTGCTTTAGTAGAAATAAAATTGGTAACTATTTTCTACTAATTTGAAAAACATTTGGAAATGAAGGTGGATTTTAATTGATTACATGGGATATCTTATTTAATTTTATTTAATTATATTATTTAATTTTCGGGAATTATTTAGTCATGTCATTTAGTCATGTCACAATCTTTGAGTAGGAGTAAATGAGTGTTCATGATGCAATACTAAGCTTTTTCCACTTGGTGGCTTCAGTGATTAAAATTCTGATCAATTTTATTTTGAGAACATTTATTTTAAATTAAGATATAATTATCACAACTATGTTAAAATTCTTTATTATTTATTCTTGTTAGTATTTTTCTAACCATAGTATCACTATTGGCTTTAAGTAGCTTATGTTACATTCTTAGAACTGTGTTTTAGGAACTTTTTTTGAAATACTGGAATTGCTAAACATAATCTTTTTATTTTTAGTTTCTGGATTGAATACAATGGAAATCTGAAGTATATCAAATCAAATTTATATATATTATATGTATATACATATATTAACTTTATATATTATGTATATATGTTATATGTATATATTACTTAATATTTGGTTTCTGGTAACTGGCTTTGGTGAAAGCTTATAACTATTAAATAGTAAAACTTGCCAGTATATTGCTAGTTTAATCCTATTTTATAATGTATACATATTGTATTATTCTAGTCTTACTATCTGTCCTCATCTTCCCCTTCCCTGTCAACAAGAGAATACTATAAAAACTGTTCAATCAGAAACAGTCACTTCTCTCAGAGTTATTATTTTTAGTGCCTTTATCAAGAGTATTTGCTTTGCAAATATTCCTTTGCTAGAAATTTTTTATAACAATATAAATGATAATAACAGTTGTCATTTATTAAATACTTAATATGAACTAGGAAGCATGTAGAAACTTTGCATTTATCACCTCAAACAAAGAAGCTGATAAACATAAGCTCCATTCTTTTCAGGTACACTCACCTATGGACTATTATTTTCTCTTGGCAATTTAGTCCTTGGTTATTGTTTGAGATTATATTTCAAGGCCTTCTTAGATTTTTTTGTTCTGTTAAGTGGGAGATTAAAAACAAACAAAAAAGTCCCCTAATATTGTTCTTTATTATCCTATCCTTTAGATGACAATTGCATGCAAATCCAGAGAAGATCTTCATGTGTGCAAATTAAATGTGTTTTCCTTAACTGTGTGACAGTGGGTCAGACAGTGATGGTTTCCAGTTCACAGTTCGCAGCCCAATGATTTATCGCTGGTGTGCCTTCCTCTTCTTGCCCTTGGTTATTTGAGAGGTCCAGCTAGTTTCAGGGGAACTATTGTTGGATTTGGTATTGCATCTAGACCAGTCCTTTGTTCGCTTCTGATTCGAAAAGGGATATTTGAATAGTTCTGCCTCTCCTGTTTCTATGAAAAAAGAAACAAGACTAACAGTTTTATGGAAATCCCAATCTGCTGTTTGAATGAATTTCATGATAAATGCATGTAAGTAAGACCAATATTGACACTGCCTTCTAGTTTTGGGGCCTAATAGAAATTTTAATCCTTCTCATAAAATATTGAATTGCCATGTCAATAAATCTTGTCAGATGTTTAAACAAGTTTATATTTATTAAACAGACACATTAAATAGACACTGTATGTTCACCATAAAAGCTAATATGCTGATGGTGCTCAGCTAATATAAATATTATTCATTAAATGTTCTTAAATTGGCATAATAGCATATACAGGAATATTAATAATTACTAAATATGACTGGAATCTATTTAGTTCAGCATGGAATTCTATATCTTTCAATGAACTTTTATTAGTAACTGAATTATATAACAATTCAAAGTTCTCCAGTAGTTTTCCTTCACCCAATGAATTATAGTCTCTCTGGATGCTGTAAACAAAGAATGACTCCATTCGCAGTTATTCGTGTGTGTGCGTGTGTGTGTGTGCATGCATGCGTGCATATGTGGGACAGGTATTGAAATTGAACACAATTAAAATGAAAGTTTCAGTTAGGTATTAAGATACAATAAATGTGAAATTAGAAAATGAGATGAAACAATATATAATATTGAAAAGAAATGTCTCATGATCCTTAAACTACTTCACTCAAAGTCACCTGTGAGTGAGCAGAGGAGAAAGAATTGAGGAAGAGATTTTTTTTTAGAGATAGTTGATGTACTGAGTCACAGCCCATGGAGAGCGGGTGGAATCCTAACTCTTTTACGTGTAAGAAGAGTGCCTTTCTGCAGGGCTAGGTAGAGAGCTGAAGATAGCACTCCTGTAGCTGGCGTGCTGAAGTCTGACTGCCTGGAAATGTTTCAAATAGTATACCAAATGTACAAATTCGAAATTGTTGTCTACCCCTGTTAACAGCTTGGATGGTATCCTTCTAGCCTTTATTTACTTATGTGTAAATGCATATATACATATGCTTTAAAAAATGTAAATGCAATGTTACTATGAGTATCATTTGCTACTTTTTTTTTCACTTAAGTTCAAGACACTGTTTTATGCCTATATAGATGGAATAGACATATTCTTTATAATATTCCATTATGGATAATTATTTACTAAGTCCCATATTTTTAGGTATTTAGGTTGTTTCTGTTATTTAAAAATTACAAATAATATTTTGGTAAACATTTTTATATTTACATATTCATACACATGTACAAGTATATCAGAACAATGATTTCCTAGGTTAGATTGTGTGACATGTTAGTGGGAGAGTATAAAAATAGAAAATGAGATTTACACTAAAATTCATTGTGGAAATAAATTTTATCCTGAAGCACTAAGTGTAACATGGAATTGAGATGTATATTTTTGCCTACCTTTTCGTCATCTTTTGCTATCTTTAGTAGCAAAGCCTCACACTGTTTAATTTCCAGAACTCTGCTTTCGTAGTAATATCTGGCTTTAAATATTAGTCATGTTCTTTTTTTGTCTAGAAAACAATGAATGGATCAATACATTGACACATCTAGTCCTAGATTAAAGGTCACATATTTACTGCTCTGCAGAATATCTCAGGCATCACCTGTCTTATCTATTGTTTCATTTCCACCATGTGTCTGGCAAATGGTAGGTGGTGACTAAATATCTGTTATTTAATCACTACTCAGCCATAAAAAATGAAATCTTACCATTTGGAAGACCCAGAGGATATTATGCTCAGTGAAATAAGTCAGACAGTGAAATAAGTCAGAGAAGTAGCATGTGATTTCACTTATATGTGAAATCTAAACAAAATAAATGAACAAACGAAATGGAAACAAACTCATAGATACAAAGAACAAAGTCTGTGATTGCCACATGAGAGGAAGGCGTTAGGAGGATGGGTGGAAAGTGAAGGGATTAAAAAGTACAAATTGGTAGTAACAAAATGGTCATGGGGATGTGAAGTACAATATAGGGAATACAGTCAGTAATATTGTGATAACTATGTATAGTGCCAGGTGGGTACTAGACTAATTGGGGGGATCACTTCATAAATTGCATAAATGTTTAACCACTGTGTAACATATCTGAAACTAATATAAAGTAATATTGAATGCCAACTCTAATTGAAAAATAAAAGTTAAAAAAAGATATAGCAAAGCTAGAAATTTTCCATATGTCAAACCTAAATATTTTGTTTACAGTGAAATAAGAATTCTAGAGCCAATGGAAGTCTAAGTTTTTTCTGGGGTAGGATATAGAGCAACAAGAAAATTTAATAAATACTTGAAAATTTAATTAACAATAGAACCATGCTCTTTATATGCATTATTGCTTAATGATACTTCCCTTTTAGCTGGCTTTCTTCAAGCTTGAACTTTTGAATCAGCTAGGATTCACATTAAAACCTTTAGTCCCATTACATCTTCTGGTCACCCACACTCTAGGGTTGCCTGTCTTGCCAATGAGAGCGGTACCCATAGAGTTACATATAAATGGACTAGATAGAGCTTGTGGACTTCAGTTGTTACTGTGATGCTATCTATTTCTTACACCACTGTTCAACGCTGATAGCTATGGTTATAGTTTATCTCAGCCATGACCAATGCTTAGGAACCAAAGCTCCTTTTTGCACTGTTTACTTTAGGTATTTCTGCCAAAAGTTGACAAATGAAAATGTGGTTTGTGCGTCATCACTTTTCTTTCTAAATGATGGCAAAAAACAAGTAAACAAACTCTTTTGCCCTCTAGAGATGTGAAGTTACTATCCCCTTGTGTTAGTTTTCTTTTTTACTTTTCTTTATATTCAGGCACTCATGAGAGTGTAACCATTCTTTTCTACTCCAACTTATGCTAAAATTGTCCATCATGCTTTTGCTAATAACAGTTTTAAACTTTTAATGCATATGTTAAGTATATATAGCATTGCAACACATTTTAAAAACAAATGTAGGGTATTTGTTGCTTTACATTGCTTTACATTAACAGCTATGTAGAAATGAGGTGGATGCCATTTTAGAAATTTGCTTCAGAATATAAGTGATCATTTCCATTTCCATATAATTTTTAACCCTTTCAAAACATTTTGGAATTGGATTATTCAAATGTAATGATACAAGTTATTTATACCTTGACAGTTAGTGTCTAGTAGAGAAAATGGAAAGCAGTTTTATGTGCAGGTATAAGATAATGTAGCAGTTAAGCATAAAACCCTACTGGATGCTAAAATCACTTGTTTCTTTGCTCCTGTAAACCAGAGGTTAGCTTTAGCCCTTAAGCCAGTTGTGTCTCCTAAAATCTGTTTAAAACCTTTTTACAAGCAAGCCTAGAGTCTCTTTACCAATTAAGAAGCAGATTGTATATTTATAGCCTTTAAGTTCTCAGGAAATTATTCAAACTACTCTTGGAAGTGTTGCAGTGAGCAAGAAAATTCCTATAACATTTTAAGTATTAGCTTTTTGACATTTTAGTTTACAGAATAGAATCATAAATATGATTAAACATGGCACATTGGGTAGCTTTAAGAGGCAGTTATGTTGTCAAATATCTTAAGATCAAAGGAGAAACTATGAAGCCATTTGACATTCTATAGAGTTTGTGATAGCTATTCATTTGTCCATTAACCAACGTTTTTTGAGCACCTATTATTTGACAAGCATTATTCCAGAGGCTTGGGATATATCAGTGAACAAAATAGACAAAAGTCTATTTTTCATAAATTGTAAACCTTACTTTATTTACATAAAGTAACTAATTTATGTGATATGTTGGAAGGTGATAAGTGCTTTGGAAAGAGAGACTAGAGCAGGGTAAAGGGGAGTGGGAATGCTGAGATGGGGAAGGGGTGATGGATAAAGAGGGCATTGCGATCTGAAGTAGTGTGACAAGGACAGGTCTTATTAAGAAGATGGCATTTGAGCAACAGCGTGAGAAAATGAAAGATGTAGCTGTACAGATATTAGGGGCAGAGGATTCTAACCACTAGGACAGTTCATACAAAATCACTGAAATGGGAATTTTCCTGGCATGTACAAGAAACATCCAAGAAGTCAATGTGGCTGGAGTAGAGAGAGTGAGGGAAAAGTTGCTAAAATGCTGTTTAGAGGGATAACAGATCAACAGGCCAGTGTAGGGACTTTGGCTTTTGTTATGAAATTGGGGGGAGGGGGGGGGGGGAGGGCAGGTTGGGGTGGTGGGGCAGGTTTTGAGTAGGATGTGAATGGTGCATTCCTGGGGCTGCTGTCCTGAGAGAGACAGCAGTGGGTAGAGTGGCAGCTTTTACCAGCAGGTAGGAGCTGCTAGTGACTTGGCCATGGTAGTAATAGTGACAGTGTAGGAAGCAGTTGAATTCTGGATATATTTTGAAAGTAGTATCTACTGCATTTCCTGATAGATGAGATAAGGAGCATGAGATAAAGATAAGAGTTATGATTCCAAAGGTTTTTTTTTTTCTTGAACACCCAGAAGATTAGAGATGCATTAAGTAAGATAATAAAGTGGGCAAGAGCAATAACAATGGACAACACAAAGACAAATCACAAAACATGTTTGAATTACAGGGTCCGCTTCACATTGTTATCATTTTTTAATACACTGTTAATTTCACCATTTAATAAGAGCCATTGGGCAGGTCTCACCATGGCCTAATTCAAGGTACCAATATGATGTCACTGAAAGAGTTGGGAAGAGATGTGTATACTAGGCTCTCCAGAGACCCTATGAGCAGGCTCATGTACAATGTCTGAGCTATGTAAATTAGAACTAATCTTTATAATATTAATATTTCTGAGTTCTCCTGAGACTTGGGGCAGGCTAGTTTGTTATATGTGCCCTAGGCCTTATGTCTGTATTTATGCTAGACCTTAGACTTTTTCAGCTGTTATTTTTTTATGGCTTAAGGTAAATGCTGTCTTGAAAGGAAATTAACTGTAGGATAATCCAAGAGACAGAGACATTTTTTCATTTCCTTTTCTTGTTTGGATATTTGGAATAAATTCTCATTTTACTTTAAGTCGAATACTTACCAGCTGATGACAACTATTGATAACTTTGTTTTATGCTTCTAAGACATTTTAGTCTAAGCCAATGTCACTTGATATCTGTATAGTCTCTTTAATTTTAATTCATTTAAATATTAATTTAGCAAAGTCATCTTAGTGTTCATTTAATAGTGTCTTGTAGTTTTATAATATGAAGTATGATTGTTTGACTTTATGAAAAATGCTGATATGTTTAACTTAATAGAAGGTGTTTTATTATATGAAGTGGCAGTGATGTTTTTCATCAACTGTGCTGTGTTAAATCCTATCTTGACTATTAAGCATTTAGTCCATGTATTGGTATACTACACCCTGGTCCCGTAAGCATTTTAAAGACAAATTGGGTGAAACAAATATAGTACAAATCTGACCAGCCCTGGGGGTATTAATTATATTTCACAATGAACTCAAGCCCAAGTGTAGATTTCTAAATTGCTATTTTCATGGAAAGTGATTACTCAAGATTGGTAATCATATGAAATGCTATAGTTTATTAGATTTGTTATATTATGAAAACTGACAATAGAAAATAAGAAAATGAATTTTTGTTTTCCATGTTTCATGAGACCTAACATATCATTATTGTCAGACTTTAAAACCTTATTCTTATGTAATTTAAAAGTATTTGTACTAGTTTAACAAATTTTTTAAATGGAAATAAAATAGACATATAGTTAGATACATAGATATTAAGTATACATCTGAGCTTTGACAATTCTAAGAACCTAAGTAAACATCACCCAACCAGAGACCAGCACTGTCCCCAGAACTTCCTATGATGGTGGTAACGTTCTCTATCTGTATTGTCTAATATAGTAGCCACTACTCATATGTGATTTTTGAGCATTTGAAATATGGGTACTCTGACGGAGGAACTGAATTTTTAATTTTATTTAATTTTAAGTGATTTAAAGTTAATTCATATGGCCGCATGTACTAGTGACTACAGTATGGAACAATGCAGCCCTAAACAGTTCTCAGTTGGGGTTCTAGGAGACAATTAAACCCTAATGCCAATAGCATACACTATTTCTAATGAATTAACTTAACCTCCTGTGCATCTAGAGGGGTACTAGCTGTATATCATTATTAGGAGAATTAGGAAAATAGTCACTCAAATCATTTTCTTTAAGGCTTCTCTAACAGCACTCAGTTGAGAAAGACTGACCTGGAAAATTCCCCCATTTCCGTTTCCAGTCAATACCACTCCCTAAGGACAACCACAGAGCTTCTATTTGTCTCCATAAATTATTTTTGCCTCTTCTTTATCTTCATATAAATGGAAATATACAATACATTTTCTTTTGCGACTGTCTTCTGTCACTCAATATACTGTTGTATATAGCAATAGTACATTTCTTTATATTGCTGTGTATTCATGTAATAATAACCATTGTATCAAAATGCCAAAATTTATTTACTCTCTCTAAATGTGTCTATTTCATTTATGTTGTTAAATTCATTGAATAGTTTTTCATAACACCTTATTATCCCTTTAGTGTCTATAGTATTGATAATGTTGTTCCTTTGTTTTTGATGTAGTAATTAGTCTTGCTAGGGCCTTATTAATTTTCTGAAGCAACTTTGATGTTTTTGAGTTTTTTAGTTAATATTTAACTTATTTCTGCTGTCTTTATTTCTTCCTTTATTTTTATTTTTAATATTTTTATTTTAATTGCAGTTAACATACAATATTATTTTAGTTTCAGAGGTATAACATAAGGATTAGACATTTATATAATGTATGAAGTGTCACCCCAATAAATCTAGTACCCATCTGACACCATACATAGGTATTATAGTATAATTGACTATATTTCCTATGCCATACTTTACATCCACATGACTGTTTTGTAACTACCAATTTGTACTTCTTGTACTCTTCACCTTTTTCACCCCCGCATCTTCTCTCCCATCTGGCAACCATTAAAATGTTCTCTGTATCTATGAATTTGTTTCTGTTTGGTTTGTTTATTTTGTTTTTTAAATTCGACATATAAATGAAATCATATGACATTTTTGTCTTTACTTATTTCACTTAGCATAATACTTTCCAAGTCCATCCATGTTATTGCAGATGGCAATATTTTATTCTTTTTCATGGATGAGTAATATCCTATTGTATGTATGTATTACTTCTTTATCCATTTATCTGTTGATGAACACTTTCGTTGCTTCTCTTTCTTGGCTATTGTAAATAATGCTACAAAGAACACATGGGTGCATATATCTTTTCAAATTGGTGTTTTGGGTTTCTTCTGATAAATACCCAGAAATTGAATTAATAGATCATTCTATGTCTCTTGTTATAGACTTTGTTTTAAAGTCTCTTTTGTCTGATATAAGTTTGCTACCCCAATTGTTTTTTTTTTTCTTTTCGGTTTCCTTTTTCATGAAAAAAATATTTTTCCATCCCTTTACTTTCTGACTTTGTGTGTCTTTCAATCTGAAGTGAGTCTCTTCTAGGCAGCATATGTAAGGGTCTTGTTTTCCTATCAATTCAGCCACCCTCTGTGTTTTGATTGGAGCAGTCAATCCATTTACATCTAAAGTAATTGTTGATAGATATGTAGTTATTGCCATTTTATTATTTATATTTTTAATTTTTCTTCTTCTTAAAAAAATCCCTTTAACATTTCTTTAAATACTGGTTTGGTGGTGATGAACTCCTTTAGCTTTTTCTTGTCTGGGAAGCTCTTTATCTGTTCTTTGATTCTAAGTGATAGCTTTGCTGAGTAGAGTAATTTTGGTTATAGGTTCTTGCTTTTCATCACTTTGAATATTTCATGCCAATCCCTTCTGGCCTGCAGAGTTTCTATTGAGAAATCAGCTGGCAGTCTTAGGAGAGCTCCCTTGTAGGCAACTCATTTATTTTCTCTTGCTGCTTTTAAGATTCTTTGTCTTTAATGTTGGCATTTTAATTGTGATGTGTCATGGTGTGGGCTTGTTCAGGTTCTTCTTGTTCGGGACTCTCTATGCTTTCTAGACTTGTATGTCTATTTCCTTCACCAGAGTAAGGAAGTTTTCTGTCATTATTTCTTCAAATAGGTTTTCAGTTTCTTGCTCTGGTACCCTTTTGATGCAACTGTTGGTATACTTGATGTTGTCCCAGAAGCCCCTTAAACTATCCTCATTTTTTTGTATCTTTTTTCTTGTTGCTGTTATGATTAGGTGTTTTCTGCCGCCTTGTCTTCCAAATCGCTGATTCAATTCTTTTGCTTCATCTCTTGTACTATGGATTCCGTCTAATGTATTCCTCATTTTAGTTCTTGTATTATTCGTTTTTGCTGGTTCCTTTTATGTTTTCTATCTATCTTCATTTTTATGTTTTCTATCTCTTTGTTGAAGTTCTCATTGAGATCATCGAGCATCCTTAACCAGTGTTTTGAACTCTGCATCTAGTAGATTTCTTGTGTTCAGTTTGTTTACTTCTTATTCCAGAGCTTTGTTCTGATCTCTCATTGAGGACATGTTTCTTTACTCATTTTGACTGCTTTCCTGTATTTGTTTTTGTGCGTTAGGTAGGCCTGCTATATATCTTGGTCTTAGCGGAATGACATTATATAGTAGATGTCCTGTGAGACCCAGTGGCACAGTCTCCCTTGTCACCTGAGTGGGTGTTCCAGGTGTGTCACTTGTGTGGGCTGTGTGTGCCCCTGTTGTAGTTGAGCTTTTATTGTTGTTGGCATGTCACTGGGAAGGGCTGATGCTCTGGCTGATTGGTCATGATGACCAGCCATGACTACAGGGGAGGTGAGGTCACTTAGTATGTGCTACAAAGTCATCTGCCAATGGTTGCCACTTGTGCTGGGCTTGGAGGTGCCTGGGAAAGGCTAAGCTGTGAACTGAGGCTGGCTTCCACTAGTGGCAGACTTAGAGCTGCTTAGCAAGAGGTACAGGGCATGCCCAGGCTAGATGTTGCTTATTTGTGAACTTTTGAGAGATTTTAGAAAATTTGAAGCATGAGCCAGACAGGCTATTTGTATGGAAAAGCCACTGGAATAGGCTTGGGTAGGTCCACAGTTGGGTGGGGTGAGGTCTCAGGGAATCACCAGGTCAAGGTGAACAGTGTGAACTAAGTTGATAGAGACTCAGGTATCATACCCACCTGCATGTGTAGGCTGGGTGTGGGGAGGACTCAAAAAAGGAACAATAGCTTCTGCAAATACTAGGAGAAAGCTGCCCCTTCAGCACTTACCCTGAAGCCAGACAATTAAATTTCTTCCCATTTGTCCCTGGTGTCTTTTGAGCTGCCGCCCCAGCCCTGATGCTTAGAGTGAGTGAGTCTGTCAGTGAGTATGTCTGTGTGTGGGCCCTTTAAGAGGAATGCTTGGATTCCAGGAGCCCCTCTTCTCAGCCACAATCTCTGCTGCTTTTTGCCAGAAGTTATGGGAAATTCTCTTTCCTGCCCTGAAACCCTCAGCTGAGGAGCATGGTGTGGGGCTGGGACCCCTTGCTCCTCCAGGGGGATCTCCGCAGCTAAGATAGCCCATCCAATTTTAGCTGCCACATGTGAGTGTGGGACCAGCCTGTTTTGTGTCTCCACCCCTCTTACCAGTCTCAAGGTGGCTTCTTCTGTATACCCTTAGTATAGGACTTCTGTGAAGCTAGACTTTAGGTGAAGCTCAGTGATGGTGGTTCTGTAGTTTAGTTATAATTTTGATGTGGTCATGGGAAGAGACGAGCACAGCATTACCTCCTCCGCCATCTTGACTGGAATTCTTTTTATTTTTAAACTAAAATTTATTAAAACTAACAATCCATTTTTTCTCTTACCCTTTCATTTATTATATACATTCTTAGCTATGTTTGAAATACCAGTATTTTCCATTTTAAAACTAATTCTGCAGACATGCATTGAGCATTTGTTTACTTCATGTAAGATACTGGGATAAGCAACAGTAAATAGGATAGATAGATATAGTCCTTGCCTTTTTGCATTCGTAATTTTCTTGAGCAGGTGGTTATTGGGAAAGAAATGGCAAAGAAGATATGTACCATGGTGGAGCATTACAGGGAAATCTGAGAGTTTATAATAGGAGACTTACACTGACTGTGAGTTTGGGAAAAACATCCTGAGGTAAAGCAGCTAGACCTCAGTCATCAACTTGGCTAGAAGTTAGCTAGATGAAGGAAGAGGAGATAGGAGAAAAATCTAGTCCTGAATAACAGCTTGTGAAGACATTAGAGTGAGAATGAGTATAGTATGGTTGAAGAATTAAGGAAGGCCAACACGTATGAAATGTGGAAATGAGGGGGAGTATAAAGTGCTCAAATATGAAGTAACTATTTTATTCTGTATTGTTACAAGTCAGATTGGTGTGACTATAGAATGCAGGTCACTTATACAATTCAACTTTACAAGTTTGACTTTTAAGTATTCAGAAATACAAAGTAGAAGAAAAACAAATTCCATTGTGTCGATAATCTCAATTGCATATATTTTTTTTCTGACAGCTTCACTTTTATATGAAATTTTGAACATTTAAAATTGAAAAAGAAAATTGGTCAGTGTCTCAAGTCTTTAATAAATAGCTTTTACACATAAGTTTTGAATGTGAATTTAAGTATTAAGCTAATTTTTTAAATTGTCAAAATTCAAATTTATACTGGCATAAAATTCAGTTATTAATGCATATAGCATAGATCTATCTGTCCGTCTGTCCGTCCATCATCCATCCATCTATCATGTACTTCTCTCTCTCTCTCTTTCTGTCATCTATCTGCCATCTATCTTAAAAACCTGTCAGAAAGTTTGTCCTTAATAATTATTTAATAATCATACTGGGAAGAAATAAAATTTTAGCAATGTATTTACATTTTAAAGATTGTTCTTAATTTTTGTGTGTGTAACTTTATTTTTTCCTGGTTCTTTTAAATAGAAAACTTATGAGTACCATTTGAATGACTATTTTTTCCTTTTTGAATATGAATTGGGAATATCTAGCTCATCTTTATTTAGAAAAAATGGAAGCTGAGTAGATTAATTTCTCAGTGGGATTTATTGTCAGCAATAAATTAAAGCATAGAGTAAATTGTCAATTTAATCTAAAAATAAGCCAACTAGAAGACTCAATTGCTAATTGTTTGCATCTAGCAGGTCTTCTGTGGATGTGAACTTTTTATTGAGTGCTTCCTATAGAGTATAATGTGGAATGATTTTCTTTAGATATAGTACTTTAAATGCTATGCAAAAGCACACAAACCAAGAAAGAAAGACACAAAGAAAAATAGAAAGAGAAAAGAAAAGAGGAAAATTATAATCTATGCCAAAATAAATTTGAGGAATCACGGGTTGAGTAAAGTTAAAGAGATTTTTTTCTTGAATGCAGGATTTCTTAGAGTATTAATGAACACTATAAATATCCAAAAGGTAGAAATTATAGATCGGATTTTCCAAACATCAGTTTATAAGACTGTAGATCATTTTTGGTTACAGCAATCTCTTAGGACTAGGATTTCTTAAAAAGGCACTTTATGTAAATGCTTAACATAGAGCATTATTATTTTATACATATTTTCTTAGTTCTCCTTTACAATATCTTTGTGTATTACATATTTTTACTTTTCAGTTTAACAGATAAAGAAACCAAGACTTAAAGAGGCTTAATTATCTTCCTAAGATCACAAAGCTTTATAAACAGACTTCTAGGTCCAGAGTAAATGCTGACTCTCTAATTTAATTTTACTCAAATTCAGTCTTTCAACACAGCATTCTTGGCCCTTTAAAATATGGTTCATTGTACCTTTTAAATTATATTTTCACACTTTTCTTTAGTCATTACTATAATCCCTGGCTCATTATTCTTCAGACATGTTCTCTGCTTTCTTTCTGGCTCTGCTGATGTTGATCCTTTGTCTCTTGAAATCATGTGCATCTCCCAGGCCTTTCTCAGATTTCATCTTCTCAATAAAAACTTTCTCAATGCTTTCACCCACTTTTTGAATTCTAATAATTCAAGTTGAATTGATACAATAATTTTTATATCAATGTTCCAATATTATTATGTATTATAGCAATATTGTTCTGTAGTATATATTCTATTTCTTCCTCCCATCTCCCACTCTCCACTTTCATACTCTGTCCTCTCAGACTCTTGAAGCAGGAATTGAGAATTATAAATGAGTCATACTGATCTTTGAATAATAATAATAAACAATAATAATGATATCTGGAAATTTTGAGTGTTTACTAGAGGTAGATACTGTAGTATGTGCTGCAGTATAACATTTCTTTAGTTCATACAACTTACAATGACATAGTAATATTTTTATTTCATTTATAGATGGAGAAAGTCAGACCTACCAAAGTTACTTGCCCCCAAACCACACAGCTAGTAACTGGTGGGGCTAGGATTTGACCCCAAGCACTAGGATTCTAGAGCACATATTTTGAATCACTACACAGTTATCTCTTCAATAGTGGAAGCTTAAGTTTTTAAAATTAAATATTTATTTTCAAATACATATACTTTTATATATCAAAGTTTAATGCATCGTTAGTGTATTTCACATATGTGCTTTCTTCAAAAACATGCATTGTAAAGAATGTTCACAGTATCTTACTTCTTATGAAGTATTTTATGAGAACGAACATAAGTACTCTATGTAATATAGAAGATTAGACAATATGATTTTAAAAATGAGATTTAAATTATTTGAATGACTGTTATACCATTTGAAGAAGTAACTTTTCAAATCTAAGTTAATAACTTTTCGTATTGTGAAACATTGTTCTGTATGGAAATTACCAGTGACATATATTCTTCTTACTATTACTGCTTATTACTGGCTATTTTTGGCTTATCTCTTAATGAATCATACAAAGTTATCCTCTTGCTTGTTTACCCCAGGACACAGACAACAAAAAAGCAGATTACATCTCAAGGATCACTTATGTTGGTTCAATTAGTAGCAGCTGCCTGATATACTGAATTGGGAAGGATTCTCAATCTTTGCCCAGGTCCTCAGGAAAGTACTATAATCATTTAGGAGAACCTGCTGTAAACATGGGGCTGGTGCAAATAGCACTATGCCTGACACATACTTGCTACTTCTACTGTAGGCTGTTTCTTTTAGTGCTCTATAGACATGTGCTGAAGTATAAACGAATTTTGGTATTAAGTAAAACATAATTGAACAAGAATATGCTTGGAATACAAAGAGTGACTAGTTCCAAGCTAGATGATTTAGAATAAGCCACACTTTATATTAGCTTATAATGTATGTAATGTGTAGATTTTTTAGTATTATCTCTGTTAATGTCTCTGTTGTCATTATATTATGATCTACACATTCCTGTTTTATATTATGTATTTTAGAACTATTTTTTTTTTATCTTTCTATTAGGCACTGTTACGAAGAGCTTTCGATCACTGTGGGTGATGTCAGGATACATTTTGCAAAAACAGTAATTACATTTCTGGACCTTTGCCTGGCCAAATGGAAAACATATAAAATATGTGGTAAGTTTATTAAATTATTATCCAGCCTTTTTTTCCGTTTTCCCTTTTGTATCTACAGAATAAGGTAGTCAATAAAGGTGGTGGATTGGGATGATGACCTTGTGTTTGCCAGTAATCTTACTATGCATACTATTAAAAGATATTACAAATTTTAAGAGTTTATTTGAGCAAAAATTCATTTCAGTTGTCCAGTGCCAACTGGAATTAAAGTGTTTTCTACCCACAGGAGCTTGGGGAAAGACTTCTAGAAGCAAAATAAGGAAATTTTTGATTGGTTATAGCTTAAAGCCTAGCTGGCTATTTGTGATTGGTCATTCTTAAGTGTCAGTTTTGTATCCCTGAGGCATTTATAGGCTTAGATTTTTGTTTGGTTTTATAAGCCACAGCATTAGGGTCACTTTAGTCTAATAGCTTCCTTGTTTAATTAATTTAGTAATACTAGATGATAAAACTATAATGAAACAGAAGAAAGTGGTCGTTATAAATGGCAGGATAGTGGTTCAATTTGGGGGAATAAGGGACTTGTTATTGTGATGGGTTACATACAGAGACTTCTGGGTAGCTTATGAAATTCTCTTATGATCTGAGTAGCAGTTATGTCATTTCACCTTAAAATAACTCAAGTTATTCATTTGTTCTATGTTTTTTTCAAATATGGGTTTTATTTTAAAATAAAAAGCCAAAAATATAATTCAAAACAAATAACTTGTCAACGATATGTAGTAGTATCACCTTCTTATAGGAGATGGATTGCTTTTAAAACATGTTGTGTTTGCATATATGTACCATGTATTTATTGAAAATGATATTTGATAACTTTTAATTTGAATTTTACCTAAAAACTATTTTAACATTAATGTATATCATCGGTGTACTCAGATTAATATAACATAAAGCTTTTTTCAGATAAAAAATATATATTCTTCAAGGCATGGAGTGTTAAACTTATTGAATGTTTAAATGTATAATGAATATGAACGACTATAAGAGATTATTAATTTTCAAGAGCAGGAGATCTTGATCCAAGTAAAGTCCTAAATCCAAATATTAGTTTATTTTTACCTTTTATCTATGGCAAGATGATTTACATAAAAATCATTTTACATCTAAAATTAGACTTTAGACATTATAGTGAAACACTTTTTTTTTCCCAATCTGTTCCACATCTCATTTCTTCCCCTTTTGGTAACTATCCCCTTTCCTTCAAGAGACTGGCCCTCTTCTCTCATTCTAGTGAGTTTGGGAAGACAGTGCCCTGCCCCTTGATCAAGGATCAGCCAAACAACAGACATGTTACCCAGAGTGGACCAATCAAAGGCTTTCTTTGGGATTTTATATATTAACTAGAAAAAGGAAGAGATCTGTTCCTGCTCTGTGGTCCTTTGATGGGTTGGTATGTGCCTAGGGAGCAGAATTTACTAACACTCTCAAACAAGTGCTTCTGAGACCTGGAGAGAGAGGGAAGCTAGAGGGTCTAATAGAGTTATTTGAGGTTCCATTTGCATCTGAATCCAGCTCTACTGTTAAATTTTCCAGTTACATGAACCAATAAATTCTTTATTGCTTTTTTGCTTATACTAGTTTGAGGTGAACTTCTCCTATTTGTGAATTAAAGAGTTTCAACTACTTTAGGAGCATGATAAACTTTCTCTTTTTAAATCCCTTGTTATTAGTTAAAAAGTATTACCATATCACTTTTATACACAAAAATAAAACAGGTAAGAATTAGAATGATCAAGCATCTGAATTCTGATCTATATTAGCTAACCTGAGCAATTCTTGTCAGTTTTCTGGATTTAAATTAACACTTAGATATTTGTCAAAATTAATCATTGACCTTGGCGATTGTTATTAAGCTCTCCTAAAATGTCTCCTTCTTTTTAGAATTTCTTAAAATATTCACTTTGAAATATATATATATATATGATGGATGATGCAAAATTTGCTAATAACAGAAAGGAGATGTTTACCTTGAAGTTAATAATTTCTTTTTGAATTTCAGATTTGGAAATTAACCATTTTTAATTTTTAAAAAGAAAAAAAATTGTTATTGTACCTAAAGAGCCTCATCCATACATGGACTCAATTTAGATGATGATTTCTGAACTTTGAGCTGATTCTGTGATGAGACGAAAATTTAGTGGACTGTGGGAAGGGATGAGCGTGTTTTGCAAGTGAGAAGGATATGAATTAGTGGGGGCCAGAGGGCAAATTCTGGTAGCCAGCTTTTAAAATGTCTCTCAATGACCCTGTCTCCTAGTATTTATGTTCTTGTGTAATCCCTTCCTTTTGAGTGTAGGCTGGACCTATTGACTCTCTTATAAGAAATAGAATGTGGCAAAAGTAATGGGATGTCATTTCCTAGATTAGATTCTAAAAGAATGACTTGTCTTGTTAACTCTCTCTTCAAAATTCTTTTCAGGTTTACTTGATGGTAATAGTTTGTTATAGATCAGTCTTATGCTAATACTTAGTGAGAGGTGATGTTTACCACTTGCTTTGAGCTACATTCACAAACAAGCTGACTTGATGGAGACTAGCCTCACTTACTTAGTGTTCTTGAGGCCACACCAGGCCTCACTTTGCATGGGCCTTGAATTCTCCCTTGTGGTCCACCCTAACCAGAAACATATAAGGAGGGGAACTCTGGAAATGTAATTCATTCTAGCCAAGTTGACACATTGCAAGGCCACCAAAATTACTCAGAGTGCAGTTTGTTTATGAATGACAGGATAAATACATTATTCTTTAATTTATTAGTTTTCAAGATAACGAATTGTTTCCTCATCATTCCTTAAAGTTAGATAATTGTTTTTTAAACTTAGCTTTTTATTTTAGATTTATAGAAAACTTGTGAAATTATTATAGTTTCCACATACCCACATACACTGTTTCCTGCATTATTAACATTTTACATCAGTATAGTATATTTATAATGAATTAACATGATATATTATTAAATAGAGTGCATACTTTATTCCTATTTCCTTTTGTTCATTTTCTATTCATGATCTCATACAGGATACCACATCACATTTAGTCATAACGTCTCCTTTAGCTCTTCTTGGCTGTGGCAGTTACCAAACTTTCCTTGTTTTTAATGACTGACTTTTTGAAAAGTACTGACCAAGTATTGTGTGGAATGTCCATCACTTGGGATTTGTAGGATGTTTTTCTTATGATTAGACTGGGGTTATGCATTTTGGGGAGGAATATCACAGAGGTGAAGTGCCGTTTTCAGCAGATCATAATTGGTACACGTTATTACATGACATACTAACAACATGCCCACTGTTGATATCACCTTGGTCAGTGGTAGTGTTTGTGTGGTTTCTCTGCTGTAAAGTTAGTCATTCCTCTTCTTCCCTTACAGTATTCCATGGTAGGAAGTCACTGTTCTGTATTTCAGATTTAAGGAGTGGGAGTTATACTCTACTTCTCAGAGGGCGGAGTATCTACATAAATTATGTGGGATTCTGCATGGTTGATTTGTCTATTCTTCTTTACTTATTTATGTATTCAATAATTACTTAGGTCAATATAAAATCATGAATATTTATTTTATGCTTTGGTTATAATGCAATACTACCTTAGTTTGTCACTCAAATTGTTCCACATTTGGTCATTGGGAGCTTCAATTTGATTCCTGTGTCCCTGCAACATAGTTACGTGTGTGTGTGTGTGTGTATGTGTGTGTGTGTGTGTGCACGCGCATGTGTGCACACGTGAGAGAGAGTGTGCGTGAGCGAGAGAGAGCACATGAGCACTTGCTTACTTTTTGGCACTTGATGCTTCAGGCTCATCTTGTATAGTTCTTGCCTCAGTCCTAGAACCAACCAATATTCCCAGGAGTCCTGGTTCTTTTAGTGGATTATGGTATTAGAAACCAAGGTCTGTGGCTAGATGTACTATTTCTTCTAAGCAGTCTTAACTGACAGAGCAAGGATATATACATGTGTATTTCAACCTATGTATGTACATATATCTACAATATATTTTTTTGTGTATCTATCTATCTATATCTATAGTAAGCTTAATACCACTTCATGCTAATGTCTTGGACTCTAATCCATCACCATATGGATATTCTAGACTCTCCCTCTTGCTTTTCTGTAACCTACCGCTCTAATAACAAGAAACTGGGTCCTGCCATCCACCATTCATTCACTTAATTGTTCCATTCCAGTACGCATGCATAGTAGTGTTAGAATTGTTAACCCCACACCCTCTTGGGCTATTACTTTATCAACAGTAGCACAAATGCTTTTATACAGTTTCTTTTGCCTTTAATTTTATAGACTTTACTCATTTCCAAAGTTATTTAGGTCACTACCTTTTCCTCCACTTCCTTCAGTGAGATTGTTTAACACATTTGTAATATTGTTAGTTTCTTTTATCTGCATTCTATCCTGGGATCACCTGGCTTCCTAAATGATTTTTCAAAAAATTTGCATACGTTAAGGTTCCCTTTTTATGCTGGATAGTTCAAATGGGTTTAACAAATGCTTAGTGTCTTCTATTCACCATTATAATATCATACAGAATAGTTTCACCCATTTAACCCTCCTCACCTACTTGGACCTCTGGCAACCACTGACATGGTTATTATCTTTGTAGTTTTGTCTTTTTCAGGTTGTCATATAAATAGATCATAATGTATTTAGCCTTTTCAGACTAGCTTTTCTCATAGTGATACACATTTAAGATTCATCCATGACTTTTCATGGCTTATTAGCTCATCCTTTTTTTATCACTTAATAATATCCCATTGTGAATATGTGCCAGAGTATTTTTTATACATCTACGTATTAAAAAACATCTTGGTTGCGTATAGTTTTTGGTGATTATATATTAAACTGATATAAACATCTGCGTGCACATTTTTGTGTATATGTATTTTCAAATCAATTGGGTAAATACCCAGGAGTGTAATTTGCTTGATTGTATGGTAATACTATGTTTAGTTTTTCCTAAGTTTAGATGTAATTGACATACAAATTATATTAGTTTCAGAGGTATAGCATAATGATTTGATATTTGTATATATTGTGAAATGATCACCACAATAACTCTAGTTAACATAAATGCTTTTTTGTAATGAAAACTTTTAAGGTCTCTCTTAGCAACTTTCAAATATATAGTACAGTGTTATTAATTATAGTCACCATGCTGTACATTAGAATTCTATGACATATTTATTTTACAGCTGGAAGTGTGTGCTTTTTAAACCCTTACACCATTTCCCCTCGCCCTCCACTCCCCCAACTCCTCTGCCTCTGGCAACCTCTAATCTGTTCTCTGTATCTGTGTATATATATATACATTATATATACAGTGTGTGTGTATATCACATTTTCTTTATCTATTCATCCATCATTGGACACTTAGGTTTCTTCCATATCTTGGCTATTGTAAATAATGGTGCAGTAAACATGGGGTTGCATATGTCTTTTTGAGTTAGTGTTGTCTTCAGATAAATACCCAGAATGGAATTTCTGGGTCATATGATGGTTCTATTTTTAATTTTTTGAGGAACCTCTATACTATTTTCCATAGTAGCTACACCAATTTCCTTTTCTACCAACAGTGCAGAAGGATTTCTTTTTTTCCACATCCTTGCCAACACTTAGTATTTCTTGTCTTTTTGATAATAGCCATTCTAACAGGTATGAGGTGATATCTCATTGTCATTTTGATTTGCATTTCCTCAATGATTAGTAATGTTGAGCACCTTTTTTGTACCTGTTAGCCATCTGTAAGTCTTCTTTGGGAAAATATTTATTTAGATTCTCTGCCCATTTTCTAATCAGATTGTTTGTTTGCTATTGACTTGTTATGTTTAGCTTTGTAAGAAACTACCAACTATCTTTCAGGGTGGCTGTACCATTATGCATTTCTACCAGCAACAAATGAAAGTTCCTGTTGCTCTGCTTTCTTGGCAGCAATTGGTATTGCTAGTTTTTTTAGATTTTAGCTTCTAATAGAGTGTGGTGGTATCTCATCATTTGCAATTCTCTGATGACAAATGATGTTGGGTATCTTTTCATATGTTTATTTGTTATCTGTATATCTTGTCTTGTGGAGTTTCTGTTCAGATATTTTGCCTCTTTTTTGTTTTTTCCCTTATTGTTGAGTTTTAAGTTTCTTTCTCACTTTTAAAGATTTCTTAACAAGAAGCCAGAATATAGGAGGTGTAAAAAGAGGAGTGAATGACCAGGAAGTTGAAGATCCAACAAATATTTGGTTGAGTTGTTGGTTTTGTTTGCTTGTATGTTTCTTAAGAATCAAATACAGGAGAAAGTACCCTGGAGCAGAAGTAGAAGATGTTAGAAAACAAGGAGAGCAGTTTTAGATCCTGCTTCCAAATCATAGTTTATTTATGACATCTTTCATGGTGTCCCAGAAGTGGGACAGGGACATTTGGAGTCAGTATTGGAAGACCTTCCTCTCCTTTTAAAGCTGTCGAGGTGAATAATGAAGCAAAGTAGTTGAATAGAGGACCAAGACTAAAGGCAGCTAAGAAGGAGGAAGTGCTTTCTGCAAGATAAATAACTGCCATGATTTGCAATTGTTGATAACAGAAAACTAATTCAGAACTTGCATTAAAACAACTGGGTTCAGTTTCTACTATTTCAACACCCATTATTGTCAGCTACCACCTCAGCCTCTCAACTCCTAGAACTTGAGAGCTTCTAAAAACTTTCAAGTTATTAGGATTTCATATAACCGCTCTTTAATCAAGCCAGTTAGGTAAAGTTGTTGTAAATAGTGTGATCTGAACCTTTTCTAACATATACTTAGTATTCTTTTAAAAGAAATTCTGACAAAAATGAAGGTCAATTCTTTCTCTCACCTGATAACCTAGAAAGGGCTCTTCGCCTTTTAGGGTCTGTAAACGTGTACTAACTGTTATGTTTAGCCAAAAACCACTAAGACCTAGATTTTTAAAAAAAATATTGTTTTTAAGTAATGGTGGAGATAAAAGGTACTGATATAAAGTATTCTTTAAGAAAAATATTCCTGTATTAAGTAAAAAAGTGTAGTGTAATATTGTTAGATAAAGAATGTAATCTATCCAAATTCTGTTATTTTAGGGGTAAATAATTCAGAATATATGTATTTGCCCCTTAAATCTAAAATTTGATAGAGTGTATTTTTATTGCATATAACATATAGCATGATATCTATTACCTGTAATACAAATGTGCTTTTGATGAAGAAAAATACTCATGGGAATATTGATTCTAGTGTCTTGGGGAATTGTAAGCCTTGATAAAGATGTTTTCCTGAAGTCTTGGTCTTATCTTTTAGCTTAGTTTTGTGACTTTTAACTTTACATGCTATCATTTTTTTTCAACTAAAAAATGAAGTTATCATCTACCTGCCTCCCTTTACATAGTAATGTTGGGCATAAAATGGTATGATGTAAGTAAAAGCTCATATGGGAGGCTTTTATCTGTCTGCGAGAGGAAAAAAATGATGACATTTTTAATGATAGTCTATACAGGGCCTTGATTTAAACCATAGACTTCCAGGTCCATGGTAGAGTAAGATGGAATTTTTACATAAATTTTCTCAGGTATTTTACAGCAGGGGATCCTGTGATGATTTTCACCCTCTTACAGAATTCTATTGAAATTAATTTTGGGAGAATTTTTATAAAATTTCATTTTTATTATGTATCATAAAATTTCTTACTTTCAGGTCTCAAAAATATTAGATAGAAAATATGGAGCACAACATGTTGATATGGAGAAAGAAAAGGGCATTTCTAGTTTCCATTGTGTCAAGTTGGTGACCTTTTGAATCTGAACTAAAACAAATTAGCAATGACAGCTTCGGATTTTCACTGATCGCTCTTCAAAAACATTATTGCAAATTGTTATCTTAGCAAAAGTGCTTTTTTAAAAAAATGAATTATTCATTAAAAATCAATTCATCTCGTGGTGTACCTGCTGAGAAGGTTTTGTATTACCTAGTAAAGTGTATGCAAAGCTGTGCAATTATACCTTTCATATCAGATTCATTTTGTGTTGCTAATGTCTTATAATGCATCATAGGAAAGGGAATGACAAACATATATTTGTATTCACAGAACATTTAAGAAATAATTAATACTTGAAAAGGTCACAGGAAAAAAGTGAAGGAAGACTTGCTGTGGCATTTAGTCAGAGGTTGAAATGGTGAGGGACACATCTTTTTCTTTTCATTGATACTCTTGTCCATTGCATTTGCACTTTTAATATTATTTAGAATTAGTTCATACCTCTGCAGCCAAATTTTACAGCACTTGCGCTGATGATAGCCTATAGCAGCAGTCACAGAAGACAGGCTCCCACATTGTCTATTTATGAGATGTCTGGCTACAGTAGGTATCTCATCAGTTGATTAAAAAAGTAGATGTGGGATCTCATGGCCAGGAATTTAAAAACTGAACAATTTTATGTCGAGGACTCCAGCGCTCTCAAAAGGCCTTTTAGTTAAAATGAAGTTCTGCAAAACATATCCTACAAAAAAATTATCATTCATAAATATATTTCTGTTTTGCAGTGGGTAATACACAGACTCAAAACTTTACATATTTCTTTTGTCTATTAAGCTCGAATAACAAAATCATTTCTCTGGTGCCTGCTCCTGTAGTTGTTACATTTTTATACATGGGCTTCTGTTTTATTTGCATTATAAGCATTTATTCATTTTTAATCATTCCTTCACTTGCTCAACAAATACTTATTATATACAAATCATGTTTTAGTTATTGTGCTAGGTCCTAGAGGTGAAAGTGGGTCCCTTCTTTAAGAAGTGCAAGATGAGTCAAAGAGATAGACATGTAAATTTACGGTTATATTGCATTTGGGTAAGTGCTATGATTGATTTGTGCCCAGAGTGCTTTGGGAACTTAAAAATGCAGCACCTCACACCTCCAAGTTTTGGAGGAATGCCAATGAAGACTCTTCAGAAAAAGTTTCACTTGATGTTGTCTTGCAAGGTGACAATAAGTTGGCTACATGATAAGGAGGAGAAGGGTATTCTAAGGTGAGATAACAATATGAATAGAGATAGGAAACAGCATATCACGTTCAGGAAACTGCTTGCAGTACGCAAGTGGAGTTAAGGTGAGACACATGATCAGGGGCCAGATTACGTAGTATTTGGTACTCTTGGACCATTGTCTTTAAGGTAGTGGTCGACCATTGGAAGACTTTGTTTGCCTATCAAACAATGTTCAGAATTGTAGTTTTAAAAGTTCAAGGTAGGAAATATATTATAGTAATCAGAGTTGGTTATGATAACTGTCCCAATTAGATTAACAAAGGGAGGATAATTAATAGGGAGGAGAGGACAGAATTGAAACATATTTGGAAGTAGAACTAATAAGACATGGTGACCAATTGGATATGTGAGATGAAGGATCCTGAAATGACTTATTGGTATTTAGATGATAGTTTCGTTAAAGGTGGGATCAGCAGAAGGAAGTACAGACAATAGCTGAGACTTGCACTTTGGTCAGGCAGTTGTGTCATATAAAGTAGCAGCTAATCCATCAGCAGATTACAAAAGTGAAAAGGACACTGTATTTTGAGGAGACCGAGATGTCATTCTTAATTCTAAAAACAGCTGAATGCGTAAGCTTACAAGCCATTTAAATGCTTTGGTCCTCAATTTACCTTTAGCTGCAAAAGTATAGGAGGTTGGGCTACAGGATTTCTAGAAATATTTCAAAACTAGAATTTTAGCTACAGAAAATTTTTATATCAACAGTCTCAGTAAAATATATATTTGCTCCTTAATATGCTTTCAGAAAACAATGACCCATGATAAATTTTAGGAACCAAGAGAAGAAGGCAAGGGACTATGTGGCTCTGTAGAGTATCCTTTTCTTTTACTGGGTAATAGCAGTCTAAAAAAATTTTTAATTAGAGTTGACATTCAATATTATTTTATATTAGTTTTAGGTATATAGCATAGCAGTTAGATATTTATATAATTTTAAAAGTAATCCCCTTGACTAATCTAGAACCCACCTGGCACTATACATAGTTACTACCATATTATTTTATATTTCCATGACTATTTCATAACTGCAAACTTGTACTTCTTAATTCTTTCACCTTTTCACCCTGTCCTCTAACCGCACTTCTGTCTGGCAACCATCAGCTTGTTCCCTGCATGGAAGAGTCTGTTTCTGTTTTGTTTGTTGGTTTATTTCATTCTTTAGATTCTACATATAAGTGAGATCATATGGTATTTGTCTTTCTCTGTCTGACTTATTTCACTTAGCATAATGTACTCTAGGTTCATCCATGTTATTGCAAATGGTGAGATTTCATTTTTTTTTTTATGACTGAGTAATATTTCATTGTATATATATGTACCACTTCTTTATTCAATTGTATTGATAGGCACTTAGGTGACTTTTATAAATCTGGGGTAGCAATACTTATATCAGACAAAATAGACTTTAAAACAAGGCTATAATAAGAGACATTACATAATGATAAATGAATCAATCCAACAAGAGGATATAACCCTAGTAAACATTTATGCATCCAATATAGAGCACCTAAATAAATAAAACAAATTTTAATAGATATAAAGTAAGTGATTGACAGTAATACAGTCATAGTAGGGGACTTTAGCTTCCCATTGATACCAATAGATTTTCCAGACATCAATAAAACAATTGAATTTTTAACTAAATTTAATAATGCCATATCGCTTCCTTTTTTTATTTTTTTTATTCTATCGCCACTCCGCTAGTCCAGGTCCTTGTTAACTCTCACCTCAACCATTACAATATCTTTTCCTGTGATTCCACTGCCTCCTGACTCTTCTCTGCAAAATCTGTTTTTCCTATTTACTGCCAAAGTAATTTGAGCATAGACAAGACCTAGCATGTAGTATCTCTGCTCAAAAACATTCATCTTTCAGATGTTTATGAAATAAAGTTTATATTCTTTAACTTGGTATACAAAGAAAACCAGGTCTGGACAAGGATCCAAACCCAACTTACTTTTATAGACTCTTCTCTTGTTATATATAGTTAAATTGGTCAAATTTAAAAAATCTCTGAATAACTTAAAGCATGTACGCTTTACTTGCGGTATCTTTTTTATTTTAGCTTGACATTTCCTTTCCTTCCACTCTGTCAAAATTCAAAACCCAACTCAGTGCCACAGTGCCTGAAAAATATTTTTTGACTGTCTGGCTGAATCCTTTATTAAGCTTTTCTCATTCCTTCACTAAGATGTATCTTTCTTCATCTATATTTTCATGGTGCTTGAGTATTTGTGATAGGCTCATCATTCTATTACAATACAAATAATTATATACCTTTAATTCTTCTGCTAGGCTTTGAGCTTCCTGGGAATGGACTTTCATCTTGATGACTTTTGGGTAAACAATGGCATTAAGAGATGATATGTACATACAGCTCCTTGGTGGAGGCAGGGCCTTTTGGGCTACCTTTCGTGATATGAGATTTCAAGTTTAGAAAATTATGTTAGTCCATGCCACCCTGAACAAGCCTGATCCCATCTGATCTTGGAAGCTGAGGAGAGTTGGGCCTGGTTAGGATTTGGATGGGAGACCACCTAAGCAGATCAGGTGCTGTAGGCATAAACAATAAAAAATAAAGGACTGTAAAGTGACAAGGTCCTTGCAATCTGTGAGATCAACCAAAGGTTGCCTCACCTAAAAAAAAAAAAAAAAAGAAGAAAATTATGTTATTATTATCTTATGGACATTGAATCAGTCAATTTGTACTACCTGAGCTCATTAGAGAAGGTTTTTTAAGTTGCAGGGCTAACTTACTAATTTTTATGGAGATATGCTTATATCATGTATCTGGGACATCACTTTCTGGTTGTGAAGGAAATTGGAAAACAAAATTAGTAATCAGAAAGGTGCTCCACAGATTAGGAACACAAGGTTGGTGATGATTTTTTTGGGAGATAGTTTATTTAGCCTTGGTGAAAGCCTTGGTGCCAAATCTAATGCCTGAACAGTTTTTCTGCCAGAATCAAGGTCTGTATCCCTGAGATATATGGATCATGATAGACTCAAACTCTTCCTTTTTGCTTATTTTTTTCTAGATTATGCAGTTGTTCTAATTTAATTTTTCTTATTAATCAGGAGATTTCTATTTTTTTTCTAATTTTATTTAATTATTTAGACACATTATAGTAAAATTGGTAGCTGCTTAACTCTCTCTTTGCATTAGTCAATTGACTTAACTTGGAGTCGATAGGTATATTTGTTATGGTACTGCTGGAAACAACCTAGGCTTCTCGCTGTGGTCTCGTCTGTAAACATGTTTGTTAACATGTTTAAAGGACATCTTTAAAGTTTGCTATTTCCAGAGATGACTATATACATCTATTTCATATTGGGTCTTCCTTTGCATTTCAGAAGGTGATTGTGATTCTTGGCTGTGCTCTTTCTGAGGCATTTAGAACATGGTTATCTTCTCATAACCCCATAGCCCATGAGTTTTGTACACCATGGTTACTTAAGAATCTGATGAATAAAATGCTACTAGTTGGTTTATATTTCTGAAACAATGAAATAATTACATATTGATAAAAATAAGTTTAAAAACAAAACATGTACGGGTAGTTAACTTTATATGTTTTTTCTAAAAGAGAAGAAATTATAGGAAAGACCCAAGAATAGCTTTCAGCACATTCCTTTCTGCCACACGTATCACAGTGTTCTTTTGCAATTTAGTACAAAACTCGTTACTGTTGGAAAGATTTCCTTAACCGTCCCTTACTGAATTCGCATGAATTTGTTTACCCTTATTTGTAACACCCTCATTACAAGTGCTTAATTCATATTATCTTGAGCTTTTTGAGACTCTGTTAAAAGATTTTTGGGGTTGAAAAAGACAACTTTTGTCTCTTGCGACTTTAAAAATATAAATATTACTGATTGTCTAGAACTGTATACATATTATAAATAGAATTTTGTTTTTACTTGTAGCTTGATTAGGAATATCAGCAATAACATAAAATAAATTGGAGAAAACAAAACATTTAATAATCTATCCACATTGTAAAGCAGAGCCTAATGAAATAAAAACAAATAAACAAAAAATCTTACAATCCCATTTGTTAAAATATCAAGTAATGTTCATATGTAATGAAACAAAAATATCCTGTCTTGCTTGACACATGTCACTGCTGTGTGTTGATTCATTTGGAATGGACAACATTTCTGAGGCTTAGGCTCATGATAGAGAATGCCCTTCTGCCCATAAGGAGAAACCACAGGATGCAGTTCTGAAAGCCTCAGAATTGTCATGACAGGGCATAGAACAACAGATGGTCCCTTAGGCAGACTAATCCTATGTTATTTAATACCAAAAGCAAAACTGTCAACTATTTCAGGGAAAACATAGAGCCTGGAACCAAAGAATTGATGAGTAAACTTGAAAGAAATTGATTTTGAAATATTTAGTTTGAAATGTATTTTAATTTTTCAGTCTAAACACACATTGTTACTGATTTGGAATTCTAAACCACTGTTTGGATTTAAAAAAATAAGTGCTTTGGAAATTGCTGGGAAGAAAACTATCAGGAGGAATTTCAATGGCAATTTTTAAATTAACTGCCCCCCCCAAAAATTATAATACATTAGTTGAAGTTATTGTTTGAGTGTTAGTGTGTGTGAACAAAAATTAAAAACAGCAGCCTCTTCAGAAATTTGATAAATGCATTTGGAACCTGTGGCATTTTCACAGAATTTGACACATAGTAAGTTCATTTTGGACCCTTTCTAAGGGAGTTTAATTGCTTATTTAGGAGGAGAATCTCATTATACTCGTAATGCATGGTGAGATTCCACTATGAATACTTTTCTTTACAAATAGAAGTTCTACTTTTCATTAAAATTTCTTTTTTAATATAAAAATACTTACGAAATTTAAAATGTTCCCTATAAGAGATGCAAATAGTGTAGGAAATATAGTGTAGGAAATGAAATTATTCCAATCTCATTCCCCAGAAATCATTACTATCACCAGTTAGATTAATAGCCATTCATCTTTCTCTCTATATATCTGTGTTTACATACACATTTTTTCTCACTGTCATATAGCAGTATTGGAGTATTGTTTTGAAATTTGGCATATCAAAAGTCTTAAATCAATTAAACTGAAAGGGAGATTTCAATCTATGGCCAGAACAAATAAACGAAACCTGTATTATTTTCTAAGGATTTGTCTCAAGGAGGAAAAAGAAAAAGAGAACCATTTTGGTGCTACTATACATTATAATATTTCTTATCCAGGTTAGTGAAACAAATGATGAGAAAAAATATGGTAAATATTTTAAAACTAATTTACTCAGCTAAAATTAAATACCTATTATGTATGAAGTACTGAGCTAGGTATTGTGTTTTCAGAAATGAAATATATGATCTAGGCCTTAAGCAGCTAATAATCTAGTGAGATAGATAGAAAAAGAAAAAACAATTACAGGAGAGTACTAAGTAGGGTGCCTTGGAAATGCAAAAGCAGGACATCCAGCCCAGCTGAGAAAGTAAGAAAGGGTTTCTAGGGTTTAAAGAGTTTCAGCTTTGAGTCTTTGCAGGACCTCTAAAGGGACAATTTAGCATCTTAGTTAAGATTGCTTTTTCATTTACAAGCTATATGTTTTTGGGTAAACATTCTTAGCCTTAGTTTCCTCATGTATAAAGCAGGGATAATGAGTAATTGTCTCCTAGGATTAATGTGAAGAATAAATGAATCCATATATTTAAATGTTTAGACCAGTGCCTCTTCTAAGTATCGTTTACGTGATGAGTACTTAATAAATATTATTTGTTATTTGAAACTCAGTTGACTGTCAGGCAATATTATTATATGAGTTGTTTGCTTAAGAGGGAATTCTAAGATGGTTTATAGTTTGGGGGTCATCAGCATTTATGTGCCAGATGAAACCATGGTTGTAATTGAAATCAACCACATAGAATATCGAGCATAGAAGAGTGGAAAGGTCAGAGCCAAACTGAGCACATACTTATAGAGGTGTATGGGTGAAGGACATGGGCCCTAGAAGGACTCTGCTGAAGAGTGGCCTGAGGGAAGGATGAAAAAAATCAGTAAATAGTTGTGTTCATGAAAACCAAGGAAGAGAATTTTAAGCAGCGGTTACTAAGGTCAGACATGACAAAGTTATCAAAATGTGTACTGACAAAAACATTTCAATTTAACTTGGAAACTAGGAGACCATTAGTAAACAGTGCCTTTGGAAATGGGTTGGAAGCAGATGGTCAGGGGTTAAGAATAGAAAAAAACAGAAAAAAATACTAGTAGAATGTTCTGAAAATCTTAACTATAGAAAGTTAGAGAAAGAGAGTCAACTAAAAGTCAAAGAAAAGTTTTGTAAAATGGTGGAGATCTGATATGAGGTAAAGAGTAGAGAAGGGAAAGAGAGAGGAGTGAGTATGAAATTAGTAAAGCAAAATCTGTGAGGAGAGGGGTAAAGATTTATTTAGCGTTGAGCAAGAAAGATGGGTTGGAATATAGATAAGGGTAAACTACCAGCTGAGGACACTCTTGGGATTCAGAAAAAATTTAAAAATGGTAACTTGGTAAGTGGTAAAGACCTTTCATTACAGGATTTAAATACCTTCATAAGTATTGTAATCTGGGGGGACAGTTACAAAATTTGTTATCCCTGATTGATGAGCCAGATGACTTGGAAACCTTGACATGATTATGAAACAAATCAATAGAGTTGTGTGATTTTGTCCTGTAATACCCATAAGCCTGGCTATAGGAACAGGAACGGGAATCTTTGAATTTATTTAGGGTTCGGGTAGTAATGGGCAATGATGGATCATGGGTTACAGACTGTTCAAGGAAGAAAATGAAAATAGCAGAATGATAGTGAGAAAAAAAATAGAAAGATTGAGAGACTGGAGGATTTTGGTGATGTGGAATGAAACTTGTAATAAAAGTAAGGCAGTGAGAGAGTAAACTAATAGGATATTTGGGCCAGTAAAAGATAATTAAGTTTATGATTCCAGAAGTGGAACTTTTCTACATGTGGTAGTATGGGTGAGAGTTGCTAATGTAGTTAGTGTTTTTAGTGTCCAGTCCAAGGGCTGCCATTAAACAAAGCTTCACAAGCATTTTTTGAATAAATGAACAAATTAGTGAGTAAAATAAAAGCTAGTACAAAAACTGATTAATATCATTTCATGACCTCCTAAGAATTCTCCCTCGTAAAAGATTGATTTATATGCTAACATTTCTGTTTGGTTTGTTATCATGGTTGGAAATACAATGAATTCAAAAGCCAGTCGGAATTGTAAAATGTCGTTTTTTATTTAAGCTGAAATATTGTGAAGTGTTAGACTTACTGAAACTAATAATTTTTTGCATTAATCTGACATAAAAATTAAGTTACCTATAATCCTGTCTGTGTTTGAGTTATATAGTGTAGTCTTCTAAAATACACAGATGTGTCATGTAAATGTCCCTTCCCACTCCAAAGCAATAAACACTCTCATAATGTTTGACATCACTGCCTTGAATCCAAACAGATGGATTCAGGAGTGTAGAGTAATTAAAACAGTATTTATAAAAGTTTGCAAATGTTGCACCCAATTGCTTATTTTACTTGAGACAGAATTTACAAATGCAGAGTACATATGGGATAGAAGGAATTTTATGGCTGTTTAGAATGTACCACAGGTGATATGGCTATAAAATGGGAAAGTCTGGCCTATTTTATTTTATTTTATTTTATTTTATTTTATTTTTCTCCAAGTATATCTTTATTTATTTATTTAGTTAGTTAGTTACTTATTTATTTATTTATTTATTTTTAAGTTTATTGGGGTAACATTGGTTAATACAATTATATAATTTTCAGGCGTACATTATAAGTTGACATCTATATATTCTATTATGTGATTACCACCCAAAGTCCACTTTCCTTCAGCTACCATATATTTGATCCCCTTTACCCACTTCACCCTCCTCCAAACTCCCTATATTTGATCCCCTTTACACTGTCTACTTCTTCTCTCCTCCCCCAGCCCCTATCCTCTGGTAACCACTAGTCCATTGTCCATGCCCCTGAGTCTCTGTTTGTCCTGTTCATTTGTTGCTTTTAGGTTTATATCCCACATATAAGTGATACCATGTGATTTTCAACTCTTTCACTCTGGATTATTTTGCTTAGCATGATTATCTTGAGGTCCATCCATGTTCTCGCAAATGGCAGTATTTCACATCCTCTTCTGGCTGAGTAAAATTCCATTGTATATATGTACCACAACTTCTTTAGCCAGTCATCTATCATAGGACATTTTGGTTGCTTCCATGTCCTGGCCACTGTGAATAGTGCTGCTATGAACATCAGTGTGCAAATATCTTTTCGGATATGGATTTTCAAGTCTTTGGGGTAAATACCCAGTACAGGGATTGCTGGATCATGTTGTAAATCAATTCTTAGTTTTTTGAGGAACCTCCATATTTTTTTCCATAGTGGCTATACCAATTTGCAGTCCCACCAGCAGTATATGAGGGTTCCTTTTTCTCCACATCCTCTTAAACATTTGTTATTACTTGTCCTGTTGATTATAGCCATTCTAACAGGTGTAAGATAGTATCTCATTGTGGTTTTGATTTTCATTTCTCTTATAGCTAGCAATGGTGAGCATCTTTTCATATATTTGTTGGCCATTTGTATGTCCTCTAGGGAGAAATGTTTGTTCAGATCCTCTGCCCATTTTTTGATTGGATCGTTTGTTTTTTTGTTGTTATTGAGTTGTATAAAGTCTAGTCTATTTTAATCAACATTTTGACTCTTAAATTAAATATGAATAGATGACATGCTAAAGTTGGAAAAACCAGATTAATTCTTCTAAGATCTTTATATTAAGCATTTGAATTTTCTTTAAAAAATACCTGAGATCACATGCCTTTTCTGAACCAAATTTTCTGAATTAAATTCTGTGAATTAAGTTCTCTGGACACCAGTTTCTTTCCCTTTAAATGACTACAACAAAAGCTACTTAGTGCTGTAAAGATTAAATAAAGTAGAACTTCTGCAGTGATTGATGTGGTGTTGGTCTTTAGGCAGTGTTAATGTAGCTAGAGAGTAAGGAACAATTTGGTAGCAATGGAAGGGCCATATGCCATCATTCCCTGCTTAATGCCACAGAGACATAGGATTCTAGGTGGGACTTTCTGAACATTTGACAAGGGCCTCAACAGCGTGCTCTCCAATGGCTGCTGGTCTGTGTTTCTGTGCAGGAGAGTTTTTCTCCAGAAGGGGAAAGTCTCTCTATATCTAAAGCTGGCCAGTTGCATAGCGGAATTAACACCTCTGGGCTCATCCCTTAGACATTGCTAATGGGAGTGTTGTACCTCAGCTGCCTCTCCTTTGGGAGGACATATATCTTAAGCTCTAGTTGCCCACAGTGTTAACTGGCTCTATGATGTAAACTTTATTGGCTGTTTTCTTTTTCATGTTTCACTTTCCTCCTCTGTATCAGTGATTCCTGGACTTCTTAAATGAACTATTTGTACATAAATCTTTGTCTCACGGTATGCTTCTGAGGAAATCCAAACTAAGAGCAAATTAATGAATAATCATTTCTGCTGTTCAGCTAAACTCAATATGAATTATGCTAATTTGATAAGTATTGTAAGAAACTTAGACATAAAATTCTATCAGTACACAGATGAGGAAAGATTAATTGTTTAATTTGGGACTCCAAGACATCTGTAAGGAGGTGGAGGTATTTTAGCTATGTTTGGAGGATGAGAAAGAGTTTATAAGCATAAGACCCAGAGTAAGGCATCCCAGGTAGAAAAAATAGCATGAGCAAAAACTAAGATGTGGAAATGTATGAAATATTCTGAGAATGATGAGCTTCCCAGTGTGCAGAGAGAAAAAGGCAAGATAGGCCCAGGGAGGAATGGCTGCTGATAAGGCCAGGGCCACAATGAATAAAGCTATCTCTGCTAACTAAACTCATCTGTTAGCTTTATCCTTTTGGCAGTGGACAGGAATGAAATCTTTTTAAAGATTAACAATGACTTGACTTTAAAAAGAGCAGGGGATTAGTTGGGATTGGACATAACATGAGCAGAAAAACCTTTTAAGAGGCTGTAGCTATAATATAGAAAAATAATAAGGATTTATCTAGGACAATGGCAATTTGAAAGAACTTACTGATGCTAGAGGTGTTTCAGTTAAAGAATAAAGAGGATTGGAAAAAAGTGGTGAGAGAAAAGTCTAAGATGATCTTAAAATATCTAGTTTAAACAAATATTTGTATAGTGACACTTTCATCACCACGTTAGGGAGAAGGAAGTGAATATGTACTGATAACGAATGTAATTTTGTTACAGCATTTACATGAAGAGCGAATTAAAGGTGGCAGAGTAGGCAGGGAAATCCAATATCACCAAAAGATTAGGGCAAAGAATCCTCTGCCATGGGTCTTGTGCTTATGAGGGCCCCATTTGGACCATCCTCCAACTATGCTCCCTTCATAAGTCAAAGGGATGGGTCCACCTACAGCCTACATCCTCTGCGCCTGGGTTCCTGGAACCGCAGAATCCTCTGTTCAGATGGCACCAAGCACACTTTCAGAGTCTATACAGGTCTTTAACCTACATCTTTAGTCCCAGAGGTAGAACATATTGCCTTACTACATGTACCTATGTCCAAGAAGTAGCTAATGGATAGCTATTTGCTGTTGGAGTGAAGGGATGAAGTTATCTATACAGGGCACCTCATCAACTTTTAAATTTTTAGACAAATAGTATATGGATTTTGGTTTGTATTCTTGATTCAGGCCCCCTGGATGTTAAGAGCAAACCTAGTAAATTTAATAGATTTATGTGGTGATATAAGCCCAAGTTAGGTTATAGCTGTTGAAATGGAAAGGAAAAGAATCTAAAAGTTACTTTGTAAGGTGCATTTAAACCATCAATCACATATTTATTTAAAGATGCAGTTGGGCTTCAGAAGTATCTTTTGTTCATGGCCAGCAACAAAAACAATGATTATAGAGTTAGAAAGCAATATATTAAATTCAGTTCACTTTTCTGCCTTAAGTCACTTATGTTTTCCGTTTCAACTTTCTTTGTATTAATCAGTATGAAACAGTATTGAGCGCTACAGTTAATATGGTAAAGATACTATGTCAATCATTCTGGGCTTATTTCTCTGGATGCTTAGGCAACCTTTAAAAGCTCCTATTATAGAATTGCTAGAAAGGAGGATTTATGAAGCTAGGTACATAAATTTGATCTAAGAAAATAGGCTAAAAATAATTTCCTTTCACCTTTAGAGAATAGTTCAGAAAAACTGGAAAATTAGGTGTTTTCATGTCTGGCTAAGTACAAGTCAAGAATCCTACCTTACTACTATATAAGAAAAAATTATATGTTATCTCTGGTACACATTTCCATCATGGAATTAATAACCCAACACCACCATAAAAGTGTCTTTAAAAACAGAGAAATTTCTCTCTTCACAGATTGAAAGTCATTCATCAGAATCAGGATCTGTATCGCTTGGAATTTTTGGGGGGCAGGCTGTGTTTCATGGAATTCATTTTCGTCATATTGTATATCTAGTTTTTCTACATTTACACATGTGAGTTTGGTTTCTTGGATTCGACTTCATAAAAAGTACCACCAATTCTTCAAAATAATCTCCCATTCTGAGTAAATTAAAGCAGGCTGCCCAGCTTACTGGGTGTCCAGCTGGCTAGAGGCTTTAACAAGAAAGAGACACAAGCAGATTCTGTGGTAGGTATAAGATAAACATACTCTTGTTTATGTTTTGCTGATACTTTGGTTGTTTAGAAGTTGGGGAAGTTTTTTCCTTGCTTTGGGCTGTTCTTTTAAAAAATCAAATAATCATCCAGTGTGCCTTGTGGCTTTGATCTTTGTTTTTATATTTTGTTATACAAGGCTCAAAGTCTTACAATTTGTTGTGTTTCATACTTTGTCAGATCATCCCCTCTCCACACATATTACCCACAGATGTCTGGAAGTAAAAAAATAAAGGAAAGGTAGAGTGTCTTAAAAATTGACATCTCCCATAAATCCCAGGATGTTGTTGTATAAATATTGGCATACATTTGCAGGTGCTAAAATAGAATTGTGTGGCCTTTCACCTGGCATAATTGACTTCCTTTTATTTCCCAATGTTTACGATATCTTTTCCTAACCTTTGTTTTTCACAAAAGTGCCCTTGGGACCTAACAGAGTAAGTTGTACAGACACCTGCATGCCACAAGGCAAACACCAAACCTCATTGTAGCCATAGGACAAAGGCCCTACAAGCCAGCTCTGCAGGTTTCCCCCAAATGCTAGAGTGATAAATCACTTGAAGATATGTAATCAGTCTCTGGAGGAATGCTACAAAGATTTGCTAATTTTGACATTCACAGAAACATCAGCACCTTGATTGACTTAAAAATACAAGCTTATGCTTTTAAATTCACTGCATGTATGTGTTTGTGTTTGTGTCTACCTGGCACATATTTTTGTAGTCTCTGGAATATAGACGTTCTTCAAGAGAACGTGGGCTGAACTGAATTATTAATATTATAAATATTTTGAAGTTTTCTGTTAGGGAGACAAATAATATTTACATTTAAAGTATTCAGATTCAGTGATACTGGTTTATTTCTTGAGCACACACTTATGCTCATAACATATCTAGATTTAAAATATTTACTATTAAGTTTAATTTTGATTTAATGTCTTTTTACTATAAAATATTATAAATTATCTTCCAATATATACCTTTGGGGTTCTTCATTTCAAAAGGAGTAAATTTTGTGAACCAAAACTTTGAATTGCATTCCAAAATATTTTTACATCCTGAATGATGTCATGTAAATATATCTGCTTCAGACTTAGCATCTCACACCCCTCCTACTCTACCCCCATAGCTCTATTGAGGTAACTTAATGGGAAGTCTACTGGCAGAGAAATCTGGGAAATAAAGTTTGTAGAGTCATAGCCCATTGTGTCAAAGAATAGAGTAAGAGAGGGTAAGATTCTCTTATCCTTTCTTCGGAAAGGGAAGCAACGTATTCCTACTGGTCACATGATCTGTTTCTGGCAACAGTCATGAAATTTATCTCAAAAGAGGAAGAGTCATGGGCGGAACAGGATATGGCTTTGCTTCAAAAATCTTGGTGTCTGTACTGTAATTCTTCTTTTCAGGTCACCTCTATATAGCATCTTAATTTGCTACTTCTAGTACTATTTAATCTTCAGGGTCATAAGGCCCATGTGGCAGAGCAGCTTGTACAGAAGACTAGGCCTACTACAGAATCTTGTTTTTCTGAACCCCATTGAAATTTAGCAGCCCTTATGCCAACTATAATTGAAAAAAAAAAAACCTCATTGAATTGTGCAATGTAAATATGAGCAACTAAATTGTCTATTATATTTCAATAAAGCTGGAAAAAAAGATGCAACAACTATATATATATGTGTGTGTGTACATATGTGTATATATAAAGTATTGAGGCAGAATAAAGATTTAAACCAAAACAACAACAACAAAAAAACAACAACAAAAAGAAATTTAGCAGCCTTAATTTGGAACCTGGATTGGTGCAGCACACTCTAATATGTTACATGTTCTTTCTAAAATCATACGAGGACTACAGATCCTCATGACTCTTTTGTAGCAGTAATCAATGCAAGGTGCAACAACTGGTCTTTTACTTTAGAAAGATTTCCAGGTGTGCTGTAGAGCACTGGACCTGCAGAAACTTCATTGTGTCAAGTCTATGAATTTTCATGGGTTTATTTCCCATTTTTTGGCATGCATGTGTCTTACAATGATACTTACTACTTTTTGCTTTTCTGATCTAATCAGCATGTTATTAATGTAATGGACCAGATTTTCTATGAGGTGCCAGGATTATTAAGATCTCTGCAGACTAAGTTAAGTTGGAAATAAGGAGAGTTGAGACAGCCCTGAGTTGAGACAATGCAAGTATACTTTGGCCTATTCCAGATGAGAATGAACTGTATCTGATCATACTTACATATTGGTATAGAAAAAAAAGCATTTGTCAAATCAATATCTAGGTACTGGGTCTCGGTATTTGTGTTGATTTGCTCTAGTAAGATAATCTAGCTGCATCATATAGCTGCAACTGGAGTCACCACCTGATCAAGTTATTCTCCAAGATGTGTCTACTATCTACATAGGCCAAATAGGCAAGTTAAAGGTGGATGTAATAAATATCATCACCTTACATTTTTGAAGTCTTTTATGATGGCATTAGTATAGTATTCAGTTTTATCAGCTATTGGGTATTGTGTTTGGTTTTCTACCCTGATGGGGAGAGGAAGTTCCAGGAGCTCCCACTTGACTCTTTCTACCATAAGTCTCCCTCCCCTGTCTATGAATGTGGTGATTTCAGCCAGTTGATGAATATATCTATTTCATTATATTTAAGAACTGAGAAATAACTGAGTTGATCTAAGGAGAAATATACATGGGGCAAAGCTTTATTTATCATAACTAACCACCATAAGCCCCTACTTTGTTGAACCACAGTGATATTTTGTATGATTTAGGTCATCTTGTAGAAGTGAGATAGATGGACACCCCCTCCCTCAAAATTTGGTTTAGATATTGAGACTGATGACATCATACATGTGCGCACATGCGCACACACACACACTCACATGCACACAGTCATACACACTCACACACATACACATCAAGGGAGTTTGGAAAGGTTTATTTCTCACAAATGACATTTTCTATGGTAGAGCATAGCAGTCTCCCAGGCTGGTCTGAAAATGTGGGAACAAAGAAATGAGACTGGCTTGGGATATTTTTGGTGGTTAGGGGGTGGAGTCAGAATGAAAGTTCCTGCATGTAGTTTGAACTTCCTGCTGGTGACAAAGGAGGATGCTCCCTGGAATTTCTTAGCAAGTTGCCCAAATGTAGGGAAGAAGGGGAAGAAAAAGAGGTGAGGTTTAAAAGCCATCTTAGCCATTGATATTTGGGAGTCCATTTCACAGTAATGTGTCCCGTTGTTATCCCCAGCCTGCAGAGGGCACCACAACAGAACTTTTAAGGATGCTGATATTCACTGGTGTATTTCTTAAGATCTTATTGAAGGGAAGGAATTAGCTTTCTTGGTGGATGGGTTTAGATGTGTAGGCTGCATGTGGTAAATCCATTTTAAGATTTTTTAAAAAAATGTGATAATGTATTTTAAGAAAAGCTTAAGAGCTTTTGGAGTTCTTTCCTATTATGATATGGATACCTAGTATCTTGACGTTATTGACTGTAGGCCATGATCAATTCTTATTTTTTTAGTCAACCACCTAGAAAATTGTTAGAACAGTTTATCAGCTACTTGAGCTAATGTATGCATTAAAGCCAGATCTTTGGTAAGTGTATCCATATCAATAAATTCAACCAAATCCAATTAGAAATAACTTTACTTATTTATAATTAATAAAAAATAAAATTCACATGTTTTAACCTACAGATACTTGACTTTTGACAAATGTCTTTGACTGTGTAATCCACCACTGCAATCAAGAAATTTCCCTTGTGCCCTTTGTGGCTAATCTTCCTAGCTTCCGGCTGTGGGCAACTACTGATCTGATTTCTATCACTACAATTTAGTTTTGCCTGTTTAGAATTTTATTTAAATGGAATCATATAGTATGTACTCTTTTTATGTCATTTTTCTCAGCATAATTTTATGTTTTTAATTTGTTTCTTTTTATTATTGAGCAATGTTCCATTGCATGGATATTCCAGAACTTGTGTAGCCATCCACTAGTTGGTGGACATTTGATTTACTTCTAGCTTTTTGATATTCTGAATAGTGTTGTAAATATTCATTTTTAAGTATTCTTAGACATATGTTTTCATTTCTTTTGACTAAATATCTAAAAGGGGAACTACTGGGTTATATGTTCAGTACATGTTTAAATATATAACAAACTCAAACTTAATCCAATGCTATATTCTATTCACCTTAGTCTGAAACATTTAGAATCCATTTTCAAACATATTCTTCAGATTTCCACCCAAATGTGTTAACAAAATCTTGCAATATATTTCAAATATATGCAGTTTTCTTCCAGGTCAGATTTTCCCTGAGGTTTGCTGAGATCTACTCTATTTACAGGTATAGAAATAATAAGAGCTTGTAATAAATAATGAGAAAATTGACATCTTAGAAGGTGGCTTCCCAGTGTGAGGTTTTTGCAGAAACTGGTCTCTTCAGATTTAGGAGGAGGTGGTGCTTCTTTTGGTAAAAGAGGTTTATGGAGACTATTTAAGCTCATTTCATGTTCTACAGATGTGACACCATGAAACCCTTCACTAGATAATCATCCCTGTAGACTCTTATGTCAAATGCTATTGCATAGCTTGAGTTAAAAGATTTTCTCAAGGTTTTCATCTTATTTTTAATGCTTATTTACTTAATCAGCATTGGGCAATGAAAAAGTTACTGAGTTTTGTCTAATGCACATGTCAGGTATGTCCCAGGCACTGGGGATAAAGCAGTGAATAGAATAGATATAGCCCCAATTTTAAATAAATTACAGTCTAGTGTGGACGTTATAACACACGTGAATATCCAAATAAATGCATAGTTATGAATTATGGTAAGTCTCATAAAGGAATATTAAAGAGTATCATGAGAGATTATCATTGGGGGAATTTACATTGTAGTGTTGGGGCTGAGCAGGCCCTTTTGAAGAAGCATTGATTAAGCAGGGTCCTGAGTGATAGATTAAAATTAGGTGAAGAGTGGAAAGGAGCACCTAGGCAAAGTGAATAGCAAGTAGGGAGGTACTAAGGCAGGAGACAACTTGTTATTTCAAAGGCACAGAGAAGGCCAGTTTTGCTTGAATGAAGGAAAAAAGGAAAGGGAATGTAGCTAAACATGTAGACAAGAGTCAGATCATGCATGGTTCATAGGCTATGTTCAAAGGTTTGGGATTTATCTCAAGTGCAGTGAGAAGTTATTAAAAAGGTTTGATGCAGAAGAATGATTTTAAATTTAATGTTTTAAAATATCTGACTATGGTATGGAGAAAGGATAGAAGGGAGCCCAGATAAACAGTGGGTCACATGGTGAGTAGTTCAGGGTAGGAAATTTAGAGTGACAGCAGTGGAATAGAGAAGTGGATGATTTGAATTGCCCCTTGGAATTAGAATCCACAGAGAATGGTAATTATTTGGATATGGGGGATGATGAGTGGCAGCTTTGAAGATCACTATGGGTTTCTAACATGAGTGTCTAGAAGGATAGAGATGCAATTACTATCATGGGAGGACTGTAAAGGAAGCAGATCTAAAGGGAAGATCAAAGCTTAGTTTATAAGTTTCCTCCCAGATGCAATATATGGGTTAGATGTGTAAATTTGTGAAAGACCACTCCTTTTGAAGGTCTGTAGCTTCATTTCACCAGTATTGGGGCTATTAAATGGGGCTATTAACCGGAATTACCTTCTAAAACAATTAAGATTTTTAAGAAAGTATACTTTAGACACAAAGACATCTGTGATAGGCCTCAAAGTCTCCTTCCCTCTGAGATGCTATGAACATTTTTTGAGCTGCCAAATTAAAAAAAAAAAAAAAGACACATAGTTTTCTTTTCCTTTTCTGATGAATCTTGGAAGTTATTTTAGTGTTTTCTATCATATAGTGTTTTATCAGTTGATATGGAATCACATTAACCAACAATCCCATTATGATTGATTATGCCGAAAGTAACATTTGTTGTTTAAGGATCAAACATAGTGATCAGAAAAGCATTGCTGGCCAAGATTTGTCTTGAACATTAGTCAGTTACCAAGGGAAAGAAAATAATTAACTGACTTAACAAATGATTTTAAATTAGTCTCTTTTTTTAAAGATCATCCCCAACATAGGATCTGCTTTATCATACGGTGAGGTTGTGGGAACTGCTTTTTTTCGTCAGAGCTTGTTCTCTTTGAGTTGACACAGTCCTCACCTGGGCTGGGACCTCTTTTACCATCTGCCTGGAACGTGTAGGAATTTGATGTTTTGGTTCCTATAATTCCTAGTCCTAAGTATGAATTATGTGTGTCTTAAACATAAGACCCAGTACTAGTAGAGACTTTCAAGTTTTTTTTTGAAAGCTATTTTCACTCTCAGCAATTTTTATATTTGTTTGCTGCTAATGGAAACTTCAGTTAGACTTTAATGGAAAGTTTAGTGACTTTTTTTAATATTGTAATTTATCGATTTAAACTATTCGGTTCTGAAAAATAGTATGTGAAATTCAAGAGATGATTAATTTTACTCAGTTTAGGCATTTTAAATATAAAAGATGAGAAAGTCTTTCATTTATAATCAGTATAAACCGAATGCAAAGAAAAATGGCAAGAACCTTGGAGGGCATATATTCATGATGCACACTATTTGCAGTTATACCTGCTGCTTAGAATTCTAGGTATTTAAAAGATATTAATTGACTAAACCTTATTCTTATCCAAAATATTTATATATGTAATATAAGTGTTATGAATATATATTGGATTTATAATTGTACAACTGGATTGAATTGTGTTAGCACATGCTGTGTACATAATAATCATTCCAAATATTTAAATCTAAAATTGGATAGATTGATTTCTATAATCTTGAAAATGCAGATGGTTCTCTATTTATACTCAAGCCTCAGTGAATTTTCCCCTGATTTAAAAAAATACAATTTTGTTCTTTTAATATTTATGACATTTAAACTACTCCTTTCCTTTTTGAAAACAAAAATGATTTGTTTAAGCATGGTATCTATTCCAGTTTTTAAACAACTACATTGTATCACAAAATTATTTTTAAGCTTATGCAATTTCTGTGAGAGGAAATCATATCTCTCTGAATCATACAAACTGCTTCATTGACTATTGTCAGACATAGAGCACTAAATTATGTTTGGTTTCTTTCTCTCAGAACATAATACAAGGACATGTCCTTTAGACAGGATGAATGAAGAGATGACAGCAGTTTGAATGCCCTACAGTCTCTCACCTACACTTATGCCAACAGCAAACCCAAAGGAGAAAACTGCATTGAATAGCCCGTTGTTTGGTCAGAGCTTCTCTTGTAGAAAACTCCTACCTCATCTATTACCCCTTATCTTTTTAGAGTAAAGGCCGAAAACAACTAAATTTATTTAGAAATATAACAGCAATATTCAGTCAATATATAAATAATTCTTCAGATACCTAATACCCTTTTGAAGAGAATGCAAAGTGAGAAACTGGATGCTGTGCTAAAAGTTGCCTGAGGAAAGCTAGAGACATTTAATTTTTTGTCTTTGGCATTCATTCTCTTCTTTGTTATCACTTTCTTTATTCCAGATCCAGTTTCTGACAGACTCCTGGAAATTTTTCTTTTTGCTTTAACATGTATACATTTTGGGTTCTGGTGCTAGCCTCTGCACTGACTGTTCACTAACTATAAGATGAATTTTAACACAATGATGGACTATTATAGAAAGTTATTGGGAGATATGGATTCAAAGAAACTCAGTGAATTTCTTGACTACTTACATGAACCAGAGAGTTAGTGTTGTAAGGAAAGTCATTGATCCCTGTCCCTGCCCTTGATCTTTCATTTGCACTCCAAGCTTTTATTTCCTCATTAACTTATTATTATTTAAATTAAAGAATATACTTATATATTCTGGACTCTTAACTTTCTTAGAATAGGAAGCATGTCTGTATCAGCAACATAGCAAAGTAGTTAAGAGCAGATTTGGAGACAGACTGCTTGGGTTTGAATCCTTGTCCACCACTACCTCACTGGGTGACCTTGGGCAAGTTACTTAACCACTCTGTCTCTCAATCTCAAAGGCTGTGAAAATTATATAGATTAATATATGTAGAGTGCTTATATGAGTTTCTAGCTAATGGTAAATGTATGAATCTTTGTGATTTTATGATTGGTCCTTGTGACCTCTGAGCCCAGCATTGTCCCTAGCATTGAGTAGGTGCTAAAAAAAAGGTTATTGAAAAAAATTTTAAGTCTCTCATATTATTGTTTTCCCGACAGACCAAACTATAAATTCCTTATTAAGTAGACTCACCATTGCAGTAATAAAATGCTCCCACAGCTTTACCTCTGATAGGAAAAGACTGATAGGTAGATAAATAATCTCAAGATAAGTAATACTATATTTAGTTACTTTTCACAGATTTTTAAAAAATTGGATCTGAGATGGTACATTTGCTCAATAGGATAAAGATGAATGATAGCGATGGTTTATATTTTTAAAGTCAGTGATAGATATTTTTTATCTTAACTTCTTAAATTCAAATTGCAAGGGGCCAGAGAGGCTAAATTCTGATTAAAGATTCATTTAAATTCAACCATAGATTGATTTTAGACTTTTTATATCAGGGAATTGTTACTTTGCCCAGCTAGTATTTTAACTGTTATTTATGCTAAAGCTGAATAAATGACACTATATATTGTGTGAAGGTGACATATGAGATGTGAATGTGAATTGACTTTATTTTCAGACATAAAGAAAAGCACTTTGTATTTGGAGTAAGAATGACGAATTGGGATTTTTATGTTGTTATAATTTATAAGACTATTGATTTGATTGATAATTAAAAAAGATGAAATATAAAATGATTTTACTTAAAATACTTTTAATTTTTATAATGAGCTTAACATTCTAGACTATAAGTTATCATAATAATTACAAGTCTCTTTAATTTGTGCATCATTTTCATGTAAATCAGTTAACTATGGGATAATAAGAAGGCATCTTGAATATAATTAAATTTTAAGAAAAGTATGTTGCAGGAGAGATTTTTTTTTCATTCATTTGCGCACTACTTTTGTCAGAAGTAAAGATTTTGAAACATTTTTATCTATTTTTCAAAAAATAAAACTTTCCCATTACCCATTTTATCTCAGGATAAATTAAATTAAAATATATTGCACTAAATTCTTTTTATGGTTAATATAAAATTTGTTGGAAAATGGATTTACAAGGAATTGTAAAATTTCCTCCACTGCAACTCATACCTTAGTTATCTAGCATGAGGGTGTTTAGTTAACTGATATTTTTGGTTTTTTAACCTTCTAAGTTAAGCAATGACATTGCCTAAATATTGTAACTTATTTTGGCTTATGTCTCAATGGGTTATTTTCAGTCAGAGATGTTATCAATTTTAAATCTACCATCAGAATTAGCTAAGCAATGGTGTTATTGGTGCACTTTGAGAAATACTTCCTAGACACACAAGTTGAAGGCCATCACTGAATGCCAAACAAATATATCTATAATGGAAGAAAAAATGAAATTCCTTAAATACCAAATCCTGAAAACATTAACAGGCTATGAAATTAGAATTAAAAAAATTTAAAACCTTACATAATTCTTAAAATCAATGAGAAAAATAGAAATTATTGAATGATACAGAGGTGTCTGTATTACTCAATTAATAAAATAAAATTTATACTCACCCTGAAATAGAAAGCTTACAGGCCACTGAATTTAAAAACAAACAAACAAATACATGGTTATCTTAATTAGAAAAGCCAAAAATGAATGACATTAATAGACTTGCCTATCTTTCAGTAAGTTTCTACCTTTATCTCATCCTCCTTTATGACTCTTTAACACATGTAATCTCTGTCAAAAGTGGTACATCTACAGCTTCAGAAAAGCAGCTTTATGTGGTATCATTATACTTTCAGTGTCTAGAATGAACTTTGAGGTTCAGCAGCAATGGCTGCTTTATGACCCCATCAAATTAGCATGTGATGGGACTTGTAACCTAATACAGAAGTCATATGTGGCATTGTTGTGACATGTGCCCATTTTTAATTGAGGTTAATTTTGCTGAAAGATGCCTCTATCAAGGAAAAATCTATTATACAATTTTATAGATTGTTATATTAAAAAATTAATGACTTTGGAAATTTGGTTTTATTAAACTCCAAGATTTACCCACTATACCTAGTCTTTTATTTATTTCTGAACTAATTACTTAAGATTAGAGAGGTCATTTCCCCTGATTCCCTAAATAAGTAAATAAAATTAGAAAGGGAGATGACTCATTCCTACCTCATTTTGATAAAAATTAAATATAAGAATTTTATATATTTGTGAGAATTGATATGTATTATACAGTTTATTTTATTAAAAATAAAACTGGTTTTTAATTTTTTAAAGAAACCTTTTGAGAGGACACTGGGGTATATGATGGAACAAATAGGCTTTAGGAATGTGAGGTCAGGGCAGTTGTACTCTAGAAAGGGGCACCTGATCCTTGGTTATCTTGTTCATGTGAACTCTAAACATTTCAGTATAATGAAGTAGTTTTGCAACTAAAATTTTGAATGTAAATTAACACTCTAAGGTCAACATTGAATATTAAATATGTAATATGGATCCTTAAGTATTTTAAGATCATAAATTTAATACAGAAGGTTTATGATGACAATAATAATATCTTGTGGCATTTTAAATTTGCAGTTATATATTTATTTGCATGTGATTTTGTTTAACATAAGTCTTAAACTGTAAGCTCCATGCTCTGTGAGGTTAGGAACCATGGTAGTCTTATTTTTCATCGTATGTTCCAGTCCTGCCACAGTAAGCATTTAAATATTTGTTAAATGTTGTTTGAATTAATAATCTGTGGATAGTAGGAAGAAATTTGTGGGATAGTCATTTTGATATAACGTATTGTTGAACCTATATATACTTTTCCATTTTAATAATAATATCATTAGGACTTTGTATAATTTGACTCACTAATCACTACTTCGTCTCTCTTGGGACACTCATTCATATTTACAGTTGCAAATATCACCTCTCTCTCAAGCTTTAGATCAACATATTTGGCTATATATTAGATATTCTGTCATCTAAGCTCAAAATGTCTAAAATTTGTCAATTTTTTTCAAATTTACTCTAATAATGATGTCACATATTTCCTATTACCTAGATCAGAAACCTGTACATATCTTAATTTTTTCTTTTTGCTTCTTATGTCTGTTTATAACTATATTTAATTAGTCATAAAGTCATATTATTCTGTATCTTTTGGATCTTCATTTCTTTTTCATTCCTGTCCTTGAAGCCCTGATTTCCTCACACCCACCACATCTTGGTTTCCTTGGCTTCGCTTTTTCTCTTTTCCAAACTTCTGAACATTTTGCTGTTAAACTCTCTGAAGTACCATAATCAATTGATTTCTTGCTCCTTCTCTTACCTTTTAGTGAACAGTTATGTGCCTCACTCAATAAACTCTTTAGGTCAACTTCCTCACTCTACCATGCAAAGTGAAAACAGATTTAGGACTGAACTATATAATATCTTCCAAAATTGTCTTGAAATTTTCTAAACTTATATTTGTTTTATACCTATTATCCTTTACTCACATCCTTCATTGAACTTTGCTCCTATAGGATGATGTTCAAATTTAGTTTGGTATTCAAATCCACTTGCTGATTCAATCATTTTTTCAGCTTTATTGAGATACAATGTGGTTTAATGATAGAATATAGAACCTTGCACATAGTAGACATTTAGTAAATATTTATTAATTTTGTTTGGCATGTAGACGTTAACATGGATCAACTTGGGATATTGTTAGATAACACATTTCCATTTTCAGTTGGTTAGAGATTTCTAACCTCTATGCTTGAGAATTCTTTATGGATAGACTGAGTTACTTGTCTCCTCAGCCCTGGGGCAGCCTAAAGTGGTAGGAGTTGTACAGTCAGTTATGTCATTGAGTTATCTCTGTGCGCTGTACAAATAGCATCATTTTCTGAGAGTCATGCTGTGACAAAGTAATGCTCTGTGTGCTCAGTTTATAATTATTCAACTGTTAATTAATATTTCCATCTGATTTTATTATTGAGATAAAACAGAATAGAATTGGTTTAATAAGGCTTGTCAACTTGCTCATAAATGTGCCAATTCTGGTCTTTTTTTCACTGCCCCGCCTGGAGGCATAATTTTAGCTATTTATCCCCTTGGGGACTGTTTCTGTCACTCGATTAGCATTTTCTCATTTTTCTGACAAAATATTTTGCATGATTTCATGCTCAATGAGAGGATCTTGTAGAAGACATGCCTGTAGCTTTTACAAGTGAAATAATATCAGAAACAATTTTACATATTTCATACATGTATTTTTGTGAATTTTAGTGGTTTCACCTGCATACACCTGAGATTATTTTGAGAGAAGAAAGTATACTTCCTGCATATTGAAAATATCTGTTGGTTTGTTTATATAGAATAATTTTTCAATATTATGTTGATTTAAATCCATAAATCTAGAAATTACTATTTCAACCCCAATACAATTTATAAGAGAGATTGATAGTGTACAAAAGAGCTGTCAGAATCCATACTTCCAGTACAGCCCTGGAAGCTACCGTTGTTAGTCAAACCGATTGTGATGTGAGCGATGTTTCTTTGATTTTTACAGGCGTAGTGTTCTTTGACCTGACTGCTACAGTTTTAAAATGCTTTGAAATATATTTATTTTAAAAATATATATACACATTTGTTACAAAAAAGCAAACAAACACCAAGTATTTTAATTCATTTTCTATTTGTATGTAACTTGATATATATCAGGCTAGAATATAGTTTCTATAGAGTTTGAGAAGACTTAAAATCTTCACTATTTGAATAACTGAGAGTCCACAGATATTCCTAATATGATGTTTCCAATGTCAGCTAAATAAATCTTAGTAAAAAACTAAATGGTCACTTTAAGATGAAGCCGAGTTTGATAAAACTGTTTTTTAAAGGACAAAGTTGTGTGAGAGAGATTTATGTATATATTCACACAAACCTGGTAGAAAATTTATCTGCTCTTGTGTTTACATATATATTCCTTGTTCTTTTTCTATTTTGAAACCTGAGGTAAGTGGTCTTTTTTTATGACCACAACCCAAAAGGATGCATATTAGTCGTATGAATGAAACACTCTGCAGAAATTCTTCATGAAAGTGAGTTTTAGGTGTTATGTAAACCATTTGTGGAATGGAAATATGTTCTTCGTTAAAATATGATTATAAGCCAGATAGGTCCTTGATAAGCAGGATGACCATTTACATATGAATCTCTCAAGGTCTCAGGATTTAGTCCTGAGTGAATCCACACTTTACGTAGATACCTATTTACTGCAGAAACCTTGGTACAGTAAAATTGACTTCTTCCTTGTAAAATGCTTAGTGTCATAAATTATGTCCTTCACAGGGTTGTCTTCGCTATTGATATTTTAACTTTAATTAGTTTATCAGTTGAAGGATGATAATATTTAAAATTTATACAATCATTGCATAAACGGTTATCTATTTATATATTTCTAATGGTTGGGACTCTCACTTCTCTGACATTGTTTCCAACTAATAATTTCTGAAGTACCTCAAGAAATAAGTATAAGATATGATTGTAGCTCTCAAATTGTTTATAATCAAGCCACAGAGATGAAATTGTATTTGATGAAATAACAGCAGTAAAATTCAGCTACAGAGAACCTTTAGGGAAAGAGTTTGGGATACCAGGGTTTTCAGTTAGATAAAAGTAACAAAATATTTAACTTTTAACCACTTGGATAATAAAAATTATAAAATATCATCATTTCTTTTTGTAAGTAGAATACATTTCAATCTCTTTGAAGACTCAAGGTCTTCAGTATGAGCATTTGCTCTTTAGATGATATACAGGTTTTATTGAAATGTTTTCTTCTGGTTGCTCATACTTGAAATAATCTCAAGCTATTGTGAATTTTGTGTTCTTAAATGCCTGTGTGTATGTGAGAGACAACTTGTCATTGATGTTCACTTCACAATGGTACCATATCTTTCTATTTGTCTCACTCCTATTTCCCACTTTTGCATTTTAATTTTTCTGATTTGCTTTGGACTTAGAAATCAATCTTTCTTCTTCCCTTCCTCCGTCCCTCCTTCCCTCCCTCCTTTTCCTCTTCTTCTCCCTCTCTCTCTGCCCCAAATCCATTTGTGTATTCAACAATTATTTGTTGATTGCTGCTCATGGGTAAGTAGTATACTTATGATTATGTATAAAGCAGAAAAAATGAGCTTCAGACACGATCCTAGAGAATTTTCTTATGAATAAAATGTACTGATTTTAATGTATGGGTTTTGTGATTTATCTAGTTTTGAGGTGTTTTCATTTGGGTGGGGTGTTATAGTTTATGACGAACTATTGATAACTAAATGTCAAAGGAGTTCAGTAAAAGGAGAGCAATCAGTGTGGGTTATAGTAATTGGAGAAAATCTCATGAAAAAAAGAGTTGACTGACTTAATATGAGCTAATAAAATTATAATGACATAAAATATTTATAATGAAAAAATGCCATATTGAGAATTTTCTTATTTGCAGCACCAGTAAGATATCAGATGAGATGTTAAATACTTATGCTCAAATAAATGGTTGTATAGATTATTTATCCTAATTAAATAAAATAAATGACCATATGCGATGATATAAATGATGCAATCACTTCATAACATAAGCTGCTTACTGGGAGGTGATCCATCATGGAGGCCTCATAATACCAGTTATATTACCAGCATTCTGGGTTGCTGCGATCTCCCAGGATGGAAATCAAGAGATCACCACAAGAAATTTTAGGCAAGAGGCAGTGGTTTATTAGACTCATGCACAAGAGAACCAACACAAAAAAGGAAAGGTTCCAGTGGCTTCTCAAGAGAAGTTGGGGCAGGGTTTTCAAGGGAGCCAGATGGGATACAAGCTATGTCTAGGCATGTAAAGGTGGAGGTTTCTTGGCACCTGCTCAGTGTGACTGCATTGCATGTCTCGTTAGCATGGTAAATCTCCACCCCTGGGTGTGATTTAAATTAGAGAAAGTTGAGGGATTGATGGATCATATGGTAGATCAATTCTTAGTTTTTTGAGGAACCTCCATACTGTTTTCCATAGTGGCTGTACCAATTTGCAGTCTCACCAGCAATGTATTGAGGGTTCTTTTTTCTCTGCATCCTCTCTAGCATTTGTTATTACTTGTTCTTTTGATTATAGCTATTCGAACAGGTGTGATATGGTATTTCATTGTGGTTTTGATTTTCATTTCCCTAATAGCTAGTGATGTTCAGTATCTTTTCGAATATATTTTCCCATTCAGATGGTTGTCTCTTTACCTTGTTGACAAGTTCTTTTGCTGAGCAGAAGCTTTTTAGTTTGATGTAGTCTCATTCATTTATTTTTGCTTTTACTTCCCTTGCCTTTGAGGTCAAATTCATAAAATCCTCTTTAGGTCCAAGGACATTGAGTTTCATTCCTATGTTTTCTTCTATGCATTTTATTGATTCCGGTCTTATATTCAAGTCCTTAATCCATTTTGAGTTAATTTTGTTGTGTAGCGATAGACAAAAGTCTGGTTTCAGTCTTTTGCAAGTGGCCTTCCAATTTTCCCAGCACCATTTATTGAAGAGGCTTTCCTTTCTCCAGTGTATGTTTTTGGCTTTTTTGTCAAAAATTATTTGCCCATATAAATTTGGGTTTACTTCTGGACTCTCGATTCTGGCTGTTTCACTGGCTCTGTCTGTTTTTCTGCCAATAACACGCCGTTTTGATTACTGTTGCTTTGTAGTATAATTTGAAGTCGGGCAGAGTGACGCCTCCAGCCTCGTTCTTTTTTCTCAGGATGGCTTTGACAATTCGGGGTCTTTTGTGCTTCCATACAAATCTGATGATTTTTTGTTCTATTCCTTTAAAAAATGCCGATGGGATTTTGATGGGGATTGCATTAAATCTGCATAATACTTTAGATAATATGGTCATTTTAACTATGTTGATCCTTCCAATTCAAGAACATGGAATATTTTTCCATTTCTGTGTATCTTCTTCAATTTTTTTTAATAGAGTCTTATAGTTTTCATTATATAGGTCCTTCACACCGATGTTCATAGCAGCACTATTCTCAGTGGCCAGGACATGGAAACAACCGAAGTGTCCTATGGTAGATGATTGGCAAAAGAAGCTGTGGTACATATATACAATGGAATTTTACTCAGCCAGAAGAGGATGTGAAATACTGCCATTTGCAACAACATGGATAGACCTCAAGATAATCATGCTAAGCAAAATAAGCCAGACCGAAAGAGTTGAAAATCACATGGTATCACTTATATGTGGGATATAAACCTAAAAGCAACAAATGAACAGGACAGAGACTCAGGGACATGGACAATGGACTAGTGGTTACCAGAGGATAGGGGCTGGGGGAGGAGAGAAGAAGTAGATAGTGTAAAGGGGATCAAATATAGGGGGTTTGGGGGAGGGCGGAGTGGGTAAAGGGGATCAAATATATGGTAGCTGAAGGAAATTGGACTTTGGGTGGTAATCACATAATAGAATATATAGATGTCAACTTATAATGTACACCTGAAAATTATATAATTGTATTAATCAATGTTACCCCAATAAACTTAAAAAAAAGATTAAACAATTAAAAAAATGAATAAAAATAAAAATAAATTAAGGAAAGTCACCTTTGAGACACTCCTGGGCCTTACTGCACATGTGCAATGATAGGGAGAGTTCCTTGTTACTAGTACGCCCACCAAGGCTCCTTGATGCCATAGGTGGTACCCTAGGGCCAGTATTCTGTGAAACTCATCAGTCATCATTGGCAGACCTTCCTCATCAACTCAACATCAGAAAGTTGCCCTCCTTTCTCAGTTACATGAGATTGGATTTACCCTTCTCAAAATGTTATAGTCTATGTAGCGAATGCATATAATTGCTTGTCCTGCAGAATGCTGGTAAGGACCAGAAAAAAGTTTTTTTCAAATGTTTTTTGACCACAATCTACATTCAGAGATGTGTATACAAACACATACATACAATTTTATATATGTGTGCATATGTCTGTGTATATATATATGTATATATAAAAGAAACAGAAGTTTCACAAACTTTCTATATGCAATGTACTCTGATATTTTCTGCTCCAGTCAGTTTTGCTTATAAACTGATGGATACAATCCACATCTACTAAATTGATTTCATGACTCACTTATATGTCGCAGTCTTCAACTTGAAAAAGATTAGTTTAAGAATTAGGGTATGTGCCTCTGATAAGAGGCTAATATCCAAAATATACAGAGCTCATACAACTCAACAATAAGAAAACCAAACAATCCAATTAAAAAATGGTCAGAAGACCTGGACAGACACTTGTTCCAAAAAGACATACAGATGACCAACAGACCTATGAAAAGATGCTCAACTTCACTAGTTATGAGGGAAATGCAAATCAAAACCACAATGAGATACCACCTCACACCTGTTAGAGTAACTATAATCAACAGGACAAGTAATAACAAGTGTTGGAGAGAATGCAGAGAAACAGGAACCCTTATACACTGCTGGTGGGACTGCAAATTGGTCAGCCACTATGGAAAACAGTATGGAGGTTCCTCAAAAAATTAAGAAGGGAATTACCGTATGACCCAGCAATCCCTCTTCTGTGTATCTACCCCCCAAATTTGAAAACATCTATCCATAGAGATACATGCAGCCTTAGGTTTATAACACCATTATTCACGGTGGCCAAATGCCCTTTGATAGATGATTGGATAAAGAAGATGTGGTTCACACATACCATGGAATATTACTCAGCCATAAGAAAAGGTGAAATACTGCCAAATTTGTGACAACATGGATGGATCTTGAGATTATCATGCTAAACGAAATGTCAGAAAAAGTTGAGAACCGTATGATTTCCCTCATATGTGGGATATAAACCTGAAAGCAATGAACGAGCAAGACAAGCAGAGAGTCATGGACACGGACAGCAGTTTAGTGGTTACCAGAGGGAAGACGGGGGAAGGGGGAAAATAGATAAGGGTAAAGGGTGTCAAATACATGGTTACGAAAGGAGATTTGACTTTGGGTGGTGAACACACAATGCAATATACATATGACATATTACTGAATTATATGCTTGAAGCCTATATAATTTTATTAACCAATGTCACCCCAGTGAATTTAATAATAATAAAAAAGAATTAGGGTATGAGGCAAGGAAGGAAGGCATGATAGGCTCTAAGTTCAGTCAGTTACAGTGAACATTTGTTGTTGTTGGTTGCTCAACAGCTATTTCTGTTTTTAATTGTGTCCTGATTTTCTTTTGGAGATTGCCCCACTTCCACTATGGGTATTTATAGTGGCAGTTATTTCTACCTCTCGCCGTGGTAGCCAAGGGATGATCACATGACCTAAGCTTGGCCCATAAGATTCTGTTTGTCCGGGACTTTAAGTCTTGAGAGAGTGATTGAGGAAATGGGAAATTATTAATCTCAGTGGCAATATCAGTATCATCCCGGGCCAAGCTTTTCCAGTGTCCTCTGTTTTCCTGCTCTTGCAGATGCCTGGTTTTGGCCAGCCAAATCCAGTCTTCCAGATTTGGCATCAAGTAAGTGTTCTATTGATCATCCAGTGCCCTTATCCACCAAATGCTTGTAATAACAATCCTTTTATTGTAGTTTAATAACACCTAAGTTGCTTAATTTAGCTAGAGTTAAGTTCTGTTTCTGTCAGACAAGAACCTTAATTGATTCGTTAGTTAAATAAAGAAGAGCTATTGATCACATTGCTATCATCTAACCACTAGACTGTCTTTCTGATACATATGAAGAGGGAAGAGTGAGCAAATGGAAACCAAACATTTGATATGACTGTGCTTTTTGACAGATGACACCAATATGTTGCATCATTTCAGAAAGCATCTTGTTTTAACAGTAATCTAAATATTAAAAGCCAAATGGCTAGGTGACCAGTTGAAATCGTCTAGATTTTCAGAGGATAAAGGGCTAAGAGATATTTGTTTTGCTTACATAAATATTTCTTTCATCAATAAATAGTTGTTTTAATTAATTCGGCTGTTTTTATTTTGTTTTGTTGATTACAATTGGACAGGGTTTATATATGTTGATACATTTTGTACTTTGGGGAAATTTTGTACTGAGAAACTGACAATTTGATCGTAACTAACAAGAAAACAAATTGATATTTTTAGGTGAATGCTATTCAATAATCCCAGAGTACTTACTCCTATTACTAGTATTATTGCTATAATCATTGTTAATGTACTTTAACTTCTGATTTCATGGTGGAGATATTTAAAAAATTGCTACATGTTATTTATAAATAATTTAAAAAGGCAACAAGAAAAGGATAAAAAGGAAAGTAAAAAATGACTTGAAATCTCTACTTTTAGAAGTAATCATCGAAATGCCATGAACACTTTTTAGATATCTTTATATGCAAATGTCAAAAAGACAGCTAAAAGTGGTCTTATACAAATAGTACATCGCACGTGTTATTTTCTTAATAAAATATTTTTATCTATTAGACATAATTTGACATAATTTCGAGTTGCCCAAGATCTTTTTAAAAAGTGACAATTCCCAGTATTTTTGAGTATGCAATCCTTTAATGTAATTTGCCATAATATAGTTAAAAGCCCTAAAAACATTCATACCTTTTAGATAAAATCAAAGTCACAAATTTGTTTGATTACATAAAATAACCAGAGATGTACACAAATGACTATTTTAAGGATATTTATTGCTGTGTTATTAATCATAGTAAAATGTTGAGAAAAATTATATTACACATACCCAAGTTGGATTACAATAAAATAAATAACTTTATTAATTATTCCATGTAGTACTATGAAGCATTGACAAATAATGTAAGAATCACTAAAGGCATGAAAAGTTTTTTTTTTAAATTTTATTCAATCTATTGGTGTGACATTGGTTAATAAGATTATATGGTTTCAAGTGTATAATTCTATAATACATCTCATATTGCACTGTGTTCACCACCCAAAGTCAAGTGAAAGTTGTTTACTGTATACTATCAAGTGAAAAAACACAGGTTGCACACATATATGTGTACATTTTTGTATACATACATATGTGTGTATAGATATATTTTTATACATATGCACATGCATATTACATATTACATACTAGAGAGTATATGCTAAAGTGCTTATTGTAATTTTTATTTTCTTTAATTTAAAAAATTATTTTACAAATGTCTATATTTACAGCATGTTACTTTCAAATTAAGAAAAAATGTTATTTTAATTTTTGTCTAAATCCTGCTATGTCTGTGATTGAGTTTATAAATACAATTGACATTAATTCTATTTTAAATATGCCAGTTAAAAGGCCATTTGTCAAGCAGAGAATTTTTAATCAAAGCACATCTGGACTTTTGGATGCCAAATATTCTTCCTCATAGAATGTAAGATTACTCAAAATTTATCCATTAGTTCTTAATTTTCTGAAGCATAGAAATCAATTTGGCTGAAGTACCTACTGTTTTTAAAATTTATCTTTAACATCAAAATTTACTTATTTGAAATTAAAAGTAATTATGTCATACATCCAGTTTTTATCAATGAACACTTTTCTTTCTCTCCTCCCCATGTCCTACAACATCAGACCCCATGCCCACATTTGTCATGCTAACAACCTTGAATATGGTTAGCATTTTTTCCATGCTCATATATTGATATTCCGCTAAATAATTTGTTCCTACAGCAATTGAACTGTATAGAATTGGCTCTTGTTACTCCATGGTGTATATCTTACACACAATTCTTCCTTTGCTCTTCTTTTTCATATTTATCTTAGCAATTATTTTAGGCATTTTCACCAAATGAAATATAAGATTTATCTAAATTAAAGAAAATTCCTGGTAAGATTCTACTCATAATTACACTAAATTTTTATATGAAAGTGCAGTGCTTTTTAATTTTCTCATTACCTTGGAGCCATTGGGCATTTCTTCAGCATTATTTTTTGTTAGACTCCTCTCAAGAAGTTCCATGAAAATTGACTAAGATGAGAAGATAGTTCTTGTTATCGACGATTCACAATTTATCATCTTTAAACTGTAATCTGCTTACTTGTAAGTAAGTATTGGGAAAAATAATTTCTAATGTTCCTCTTAGTTTTAAAGTTCTAAAACTTATATAAAACAAGTTAATTATAATCTGATGCAGATTATATATCTATATTCATATAAGCATGAATATAGGTATATAAATAGATATATACACATATGTGTGTGTGTGTGTGTGTGTGTGTATACATATATATATATATATATATATATATATATATATATATATATATATATACATGTATAGTCTAATCTTATTTGCTCTGGGTCCTTAGGAAATTAGAACATAGTACTTCATGACCTATGGTAAAATTGACAGTAGGATACTGTTATGGTGAACCCCTGTCCTGGTTTGCCCTGGACTGAAGGGTCTTCCCGGATGGGGCACTTCAAGTGATAAAACCAGGAGGTTTCCAGGCAAACAGGATGGTTAGTCATTCTTTCTGGTCTCATGATTTTTTTAAAAGTACTTTTGAATGTCCATATTCTTATGTATAAACTAATTGAAATTTCTGTTTAGGTCTTAAAATTTTACTTTAAGGATTATTCCTTTCTTTACAAATCTTATGAAGATTTTGGCTCAAACAAGTAAAATTTGATATTAAAGATAAATTAATAGTGTTTAATATTTGATTTATAGAATTTATAAAATGTTTTATTAGGTAGTCTAGAAATAATAGGATTGTATAGAAAAGGTTCCTCACATATCAAATCTCATAAAAATAAAGATAATGTGCTAGCATGGTTGTTTTCTAGTGAGAGTTCTCTTCCTGGGTTGTATATGAACTGCTTTTTCATTGTTTCTTTACATGTTGGAGAGAGAGACAGCACACTTTCTGGTGTCTCTTATAAGGGCACTAATCTCATTATGAGGACCCTACCTTCATGACCTTATCTAAACCTAATTATCTCCACTATGTCTATCTCATAATACCATCATGTTGGGGTCAAAGGTTTCAACATGTGAATTTTGAGGAGCACACAGTTCTCATGAAAGCACACAAACCATGAGATGTTAGTGATTTCTTGCAGTTAATTCAGCTTAAAAGTCTGAAGTCTGACTAATCACTAAAAAATAATTTACTGGAGTATATTTTAGTGTGTTATTGTAAAAACATATTGGAGATCACAGTTTTGACAGAATAAAACACACAAAGGTGACTGTATATACAAACCATGTAACTCAGACAATGAAAAGCTTTCTATTCATCAGAATTCAGGTTGTATTGCATTTGCATTTTCATTGGCTTATGAAATCTTTAATGGACTTCAGTATAGTATATTACACAGATGAATATTTGCCCTTTATAAAATCATTTATTTTATGCAAATTTTATTATGTCTTGTTCTCCTCAAACCACCAGTATATTGTTGTGTGTTTTGTGATATGGGAGTTTGCTAGGCAGTGTCACAGCGTGGCACTAAGCCACTAAGACGTGACAGTGCCAACCTCTGTAGTACGTATTCTTTTTTCTCAAAAATGAGTCTAAGGCAGGTAACACACTTTAAGCATACAGGAAGTTATATGCCTTTGAGTGAAGTTTTAACTAAAACATGATTGGTGCATTGTATTTGTGTAAATATTAGCAAATAAATATGAATATCTTGCTGTTCTGAGATAACATATTCTGGATCCTTGTTTTTGGGTTTGAGTTTTTTCTTTAGTATGTGAATATCATTATTTTGAACTTTCTCTGAATGAAACTGGCAGCCTATTTTGTATAGTCAGTTTTAACAGCTTACTTTACGTAGATCTACTCTGGAGGCTTTTAAAATTGTTTGGATGGTGATGGATCTGTTTATTTTTTTTGTAGGAATAAAGTAATTGAATACAGTTTAGAATTGTCAGGGCTTAGAAGTTTTTTTGTGATTTTAGTTATTTCTCCATGACTGTTTTTCAGCTATTTTCAGTATATGTGGACAGGTAACTTGCGTGGTGGAGGCCTGTGTGAGAATAGAACTAATTGGGGATGGAGGGAGGTGGTGATTGTGGAGAGTAAGCTACTTAAAGCATGTGGGCAGTTTTGTGAAATAGAAGACTACATTAGCATGCAGATTACATCTGATGTTCTCATAAGTAATGTGTTTATAGAAAAACAAGCATTTGCTCTAAGTAAATGGTGTTTCATGCAACACTTTTGTAGATGATTTGTGGGGCATGCAGGGGTGATACTGTTTCTCCTACTGAGCAGATATTGCCTTAACTATGTATTCAGGAAAATATACAAATCACAAATACAAAGTAAGCAAAATATAGCATTATTTTAATTATGCAGTATTGAAATGTGTGCTCTTTAATATTTTTCATGACATGGCTTGTAGAAGTACCACAGAATATAGAATTAAACATTAAATATTATATAATTATGAGCCTTCAGTCTTGCCTGCACTTGTAAAGTAATAAAGCATATTTGTATTACATTTTGATCTCATTTTATTACTTTTGTGATTGTTAGCTTTTCTTCTGAACCTTGTCCTAAATTGGGTTTAGGCTTTATTCTGCAGTGTCAGGAAAATTGATAATGTTTATTTCTTTACACCATGCAGTATATGATCTTACTAACTCTGTGTTAATATTTCCAAAGAAGGGTAACAAAAAGAGCTTTTAGCATTCACCCTTTGTTCAGTAAATCAAACATAACCATGGTCTGCACATGGCTTTTCAGCAAATTCTGCTATTTTATTTGTTTTTTATCTTGAAGGTTTATTGCTTTACATGGCTTAAAGTGATTCAGTGTCTGAACTGTTTAATCTAGGATGTTTAGGTTATGGATGTCTCAGCCAGACTGTGTGAGAAAGTCACATGCTACAACTTCTTGAACATGTACAGTAGGTGTAGCGTATCTGTTTGAGTGATTCATTCCTTGGACATGAGTATTGCTCTTTTCTCTGGTTTTTGACATGCATTGCATTTCCTAATAATTACCTAAAATTTTGGCTCTTTTCTGTTGATTATTCTGTCTTCCTCATGCTCAAAACCTAACTGTAGACCATGTGCTAGGTCTATTTTCAGCTTTTCTATAGCAACTTCCAGGAAAGAACCAAAACAGTATTTTAGAATTTAACTACTTAGTAAAATTAAATTCTGCTAAGATTAAAATCTACTAATAATTCCAAGCTAATGATTATGCAATAGAAAATTTTATTTTTTTTAATTTAATTTCTTTTTTCCTCGTTTAGTACTGCTTCTTTAAGTTACTATTGTTTGTTTTAAATTTTTTAAATTTATTTTTTATTATGGTGACATTAATAAAATTTAGTAAGTTTCAGGCATACATTTTAACAGTCAAGCATATATATATGTGTGTATATATCTCTATATATTATTTATATATATCTATATATATTATCTCTCTCTCTCTCTCTCTCTCTCTCTCTCTCTCTCTCTCTCATTGTATTGTGTTCACTGCCCATAGTTAGATTTCTTTCTGTCACATATTTGACTCATTTACCATCACATTCCTCTTTCCCTTCTCCTGCCCCCCCTGCCCTGCCCTCTGGTAAACACTAGTCTATTGTCCATGTCCATGAGTCTGTTTGTTTGTCTTGTTCATTTGTTGCTTTTAGGCTTATATCCATGAGTCTGTTTGTTTGTCTTGTTCATTTGTTGCTTTTAGGCTTATATCCCACATATAAGTGATATCATGTGGTTTTCAACTTTTTCTGTCTGGCTTATTTTGCTTAGCATGATTATATCGAGGTCCATCCACATTGTTGCAAATGGCAGTATTTCATCTCTTCTTATGGGTGAGTAATATTCCATTGTATATATGCACCATGGCTTCTTTATCCAATTGTCTATTGTAGGACACTTCGGTTGCTTCCATGTCCTGGCCACCAAGAATAATGCTGCTATGAACATCTGTGTGCAAATATCTTTTTGGATATGAGTTTTCAAGTCTCTGGGATAAATACCCAGTAGAGGGATTGCTGGATTATATGGTAGATCAATTCTTTGTTTTTGAGGAACCTCCATACTGTTTTCCATAGTGGCTGTACCAATTTGCAGTCCCACCAGCAGTGTATGAGGGTTCCTTTTATTCCACATCCTCCCCAACACTTGTCCTCTTGATAACAGCTATTCTAACAGGTGTTTCTTGTTCTGTTGATAACAGCTATTCTAATAGATGTGAGATGGTATCTTATTGTAGTTTTGATTTGCATTTCTCTAATGGCTGGCAAAGTTGAGCATCTTTTATATGTTTGTTGACCATTTATATGTCTTCTTGGGAGAAGTGTCTGTTAAGGTCCTCTGCCCATTTTTAATTGGATCATTTTGTTGTTGTTGTTGTTGTTATTGGGTTGTATGAGTTCTTTGTATATTTTGGATATTAGGCCCTTATTGGAGCCATAGCTTGCAAATATATTTTCCCATTAGGATGGTTGTCTCTTTACCTTCTTGATGGTTTCTTTTGCTGTGCAGAAGCTTTTTAGTTTGATGTAGTCCCATTCATTTTTGCTTTTACTTCCCTTGCTTTCGAGGTCAAATTCATAAAATTCTCTTTAAGTTCAAGGTTATCAAATTCATATAGCTGATGTTTTATGGCTTTTTTTTTAAGCTGTTTAGTGCTTGCATTTGGATACTTCAGTATTAAAAATATCACAAATGAAAATGAATAATTATGTTCCATACTGTGTTAATAAATGAGTGACTGCCAAGACCTATATTCACATTTCTCTGAATTGTTGAAGCAACTAAGAAATTTGTTAAGGGTTCTGGTGTACTCATGAGTCTAATTTAGATGTGTTAAAACCATGATGTTTTTCTAAATATAGACGCTCCATAAGGAGCATTACAGTAGGATTGTCAAACAATCTTAACTGGTTCTTTTTTTTTTTTAATGCCCTTTAATGCAGAATTTGAAGGAAATTTACTTGATCTTCATGTACAATATTTGAATGGTAGTCTGATTCTTCTGGGGACAATGAGCATAGTCTGATTGACTTCAAATTTGACATTCAGCAATTTAGGTGTGCAATTTAACTTTACAGAAAGAGAGAGATCTTTGAAAAGATTAATGTTAAACGTTAGCACCTTTTTAGAAGTGAAGCCCATCAGGATGACAACATTTTCTAGCTGCCAATTCTCTTTTACCTAATTCTGAGGGGTGTGGCATTAATTAAACCTTTGTTCTTTGTCCAATCAATCGATGGACCAAGTTTGAGACTACTTAATCAGTCAGATGTCATGGTGGTTCTATGATAAGCATTATGATCATGTTATTCAGTTTAACTTGTAACTTGTTACACAATGTGGTTAGAATGCTAGTCAGTCAATTTATTTTACCATTTGGGGAGAAAAAGTGCTAAATCATTTATATAAAACATTGTTCTAAGAACTTAATTGAAAAGTCTGTGCTATTTTCCAGCTGGGATTTTGAAGTAGTGCATTCTGTCTTTGAGAGCGATTTCTCAGCAGGACCTGATTCCCTCTCAAGCTACGTAAGGGCTTCTGCCGTCTTCTGGCAGTAACAGATGAAGTTCAACATATTTTTCATAAGCTGTCCAGAGGACCAAATATACTGTGAACAAATATATTCTTTAGTTACCCACTTAAACTTGAGCTCACTGGAGTGCTCAAAATCTGGCTGTCATTTTAAGAATGTGCTAATTAAAGAGGTTATGAGAATCAATATAGTCTTTTTTAGGAAATAACCACAGACAGTGTTAATGACCAAACAATTTCTAAGTTATTTAAATTTACTTTTGGTAAATCAGAAAATATGACTCAGTTTTAAACTGGAAGTATTCATATCTTTGCAAATTAGCAGTAAGGAAAAATTTACTTAAGACCTGTACCTGTGTAAGATATTTCCATACTACCCCATTCAATTAAGCAGGGAAATGCAAACATATAAATCTGGAAGTCAGCTGTACTTAGATATTTTAGCCAAAATTAATATCTTTTATATTTTTTAAAATAAATTATCCATTGTGTTTTGAAGTAGAGGTATTTAATTCAGTTTAGTAATACCATTCAACTCATAAACTGAGAACGTTTTACTAAGCTACTGAAACAATGTAAAAACAGTAACAAAAATAAAAACGAAACAACAACAAAAGACAAATCCATGGGTCCTGTATTTAGAGAACAAACAGTAGCACCTGTACACACTTGTTATTTTAATTACGGGCATAGGTTCAAAAGTGGAGCCTAGTCATCCTCTTTCTTACTTTCTTTGGATATTATTTTGTATAGTGACCGGTGATATTCTATTTATGTCTAAAGTAGTGAAAACAAAATAGCTTGAAAAATGTATAGTGGGGATAATCTAAAACAGGGTTTCTCAACAATGACATTTTTGATGTTTTGGGATGAATAATTATTTGTTGTTGGTTGCTGTCCTGTGCATTGTAGGATATTTAGCAGTATCCCTGGCCTCTACCCACTAGATGCCAGTAGTATTCTCCTGGTTGTAACAGTAAAAAAATGTTGCCAAATGTTCCCTGGGGAGCAAGCTCATTCTTGGTTGAGGACTACTACCTTAAGAGTACTGCATATTGGGTTGGATGCTATTTTGCTATTTTATGAAACTTGTCTTTTTTAAATTAATTAATTAATTAATTAATTTGTGATTTACTCTTTTGTGTGTGTTTGTGTATGTTTATTTATTTTTGTATTAATTTACTGGTCCTCTGCCTAGAAAGGACTTAAAAAACATAACATTTATGTATATTAAAAATGAAAATAAAACTGTTACTAAGGCAGGAATAATGATACACATGGATTAGCTGTGAGGGTAAATTTTTAGACTGTCCTATCAGAAAATGGGGACTGCAACAATTATCCAAGAGTGACTAAGATTTTTCTTGACAGTAAATTCTAGAACAGATTTTTAATCTAGGACTTTTTTCCCCTCTGGGGCCTGGAAAGATGCAAATTTCAAAAGTTAAATGTCACCAACTTATTTATATTACATGACACTTTTGCAGTCTTGGCGTAAAGCTGGGAGCCTCTGGATGATATGCAGTTGAATCCAGGTGTCCCAGTGAGGTGTTAACTATGGCCAGTTATCTCATCTGTTTCGGCAGGGATATAGGCTACAGCACTGAATGGCTGGATAAGTGTTACGCTTTCTAAGAAAAATTAGAGTGTCAATCTTTATTCTGCTAAGAAGCCAAAGTTTGGAGCTATATAAGTAGGATTAATATGAGTAAAGTCACACCTAAACACATCATAGCACACTACTGAAAACCAAAGAGAAAAATTGCTTTCCCATCAGCTCTCATGAGATATAATTGACATATAACAATGTGTAATTTTTAAGCATAAAATGTGATGATTTGATACATGAGAAAAATCTTAAAAAGTAATCTAGAGCAGAAGCCATATTAGTTCCACATGGGATCGCAATAAAGACAGTGACAGCTGACTTCTCATCAGGAACACTGGAGGCCAGAACAAATGTAACACCTTTAAAACTATGAGAGAAAAATAAAAACTATCACTTTAGAATCCTATAGCTACTGAAAATATCTTCCAAAAATAATACTAAAATAGTGACATTTTCAGATGAATAAAAGCTGAGAGAATTCATCACTAATAGACCTGTGATATAAGAAATGCTTAAGGAAGTTTTTCTCAAGATGAAGCAAAGTGATACTAAAGAATTTCTTACAACAGGTTATTTTTAAAGAAGATATAATATAGTATTAATTATAATGGAGTTATGGCATATAATGAAGCATAAATGAAGATAATTAAGTGGAATTATACTATTGTACTGGTTTTAAATTTTACATGAAATGATATAATATTCTTAATTCTAGGAAACTGTATTAAGTTTAGAATATATATTGTAATCCTGAAAGCAACCACTAGCAAATATTATGAAGTATAGCTAAAAACTCAATTAAAAAAATAAAATGAAAGACTAAAATAACTTTTGCTTAACCTAGAAAGAAGACAGTAAAGGAGGACCAAAGGAACAAAAAAACATGGGACAAATAGGAAACAAATAGGAATATGCATATTACCTCAAATAATTAAATGTAGATGAGCTAAACACTCCAATTAAAATCAGTTTATCAGACTGTATAAAAAAGTAACTCTATGCCATATATAAGTATCTTTAAACACAAAGATTCAGACAAATATGTAACAACATGCATCATACAGAATATTTTCAGTTCCCTAAAATTCCTCTGTGTTCTGCCTATTCATCCTCCTCCCCCCACCACAACCCCTGGCAATCACTGATCTTTTTACCTTTTTTATAGTTTTGCCGTTTCCAGAATATCATATAGTTAAAATCATAGAGTATATTATTCAACATTAAAAATAAATGAGCTACCAAATCATGAAAAAACATAGAGGAAACTTAAATTTATATTACTAAATGAAAAAAGCCAACATGAAAAGTCTGAATAATACATGATTCCAACTATATGATATTTTTGGAAAAGGCAAAGCTATGAAAGCAAAAAAAATCAATGATTGCCAAGGACTGAGAGTGGAGGGAGGAAGATGAATAGGCAGAACACAGAGAATTTTTAGGGTAGTGAAAATACCCTGTATGATACTATAATATTGTATTGTCTGAATGTACCAGAGTTTATTTATCGATTTACCTACCAGAGGACATCTTGGTTGCTTCAGAGTTTTAGCAGTTATGAATAAAGTTGCTATAAACATCTGTGTGCAGGTTTCTGTGTGGATATAAATTTTTATCTCCTTTTGGGTAAATACCATGGGCAGTAATTGCTGAATCATATGGTAAGAGTATGGTTAGTTTTGTAAGAAACTGCCAAACTGACTTCTGCATTATTGGATTTTGGTATAACACACATACAAAAATAACTGACAGCTTCAGGCCATTTAGATGCATCATTATATTTCCTGGAAGTATTTTAAGAAATGAAAATAAGATTGTGAACTTATTACCCTGGTGAAAAATACAGCAGTTTTAAAAAAGTTCTGATGGTGAGTGTTTGTGATAGTACTTTATTATTGTGAATCAAAGCATAGTTTGAATATAAAATACCAATAGTGTTTGTCAAACACTTATTCTGTAATTGAATCCACAAAGTGGATACTTTGTCACTTATTGAGCTTACTATTTCTAAAGGACAAGTTTGCTCCATAAAGAAATTTAATGCCCAAATGAGTAAGGGGTTTGATAATTCAGATATCAGCGGAGCCAATATATAGGTTATTCTTAAAATGGTATGTTTTCCCATATTTTTTTTCCATTGCATTTAATTCTCAGAGATTAGTTTTATTGATGAGGACAGCAAGGTCCTGCGGTGGATTTCTGTGGTAAAAGCTATTTATAGAAAGGTCAAACACCGCCTTAACCCATATTAGCATAATTTATTTTTATGGAGGTAGGGCATATTTTAAATTAGCAATTTTTAAAACAAATGTAGAAATTAAGGTTTTATGAATGTTGGCCCTCCCTTATTCTGATCTTGGAATCCCTTATTCTGATCATGTGAAAGATAATAGATCAATAATACAAAATTTTGTTCATACTCTTCTGTTCAGATAATTTCAGATATCAACACCAAAGAGGAGAAAAACTGTTTGGGAAACACTGAGCCTTACTGCTTACATTCCTGCATTCTGCCTAGGTGTGTGGAAGGATTAACAAAAGAAAGAGATGGATGATTTTCTGAGGAGAATTTGCTATCATTTTCTTGATCCTCTGTATATAAACTTATTGTTACACCTCATTTTAGTCACTAGAATTCTATTTTGCTCTTTTGCCTCTTTCTGAAAATGAAGTTGAAACTGAAATACTTTCATAAAGAATCGAGGATTCCTGGATGCCTTATATACTCCTGGATGGGTATAATTTATAGACTATTTCTGAGAACCAAACAGTGTCTCCCTTATATTAATTGCATTTTTGGAAAATGAAACAGATCATTAATTATATTGTTTTAACACATAAGGTACTCAGGATATGCTTCAGGTGTTTATAGAACTTTAACATGTCTTATTTACACCAAAAATATTGTTTTTTAATAAATATTTTATTACTAAATATAATTAAGTACGTATATGAATAGATTAAACATTTTTAATTAATTTATTTTTTCTGTTTTGTGTTTGTAAGCTTAACAAACATTAAAATGTCCATATAAATTTTATCCTTTTTATTTTTATTTTATGTGTATGTGATGTTAATAGAAATATAAAAGTAACGTCAGTGTCGCCTTGTGTCTTCCAACTAGTAAATTAAGTTTGTGTTAGATCAATGATTTTTCTGGCCTTTTTTTTTTTGTAGTTTTGCCAATTATTGGTTGATAATTAGTTTTGTTACTTATGAAATATTGTATATTGTTTAAATATGACCCAAATTTCTTTGAAATTAAGCTAATGTATTATTTTGGTTGTGCAAAAACAGGTGCTATAAATTGGAAATACACAAAATCATGGTAAATTAATGTAAATTTTAGAAACTTAAACATGGAATAGTTTATCTGTTTAATTTGTGGTCATATTTGCTGCATTGGACCATGTTGATCTTGTTGGACAGTAAGCTGCCTTGGAGGAGGGACTCCATCTCATTCATTTTTGTATAACTGACGCTTAACGTATTCCCTTGGACACATTAAATGCTGAGAAATAGTTGGCAAATAAGTAAGATGTTATTCTAAATGAATTATGAATTACTCGTAGCATATTCATCTGGAAGAACAAAGTTAAATGTATTGTCTTTGTAATTTATCTTGGGAACATTGTATATTGTGCTATGCTGGATATCTTCTTTTTGCTCCAGCAGATTTACTCTCCACCCTCTCCACCTTGCTCTTTGCCCTGGAACATTGAACTGAATGAACACATTAACAGGGCCCCTTGCTCTGTGGCGTCTTGTTGGATTTGGCCCATGGAGAATTGTGGCAAGAAATCATAGTGAGGGCAGAGAGTGAGGTTGTTTTATTTATTCTCTTGGCTTTTCTTAGTAGGTCACCTGGTGTTTGCTGTTACCGGCATATCATGCACCTGCAAGTTACCCTTTCTTTCCAAACATGCCATTCTACGTGACTCTCCTAACTGGTCTGGAAAACCTCTCTCTCCTCCAGTCATCCCATTGAGCTTGAGGGTTGTGATAGCTTGGCTGCTGGTAGTCCTGGATTCCTCCTCTATCCCTTTGATGGATAGTACTTTTGAAAATAAACTCTCCTGGAATTGTAGTAATTTGACTATACTGTCTGTTTTCTAGTACAACCTTGACTGATACATGTGTCTTACTGTGATTTTGCTTTAAAATTTTATTCTTTTGTTAAATGCTCCATTAGCAGAACTTAATTTCTGTAAAAGCAATCACAATCTACCAATTTGGTATACGTGGAGCACTGTTTTGAGGTTATAAATCAAGTTTATCAATCTTTTGAAGAAAATCATGGCAGTCTGTATACCCTACCGCAAAGTGAATGATAGTTTAAAATTAATGTACTCATTAATTCATTAAACAATTGAATACGCAGTATGTGACAGGAGTTATAGATACACATATGAAGAAAATCCAGCTTCTAACTCCATGATATTCATAATTTAATGTGGAAGACTGATATACAAATGAATTAAAACTAAGTAAAGATACATATTATCTTCTAGGTACGTATTTTAAATACTATGGTAATACAATAAATGATTTTAACTAGGGAACTTCTATAATAAAAAGGTTTTTAGATTAAAAATTTTTACATAATACTTACCATATGTTGGCCAGGTACCTCTTCTGTAAGTGTGGGCTGAAATTATCCCCCTGTACCAATAGTATAACTAATTCAGGGGATGCAAGCCTGCTGTTGCTGTTGACTTAAGCCACGTATCTAGAATCAGTGTTATCCAGAATAAATATATTGATTCCTCTGCCTGGTGATTGCATCTGTCTCTCATATGGTTTCCCAGTAAAGACAGGAAAGTGAGGGAGGTTGTGTATTTATCTTGTTAAATGCCAATAGCTGACAATTGAGGAAGAGCATTCTAGGCAGAGATATGAAATGACTTGGCACGTTTTGATGTCACGTCAGGTTGATCTGCCCATTTCTTGGCAGTTCAGTACAGGTTGAGGACTAGATTGAGATAAAACTTGTATTTTTAAACTCACTTTTGTATTTTGTAACATGTATTTTATAAACTTATCATGTAGGGGCCAGTATAAGGAGAAGATAATATTAGAGAAGGAATTTAAGGAAAATAAGTAGGATACGTAGTACCAAATGCAGCAGAGGAGTAGAACAAGAAAGGGACTGAAAGAGTTCACTGGTATTGGCAGTAGGAAGACATTTGGTGATATTCTTAAAGAGAGTTTCAGGGATAGTTTGAGCAATAAATGAGAGGTGAGAAAGAGAAAAGATTGAGAGAAGATTGAGGACTTCTTTCAGGAAGCTTAGATGTGAAGGAGAGGAGAGACAAGTTTAAGTAGCTATGGGGAGACACAAGTAATTAGGGATTTTCGTTTGTTTTTTAAGGATGAAAGATATTTGAAAAAAAAATGTAATCTATAAAGAAACCAGCAGCAGTATTGAAAAGATTAGAAGAAAAAGGAAGGACTAAACTTTAAATCAGCAGAGGAGGATTGACTCTTGAGCTGGGAGGGACTTTTTCTCTGTGGTCTCAAGAGAGGAGATAGATACAGATGGTGTGGATGTTCACCTGCATCCTTTACTCAGTAATCATTAGCTTGGCAAAGTCTTTTTCAGCCCTGCCCACCAATGGTAAACATTTGGGGTGGAATTTGAATCCTTGTTCAAAGAACGTATACTGTTATTTCTCACAATTTAAATCCATGTTGTAAATCTCCACTTGCTCACTGTCCAGGATTTAAAAAATGGCTCTGTGTTTTCTGGATGTTTTCTTTCTCTCTAATTATAATTGTTTTGGACAGGGGTTCTCAAAGTGTGCATAACTAGGAAGACAAGCAGGGGGAAAAGGATCATCAGCATGTGCCCTTTGCAACTTCTTCCCAGTGGATTCCATAGTGGAGAACTATTGATTTAGAACCTCCTGAAATTAAGAATTTTCCTTCTTCACGAGGCCGAGTCTAATTTTGATGTATTCCCAATCCAAGGCAATGCCCAGTACCATTTTGGTTTTATCCATGATGATTTTAATTCTCTGTTGAGGTAAATTTCCCTTGGAAGGTGTTCGCACAGTTCTTTTGGTTTTATGGGTGGGTATAGAGGCAACTGCTTTGCTGGGCATCATGTTAGGACCACTTTTCTGGAAACTCTGAAAGAATTAGTGGGCCTGTGGTGACATCAAGACTCATTGAGTCTGGTTTCATGTGACATGAGATCACTATCTTCTTGCCTCAGTTGGAGTATAGGTGGCAGGTTTATTTTTATTATCTCATAGAAACTTACAGAGCAAGTTGTTAGAATCTCTCAACAATGAGACACTGATCAAAGGATTCTTTAGGAGTTTCATTTTCTCTTACCTCAGTATATTTTATCTTCTAGAAAAGGAACACAAATGGTTGCTGCAGTTTAAGGAGCATAGAAAACAGTTGCAGACTATTAATTCCATCTGCTTCCCAGAAGGGTTTCTTGGTAATATTATTTTTTTGAAGATACTTGAGGGGTTTTCATATTATCTGTTTTTTAGATTTGTTTACAGACCTTTACTGAATAATTCTCACTATGATACTCAGCAACCCATCTCTTGGTCACAGCCTTTCAGCTTTCCCAGAAGTATGTGACACAGATGCAAATAAAATGAAAAAATATTGTCCATGAAAGCTGATATGAGACCAGGAAGAATGACTCTGAGTCTTACTGGTGTCCATTTTTGAGCAGTTACTGTTTTATTCTTTGTTTTTACTATAATGCCTTATTTCTGTTTAAGAAGAAATTATTTGACAAATGTATCCTTAACTTGCTTTTAGCACTAGATACGTTTCATAATCTGAAAATCAGTGGCACTAAGTCCCGGCTTTGCCAATCTTTCTTGCCTCTGACTGCCCTCATCTTCTCTAATTTCCACCAAAGTTGCCAGCATCCAAAAGGCAAACAGGTAGCATGTGGGTAAATTATACTTAACTTATTTTTTTATATGTATCTTTATTTTCGTTATATTATTACATGATGGCTATTATATGTGAGTTTCACAATTGAATTTCAACATCTTCATTTCTTTTATGATCTAAAAAAGCCTCAGACTATGAGAGGTTTCTAGAGGATTTTAATTATTATCACTATCAATCTTCAATGATTCAAAGTACATCATACTGTCATATTTGAGCCATTAAGACTTTCTTTAAAAAACCTGGTACATGTGAGGGCCATATGTAAATTGAGCGAAATTCAATAAACTCTTTAGAACTAAATTTTGATAGTAACATATTATTTGCTTGAATTTTGCAAACTCGAATGTCTGCTATGTGCCAGATACTTTACTCAGGGTTGCCAGAAGAAGATGTTCAAATAGCAATAAAATATTGATAATAATTATTTTAGAAAAATAGTATCTGATTTTTCATAGCTGACTGATCTGTCCCTCTTTTTTTTAAGCAAGAATACCAAACCAGAAAAAAGCCATGCTTTATTACTTATACACACAGACTTATGTAAACTGATTTACATCTAAACTCTCTTAAAGAAAGCCTTACAAAAAAGCTAAATATTTTCTGGTTTTGATAGTATTCTGCTGTCTGTCACAGACTTATTCTCAGAGAATAAATATTTTTCTCTACTTCATATAAATATTCTTTTCTCTCATATAAAACTTAAAGTGGAGGCTTCAAATGTTACTTTTTTAGAACATTAAAAATCAATGTTGTGTAGACTCAAGACACAGTTGACACTCTAGATCTATCAGAAAATCAACAGCACTAAGGTACCCATTTTACTTGTTCAATCTGAGACACTGCAAAATTGTCTTTCCAGCTCCACTGTGAATCTGTGAACATGAAGTGGCCATCAGAGGAAGGAGGTTCCTTGTCTTCGCTTCATAAACTGATGTCTCAGGATTATACAAATTTATTTTTTTGCTAGAAATCAGTTTTAAAGTGATCTCTGTAGTAGGAAATCAGTTAAAGAAATTCTGTTTTATTTTCCTTTCTCTTTACTAAAAGCAGAGACACTTAATGATTCCAAATAGCGGCGTAACAAGAGCTCATGAATAATCTGACTATCTTCACATTTTCTTTACTTAGCATTTACTTTAACAGTAACCTACTTACCCTTTAAAACTTCACTTCCATTCTCTTTTTTTCCTAAGAATACATATTTTTTTCTCCATTCTGATCGTAGGCCACTTCTTACCAATTGAATATTTCTATACCGGCTTCGCAGTGTTGTGTTGCTGAAATCTTGAAATGATTCAGAGGTGTAAGAAATCTGCAAAACTCTTTCAGCTCCATGATTTCTGGGTATTAAAATGTCATATTGAAAGTTTCTTAAAACAAGAGGCACTTAGCATTCCCTCACTTACTATCAAAATAACTAACTTGTATTACCTAAACATTGTGTTATTTACCCTTATTTATTTACTTCAGGGAATAAAAATGCCTTCTAATGATGAAGCACCTTTTTTTATTATATTATTCTATTAAATTTCAACAGTTGTTTTAGTATTAGTTGTTTACAAACATTGTTTTTTGTTTGTGTTTTGTTTTATATCATAAAAATGTAAATCTTATGCTTTCTAGAAGTCTTATTGCTTTGAGATTAATTTTACAATTCACCATTATGGTTGTTTTAGCAGTTACAGGCTCTAAACGGCCAGAGATAATACTTCAACACAGTTTACTATGCTTTTTAAAAATGTTTGTGTTTATATGAGTATTTAGACCATGCCTTTGAAGATATAGCAAGATTGAAGTGACAATATTGGTACAAGCTGGGTTGGTTGTGGGATGTATTTGGTTTATTTTATGTTAATTTTTTTTGTGTTCCTAGCTGTAAAGTATAATAGTACTCACAATACTGGATGCAGTCTTGATCATGGTTGTTTAGATCTAATGTACAAGGCTTCCACATGAACAGCATCACTATTTTCCTGCATTCTTAATAAATAGTTCCTCAGGCACTACTTTCCTAGTATGAGGCAACTCAAAAAGACAAATCCTTGCAAATAAAAATACCCCACAGATTGGTAAATGATGGAAGTAATATCCATTTCCATTCTTATGTCCCCCACAAGAACAGTCACATCAGCATGGAAAAAATTGATGTTGGGATGTCAGTCGCCATTTGGAAAAAAAAATTGGTTCCATTCTTCACAACAGAATAAATTATGATACCATAAAGTACCAGAAGAAACAATGGAATAAATATGTTATACTTGATGTAAGGAAGGTTTCACTAATAATATGAAATTCAGAAGTCAAAAAAATTGATAAATTTTATCATATTCAAATAAAAATTTTATATGGCAAAAACTGCTATAAGCATATTTAAAATACAAGTAACAAAAATAAGAAATTATTGACTAATTATAACATTAGAATATCAACAACCCAAGAGAAATGAAGATTAAAAAAGCCAACCATTGATTAGTAAAATGAGCAGAGGGTATGCATTGATAGTTCACAAATGAAAGAATATATTTATCTCAAGAATCCGAAAGGAAAATTTTAACCTCATTTTTAATAAGATAAAGGCATTCCAATAGACTGAAATTACATCTTTTCACTTATAAGATAGGTAAAGTCACAGAAGTTTCTTACTAGACTGTTCTTATGGGCATGTTAAGAACCAAGCATTCTCACTCATTGTTGTGATAATACAAAATCATACAACTCCGATTGAAGGAAGTTGGCATATTTATCAAAACTATTAGTGCATATACTCATTAACCTAGCTATTTCATTTCTGGGAATTTATCTTATAGACATACTCATATTTACATGAGATGAATTATATCCAAGCTTGTTAATTGTGATAATGAAAGATCACAACCTAATTGTTCATCAGTTGTTGACTTGTTCAAATAAATAAATGTGGACTGGTTTAATTTTTTTTTATAGCGGCATAGTGGAATATTATGCAGCAGTAAAAAAAGAATAAAACAGTGCTTTATATATTATTATGGAAAGAACATCAAGATATATCAAGTTAAAATAACAAAGTGAAGAAGCAATTATAGTAGTTAACCACTTGGTAATGAAAAGAAAAGAAAATGTATGTGTGTGCATGTGTATGCATGTATGCATATGCTTAAGATTTCTGGAAGAACACCCCTAGTTAAAATCTGAATATATTGTTGCATGTGAAGATGGAAGTTGGGTTGGCTGGAGGTCAGAAGAATCTGTTTTATACTTTTAAAATTTTGAATGATAAAATAAGTTTCTTATTAAAAGTTAAATTGAACAAATGCACCACATATACACTCCCCGAAATATAGAAATTCATCACATTCAGCTTTTAAAACTCTTAAGTTTGACCCTAATTCCGTGTTACAGATAAACCTTAAGTCTAAGATGACTATGAAGTTTAGAAAACCTTGTAAAGATAGTTAATAATTTATCAAAAATAAACACAAAAAAGAATGTATCTAAGGAAATCATTATACATTCTTACATATGTTAAAACACTTCTAATAAATACTACTACATTCACGACATAAAATTTTAAGCTGGAATTTTCTTAATAAGAGAAAGCTAAAGAGGATTTACAAAAGTACTTGGAATAAGGAGCTGGGCAATGTGGTCTAAGATGACATATAGAGGAGGTTTTGTGTTCAGGTACATCCCAGACCCCAGACAATGAGGCAGATTAGGATTCGGAAATTGAGAAGTCCGTTGCTGGATTTTCCTTTACCTAACTATCTAATCCTGGGCATTTCATTTCATCTCTCTGAAACTCAGTTAAAGAAGGGGTTATAGGAGATAATCTTGAAGATCTTCTCAAGAATTTACTATTCAGTTATTCTGATTTAAATAATTGATAGTTTTATCACTTTATACTATTCAACTATTATGACTGAAGCATCTTTATATTTTAATAGATTGTACAAAACATAGCAAACACCATAAAAATTAATAGAGCTTTATTTTAACTATCTTAATGAAGCATATAATTAACTCTGATGACAGCCTAATAGTGATATTAAGATTTTTTTCATATTGAAATATAAGATTTTGCATGCTTAACATGTAAATACTATGTGCGACCTAGTACTATACAGTTCTATTGGTTATAAAGGCCATAGAGTTAGTTGTTTCAGTTTTCTGTCTGAGAGAGCCTTAAATGTTCTTTCATGATTTATTAAAGACAGAGAACTGGTGATGGATGTATGGTTTTTGAAGCACCTATATAAGCATCCAAATAATGTTTTCAAGTAGGAACTAGGACCAAGCATTGAATAGGCATGGCCAGTGCTGTTAAGAGGCATGAAAGACGATCAAACGTGGGAACCTGCAGTTAATTTGGAACTTATGAAATACCAAGTATGACCAAGGAGCAGTAGGAAATGAAGCTGGAGAAGTTAGGTCAGGGCGGATATTGAAGAACATGGTTTTGCATTCTAAAGAGCTTGGATTTATTGTTTTGGCAGTGAAAAGTCATTCAAGCTTTTACAGTAAGTAAGTAATATGCATCTTAGATCATCTGAGTATTGTAGAGTATGGAGTTGGAAAATGGGAGACGAGGCAGCTAGACTGATTAGGAAACTTTTAAGAGTAAGTAGACAAAGGATGATAAATGCATGAACTAAGAAATAAGATCAGACACTTGAAATTAGCTGTTCACTGTTGGTGTGAATTTATTTTAACCAAATCTTAATGAGAATCCAATGATATCCTGGAACAGCAGCATTTGATGTCACCTCTTTCTCTTTCTGGCTTGCCAAAAGCTAAACAGCTTATGTGGATATTCCTTTCATGTTGTGATCTCCCTTCAAATTTTTGTCAGTATGTTTGTCTATGTTGATTATTTTTACTTTATTTTCTGCTAATTATCTGCTAGAAATATATAATATTTCATATTTCCGGTAGTCTCTAAAACTAGTTGTAGGCAATGTTCTTTTAAACATGTAGCTGATAAAAAAAACAAAGTATTAAGAGCAGGAGCATACTGAAAATGTAGCCATGGAGACTAGGGACTGTGGTTAAATAAATAATAAATTTGTTCAGATAAACTCAGTTAGGCTGACCTTGCCACCAGAATTGCCCTCCTTGCTTTCTCTTGCCTATCTTGGATGACATTCAAAAGTAAAGCTACTTCAAAAGGAGGAAAAGGAGTACTTTAGATCCAAATTAAAAGAATACATTTTAAGCAGTGTGTTGAAATCTTTTTTAGAATTTTATTTGGTAGGCTTTCTTTTTTTTCAATAAAGTCTCCATTTTAACAAGACTCTAAATATTAGCTAGCCCAGCAACCAGAATATTAAACAAGTTATTTGCTTTGACCTCTGAGACCTATACAACTGAATTGTGTTGAAAATGTTTTCCCTATTAGAAGCTGATTCTTTAGCTTGATTTCAGGTGCAAGCAACATTCCTAAAATAAGTAGAACTATAAAAATAGTTTTGCACTCAGAATTGTTTCCATCAGTTCTAGTTTACAGTAAATATTCATCACACTATTTCTTTTGGGGACTTATTGAGTTAGGTTATGAATTTGAACTTTAGCTAAACTTTTTTTTTTCACTTGATACCAAAAAAAGTGTTTCTGAATCTTCTTTCTTTGTGCTTATTCCAGCTGCTTGTAAAGGGTCACTGTGTTTCTGAGTTGAATATTTCCTTCCTAGCATTGATGCTTCCGTAAGTGAGAGAAAGAAAACACCATTTGAATGTCAGAGACGGTTTTGCTTCCTGTTTTCCACCCTTTCTATCCATCTGTGCAATTTTGTACTCTTTGCTTGATTGACATTAAAACAAATCTCTCTCTCACACACACACTATTAAAGATCTTTTTCTGTTGCTTACCTTTTGATATTTTAGCAAGGAGCGATTGAGTCATTCAGCATCCCAGCCCTCATGTATGAAGGTGGCTTATTTGCCCATGGGGTCTCAAACCCACTGGCACCACCAGAGCTAAATATTTGCTCAGAATATCAAGCATTATTTTTTCTCAATACCAACTCTACCCTCATTTAAAAATTAAATTGTTGAATCTATAGATTAAAAAGAGAACCCAATAAAATTACACTCTGTAAAAAATTAATTTGTCTTGGTTATTTTAGGATTTATTTTACCTCAGGGTCTCTGTGAATATCATTGCTTACACTGTGGCTAGTTGAGTTAGTGGAGATAGCACCGAATCTCTGCTTAGCCTATAAGAAGACAATTATTACTCTTTATGTTCTTTATGGTTGGTATATCGTTTATAATATTTGAGGTTGCAAGTAAGTAAAAACTGCAACTCAGAGTGATTAAAAACAAGAACTTTTTTCCCATTTAACTGTAAGTCCAAAACTTAGGAACGTTTTAGATATGATATGATTAGCAGTTAAATTATTGTCATTTCAAGTATCCAGATTAATCCTCTTTCTGCACTCTGTCACCCTCAAGGTCAACTTTATATTAGCATGCATTCCTTTCCTTTGGGTTGCAAGATGGCTACCAGTGGCCATTGAGTCCACATGCTTCCCTGTTAAATGTCCTGCAGGAGTGAGAGTAGCTTCATTTTTCAAGAATGTCAGTGAAACCTTCTTTGTGCATGTCGTCGGCCCAGATTAGTTTAGGATTACTCATCTCTGAGCCAGCAAAATGGATGCTGGTGAGCCTCATTGTTTACTACAGTGAGAGAGTCTTCATGGAGAAAGGGTAGCTAGAACATTTAAACAGGAACTCACTAAAAGCCTAGGAATTACAAGGGAGAATAAATATAAATATAATCAGATATTCAGGTTTTATAATTTGCTTTAATTATCTTTAGCTAGGAGTACCTGGAAAGATTCTTCACTGAATAGATCCCACTACTGACATCATACACAAGGAAATCTGTACATTCTGAATAAAATCAAACCCATATCCTTTTGGGTTGGAATAATTAATCTCAGCAGACAATAGCTTGAACTACAAACTCTGCCTGCCCCTCTTTATGTGGTATTGGATTTGATTATACTAAGACAGTCAGCAAGTATCCTTTCAAAGTCCACCAATATGTGAACACTGGTGTATGTGTATGTAACTGTGTATGTTGTGTGTGTGTATGTGTGTGTGTCCTCACACAGAAAGAATTGAGGAGAGAAAGGAAAGTCATTGGCATCCTGTAATTTGTCATTTGTCAAACTGACATCGAAATATATATTTTGGGTATTACATGGTCTCATTTTATAATACGAAAAATATCAGGGTATTTTGGAGACATAATAACTATGGTTCCAATGCATTTTTATCATAATAAATAACCCATAGTAAATCAATTACATATAATGTTTTCCCACTGGATGGAAATCTGAGATTGAACCATAGCCATGAAACACTGCATTTGTTTTATACAAATAAATATGCAATTCTTCAGATTCAATGAAATAGAGTCCTACCAGAAAAAAAAATACAGATTTTAAATCACTTGATGATAAAGCCATGTAAAATTTTCACAAAATAGCTTTCGTCCTTGGAGAACTTTATTGCATGTATATACTTCAAATTAAACTGTGTGTTAGTTCCACTTGAACAACTGCCATTATCCGAATAAATATATGACTTTTTATCAATAGTAATAGCTTTTAGAGATACAAAAACATCTAGTCAAAAAGATGAGACACTAGTTGTCTTTCACACACTTGAAATCTTAAATGCATAAATGCTTATTGGACTCATTGAAAATACTCTCCTCATCTCCATCTGTTTTATTCCTTTCAGCTGCTATAAAAAAATACCACAGATTGTGTGGCTTTACAAACAACAGAAATTATTTTCTCACAATTCTGGAGGCTGGGAAGTCTGAGATCAAGGTACTAGCAGATTCAGTGTCTCAGGAGAGCCAGCTTCCTGGTTCATAGAAGGCACGTTTTTGCTCTGTCCCCACATGGGGATGGGGCTAGGGAGCTCTGTGGGATATCTTTTATAAGAGCACTAATCCTCATTCATATAGACACAAACATTCAGACCATACCATCATATCACCTTTTTATGAGGCCCACAGAAGTGATTGATTACAATAGTTATTATAAGAAAGAATTTAGGGAAACAAAAGCTTAGGAATATCCTTTTGAAGAGATGTCAGAACAGATGAGATCTTCTCATGAAGGTAAAGTTATAGTCGGGGGTGGGAGACACATAATAAAATTTGTTTTTTAAAAGGTCAAGATAATTTCCTACAGTGATAAGTGCAAAGAAAGAAAGAAACATAACAAAGTGATCATAGAGAGTAATGGGCAGAGACTGGCCAATTAGACTAGTAGTGGGGCTTCTCCACTGAGGAATTTGTGTGGTGCTGAAGTTGGGACATAGATCTCAATAGCAAATAGGTAAAGGGCCTGATCAGACATCTAGTCTAGATGTGCATTTCAGACATCTAGTACATAGATCAGTGGGAAAATATGCAGTTTCACTAATATTAAAAATAAATAAAAAATTAAAGACTGTATACTTAAATGAGGAATAAACAAGTAATAGAATATACCTTGCATATTAGCAAGGAAACGTAGTACTTTCATTCATAGCATGGGTCAAGAACAAAAACATCTAGACCCCTTTTAGCTGTAAGATCCTCTAGGACTACCATGTTCAGGAAGAAATATGAGATATGGAAACATGTATCTGCAGGAAGATGTTTATCAACCTAATCATTGACTGGGTTGAAATATAGTCCTACTCAGAATCCATGTCCAAGCCATAGCTGAATTATTTCTGAAGTCCTCATCCCAAACTCTAGGTCTGTGTAGTAAGCAAAATTTTGGTCCCTATGATTTCACCCTCTACTGTTTTCCTGTGGTTATATAACATTATATGGCTTTGGCCGATATAATTAAGATTATGAATTGGTTAACCTTAAAATAGAGTAATTACCCCAGATTATTCAGTGGATCCAATATCATTTAAAATCTTTTAAAACCTATGTTTATTAAAAGGAGAGAAAAGCAGAGGTATTCAGTGCATGGGGAAAATTCCACACACTGTTTTTGACTTTGAAGATGGAGGGGACCACAAGCTGAAGAAAGAGGCAGCCTTTAGAAGCTGAGAACAACCCCCAGATGACAAGCTGTCAAGGAAGTATGGACCCCTCTCCTAAAGTTGCATGACATTGAATTCTGCCAACAACTTGAATGTGTCTGGAAGCTAATTCTATCCCCAGTGCCTCCAGATACCAGTCCAGGCTGGCGGACACCTTAAATTTGGCCTTGTGAGAACCTAAGCAGGCAACCTAAGAAGAGGAATGTTGGGCTCAGACTTCTGACCCAGGGAAAATGAGACAATAAGTGGGTATTATTTTAAACCGCTGGGTTTGTGGTAATTTATGACAGTATTAGAGTCTCCTTCAATGCTAACTAGATATGGATGCTTTCTACCTCTGGGTCAGCCTGCTATAGGCAGAGATCTCTGCCTTGGTCTTTACTTAATAGGATAGTCTACTCATATCTAAGTTATCCAACTATTTATTATCCAAGTCGCTGCAGTCATATTGTTGATTGATGTCACTTTATAAAAATATTTCCTGATAAAATAAACACTTGAAACTTAACCATCTCTCTCCACGAAGTACTAACTAGCATTTAGCACTAGCTAGCACTAGTCTATCTATTCTTGCTAGCTCACAATAGAATACAAAGGTAGGGCAAATTGCCCAGTAAAATGCAAATTTACAAAAGTCATAAGATTTCATAAAATTGGTGAAAGTGTTACTGTAGACCTTTCAAATGATGATCTTGCAGAATTAGATCATTTAACAATAGAGGAAGGAAGAAATCAACAAGGATGATTGGAGGATAGTAGATTCACTCTAAGTGACTTTTTTTCCTGGTACTGATGGCTAATGTTCAGTTAACCAGCACTTTATATAATGTGCCCAGTGCCCCTGGATTAAATTTTTGACTTGTGCCCTATCCAGCCATTCCAGCTTCCTGGGGAGAGGAGTCTGTCTACTATGTGGAACAAATGAGATCCTGAAACACAGGCATTCTGTGTATTTGTATGGCTTGAGTGCCAGATAAAAGGATGAAAACTTAAAATTGAATGAGGATGTTGTTCAATGGGAATAAAAAGTTGCTTTCACAAAGAATAGGAAAAGAAACTCAGATTCAGCTTTCTGCTGATTTGACCCCACCTTCAGCCCTGATTTCTAGTAGTGGGAGTGGAATAAATGAGGTTAGACTAGTGATTCTGGTTAATATTTTTTTTCAAGTAGATTTTATTTTATTTATTTGTTCTTTTGTCTATTCCATTCATTTTTCTTTTTTTTCTTTTACATTGTGGTAAGAATACTTAACATGAGATCTACCCTTCTGACAGATTTTTAAGTGCATAATAAAATATCATTTACTATAGGCACAATGTTGCACAGCAGACTTCTAGAACTTACTCATCTAGAATAACTGGAACTATATATCCAATATTGAAGTATACAATAAAGCAACTGTCTATTTCTCTTTCCCCCAACCCCAGGCAACCACAATTCTACTCTCTGTTTCTAAGCTTTTGACTGTTTTAGATGCTTCACGTAAATGGAGTCATGTAGCATTTGTCTTTCTGTGACTGGCTTATATCACTTAGTGTAATGTCCTCCAGGTCTATCCATGTTTTCATAAATGGCAGTATTTCCTTCTATTTTTAGGCTGAATAATATTCCATTGCATGTATATACCACATTGTCTTTAACAGCTTGTAGGTTGTTTTCATATCTTGGCTATTGGGAATTGTGCTGCAGTGAACATGGGAATACTGAAATAGTTTGGAGATTCTGATTTTAATTCTTTTGTAGCTATATAGTTCATCTTTTATTTCTTAAATTCTACTGCTATATGACTCATCAGATAAAATTGCTCCCTGCAAAGGTCTACTCAGCCCTGTTTTCTTCTGTTTTTCTATAGGTAGCAAGCCAAGATGGGAAGAGACAATTACAGTTCTTTTTCTCATTTTTCTTCAGTCTCACATTTACAGTGAAGCCTGAGATGCCTGGTGGCTGTCACTTGAACCTATTGATCTCATTCTCTGGAAAAGAAATGATACTAAGTGTATCTTGGGAACAGATTTAACATTGTCTCTCATATTTCTCAGATGAAGAGGAAAATTGCATCCCTATACTTACTCTGGGGACTTAAGCTGAATTAAGGTTTTCAGAAGTAGCAGGCAAACTCATCCAGAAATGCTTATCTACATGTAGGAATAAGAAAGCACCAGAAATACCCAAAGTTAGAAAGTTTCTATGTTTCTCTTTCTCTTATAGAGACTTCTCAGTTCTGAGTTCAGTGTTGACTCTTGTAATTATTTTTTTCACTCATTCACTCTTATAGATAAGCATTCAGAGAATTCTAAATAGAACTTTAAAAAAATAGTTGTACTGTGCAGTAGTTTTCTTCTATAGTGTTAATAAATGAAAATTTGTATTGGAATATAGAGACAAGAGCAAGACAAATGCATCTTACTTGAGAGTGACTAGCAATCACGAAAGAATTGAAAATGAAAAAGGGCGAAACTCAGAATATCTCTAGAGATGTTTCCTTTCACTGCCTCCTCTTCTCAGTTGTAATTTTGTCCATTTTAGATTCAATTTAATAAGGCCTTGATGTTATATGTGAAAGATGAAATTATGTTAAATACTTTTGTTAGGTCAAGTTGCTTAAGACAAGCCTTCTAGAAATGAGAGATACATACTCCCTTTGTCCTTAATGTTGATGGCAAATACAAACAAAAACTGAAAGGCTGGCAACTTGTAGTTTGCAGTATATATATTTTTTTAAGTAGATGGAAGAAATAAAGTATTTTATGACTTTTAAAAACTGAATTGAGTAGGTTTTGAGGGAAAACAGTATAATAAAAAAGTGGGGAGGATAAAAACTGCCATTATATTTGTCCTTGGATGCTTGATAGTAACCTGTAATTCTTTGTGGTATTTCTGAAGTTGTTACTAACAAGCTTATCAGAACATCAAGTCTTAGAATAATGACAGGGACTTGTCACAGGTTCCTGACAGGTTTGTGATCTTGGCCCTTACTTCCAAGCTCCTATGGAACTCAGCTGCCTTTGAGATGTGCAAAAGGAAAATTTCCTGGTATGTTAAAAAATATTTTAAGGTCTCACCTAATTTAAAAAAAAAAAAAACCATCTATATTCTGTTGGTTAGCTGTAAGTAATTTATAGATTTTATTTATTCGGTATATTCATTCATTGCTTTCACATGTTAATAACTATCCACCCACTGTTCCCTCTGAATTGCATTCTAACAAGATTATGCTCCTTTTTCTAATTTATTGAACTAGCATGGAATATATTTATATAAAAATTAGCTGCTTAAATGCTTCCTTGATGAAAAACATAGCTGTTCTAATTTTATTATGAATTTTAATCAGGGAAAAAAATGACCTTTGAAATTTTCTTTTACCTCATTTTATATTTGTGTGTGTATGTGTATGCGTGTGCTTCTCTCTTTATATGATTAGAAATCGTTGTGATTTAATTAAATTTTATATAGAAAACATGTGACTAGACAGTAAGAGTTTGTTTTGAAAGAAAAATGTTAAGGAAACAGTTAATAAATTAATATGACTAATAGAAAACCTGTTCTCTCTGACAGTACTAATTCTTATAGCACAGTGCATCTTTTTCATAATAAAATGCATTTTGGTTTGCTTTGGTTTAGAAAAAATTCTCTGAAGCTAATCCAGAAATGCCCCGTGCTTAGTTTCTTTTGATGTAAGATTCCAAGCCTTTTGGGGATCTACTGTAATTGCTGCCAGTCCAACAAGTACCTCTTCGTACCATACCCAAAATACCAACTTATGAAGATGGTTCTCTGATAAGAGGAGCCAAATTTTTGACTTGTGGCTGTTTAAAGATTATAAAAACCTGTGTGCTAGAAAAAAGGTTTCAATAAACCAGTGGCCCTCACACTTTAATGTGTAAGAGTGTAGGGGAGCTAAAACATTTTCCTTGAAGCTAATAGGATTCCTGGGTAGATTTGAAAATTAAATTGAAAAAGAGATTAACAGGAGAAGAAGCATACACATTTATTTAATATAAATTTTATGTGACATGGAAGCCTTTGTAAGGAAATGAAGACTTGAAGAAATAGTTAAGCCTGAATATTTAATGCTGTGTTTGATGAAAAGTAGACAGTTGTGGAGAAATATAATAGGGCAAAGACTATGAGGTAGTGTAGTAAACTGGGGGAAACTTTGCAAGGACTGTTCATTGAGATTCTTCTTGGTATTTCTCTGTCTTGGAGATAAGAATGTTCTTTTCTTCTGGAGATAGGAAGCCCACCTCTTATTTAAGTGTTTTATGACCTGCTTCCAGAGAGAAAGGCAAGAGGAAAGTCAGAGAGACTGTCCTTCTACCATTTTCTCAAATTCCTTCAGCTTAAAATATTCAACAAGCCAACACGCCATATTTGGGCATAGTGTGTTCACCATCTCAGACTTTCTCAAGAGGTTTCACATTCCAGCAACTGAGTTAATAGATTGTCTCATAATACATTGAACCAGTCTCTCCATCTTAAAGTTGTTAGAAAAAACTGCAAATTCAGTTTTGAGTCCAGAAGGCAGTCAGTCAAAATGATTTCTAGAAGTTGGGCTTGAAGCATCCTCAGATGGAGTGATGGCAGGTAGTAGCGATCTGAAAGATTGCCTGTAGTTCATACGTCTCTGGCAATGCCATTAAGTGTTCCAGTGAATTTTCTGAGTGGCTCATATAACATCAGGCACAATGTTGACTGTACATGAGCTATTGTGATTTTTAAAAAATTTATGTCAAGCTGTCCATCTTCAGCTTCTAGGACTTAAGGAAAGGGCAATTTAAGTTTTTAGTGATCCAAATCAGTAGGGTAGAAGAAAAATTGGAGCCCAGTAGCCAGATATTGAAGAAAACTAGAAAAATTCAAGATTCAGTCCAATTTATAGGTAGGTAACAAAACCTTAAAGACAATCAACAGTACTAGAATTAAAACCCACAGACGTGTGCTATACTTTTCCATTAAAACATAGTTTTTCTCTCTATAGTCACTCCCATTTCTGTTAAAGCTAAACAAAGTAAGACTAATTTGTTTGCAAAGTAAGTCTAGTCTCATTAAACTTGGACTGATTATTTACGTAAGTGCAGCAAGAATAGTGATTGACACGTAGGTCTTTTGAGTTTGCTCTGTTGGAACTTTTCATAATGAATTTTATATTGAACTTTCAAAAGTCTCTCAAGGCTAGGAATCCAAGACAAGCACTCACTATCAGACTTCACCTGCAATTCTTATATGAGATCGATTTTTAAAATTCTGATCATAAATTTTTAACTATGGCAAATAAGAAAAGGGAAAGCAGGTGACCTATGTATTGATAATTTTTTCAACAGGAAAATTGATTTTATATTTTTAAAAAGTGAGTAGCATGTTTTAGACAATAGGGCAGATTAGATTATTGACAAATTCTGATAAAAATGCTAGATAAAAGATAGCAAACATACCTTTACATATACTGGCAAACAGGTGAGAAAGTAAAGACACATTGAACTACATAAAGAATAAGAAAAATGATGATGTCTCCTGTTTATCAGAAGACATCATTAAGAGATTGATAAGGCTAGACATAGAAGGGGAGAAAATATTTTACAACATAAATAACCAAAAAAAGTATTTATATCCAGAATATAAAAAAGTTTTTTTTACAAAACAATACAAGTTTTCAAAACAAGGATAGTTGAACCAATAATAAAATGGGAAAGAGGCTTGATATTTTTTCTCCACAGATAATGTCCAAATATCCAATGAGGATATGACTCAATGTGTTTTTTTTGCATGAACAGGAACATGTAATGAAATATCAGCATACGCTTCCCAGAATAGTAAAATTAAAAAAATCGATAATGGCTAGGATAAAATAGCTGGAATTCTCATATGTTTGATTTGCTGGTGGTATGCCTTACCACAATTAGTATGAAAAACTGTATGAGTATTTACTGACCTTGTGCATATGTAAATCCTATGATCCAGAAATTTCATTTTAAAATACACTCCATAGAAATGCGTACACGTAAACATGAGAAGACATACAAATGAACAGTCAGAGCAGCTTTATTTATCAAAACAGAATGAATACATAAATTGTACTATAGCATTGTTGGGGAGGAAAAACTTTTTTTCTACTCTTTTAGTTTTAGTAATTGGGTGCCTATAAATTAAACTGACAAAAAACAGATTAGCAAGAGACAAGAAAGATTTGTATTCACATATTATAAGTGGGAGTTCACAGAAAAATGTGACTCAAAGAAGTGTTTAGAATTTGGGGCTCATACGTTATCCTAATAGGGAAGTATAGGAGAGAAATTGCACTTATGAGAAAACAAATGGCATTTAGCAAATATAAATGAGCCCTTAAGAGAATAGATAAGAAATATAATAATTTTCTGACAACGTTTTTTAGGTGATTTCTTATCCAAAACTGTGTCTGGTGATAGGATTCAAATTATTCCTTGTTGCTCAGGGAGATTTATGATAGTCAAATTCTTTTAGGAGGCTCTGCTTTTAGGCAGATAAGGAGAGTAAAGAAATAAGAAAAAATTCTTCACAATGATATATTCTGTATCCCTTCAGTATTTATACAATTAAAATAAATAAGCTATTTTTACTCAGAAAGATAATGTTGAATGAAATAACCTAGATAAAAAAGGATGTATATAGTGTGGTGAATATATATTTATAAAGTTCAGAAACAGACAGAGTAATCTATAGTATTAGAAGTCAGTATAGTAGTGGTTTTCCTTTGGGAGTTAGTGATAGGAAGGGATAAGTGGGTGTTCTTTTGGGATACTGGTAGTCTTTATATTGATCTGGGTACTGGTTATATGTGTGTTTTCATTTTGAGATGTTCATTGAGCAATACACATAATTAATGCACTCTTCTGTCTGTATCTTAAAGTATAAAAATTATTACCAGAAAATGGGATAGTTAAATTTATTAATGTTACTTGTAATACTGCTATTTTTGACATGTAAGTAATGTTTTTGTTTTTAGGGAAGCATACTTAGGTTTTAAGGATAGTATGTCGGTATGTTTTTTAACTAATTTTTAAAATATACTGCATCAGTAATAACAGTATATTTTAAAACGTTATGAGTAAGGATTAAATAAATGTCTTCAATAAAAAAGAAAAATTATTAACAATTTTATATACCATATTATAAATTTTTACAAAATGGACATTGTCTAATAAAATAGTGCATATCAAATTGATTAAAAAAGAAAGATTAAAATCATCCTATGATCATTAAGAAATTTAATCAATAGTTAAATATAAATATACACAAAAAAGTCACTATCAGATTATTTTAAAGAAGAGTTTTACCAGTCATTCCAAAACAGATAATTCTAATCTTACAAAAACAATTCCAGGGAATGAAACAAAGAAATATTCTTAAAATCATTTTATTGAGCTAATATAATCTTTATATCAAAACTAGATAAAGGAATTAAAAATAAAAAATGTGGAGAATATTATGATAATTGATGAAAAATTCTGAAAAAAAGTAAATGGCAAAATCTAACAAAATGCATGCATGCATGCATACATACATACATACATACACATATATATGTACACACATGCATGCATACATCAAGACCAAGTTAGGTATATCCAAGAAATTGAGGAGGGTTTAACAAAGCATCTTTAATTTAGACATCTTCATAGAAACATTCAATAAAATTTAACATCCATTTATGCTTAAAAACATGTTAGAAACAGCAACAAATCTTTATAGTATACTAGAAATAGAAAAGAAGCTTCTTATCTTGATAAAGGTTATCAAGGTTATCTACTAAAACCTACAGCAAAATACTTTATTGACAATGAAATCATATAATCATTTTCTGTAAATTAGAAATAAATCTACAACACCTGCTATCATTGGTTCTACTCATTTTTGGAGGTCCTAGTCACCACATGAAGATAAGAAAAATACATAAAAAGTATAGGATTAGATTGGTAGAAACAAGACTGTCATTATATATGGAGATGTTATTTACATAGAAAACTCAAAAGAATCTGCCAAATATTAAAACTGATAAGGGAGTTCATCAGAGTTACTGGTTTTAGGATTAATATACAGAACACAATACATTCCTAAAGCCAGCAACAAATATTTAGAAAACATATTAAAACATATTTAAATTAGTTACTAAAATTATAAGATACCTAGATTTAAATTAATGAAAGTTGTGTGAAGCTTTTATGGATGCAGTAATAAGACTTCTGAAACATGTTAAAGAAATAATACCATTTATTATCATAAATATGTCAGTTATCCCCCAATTGATCTATTATTTTTTTTCTGAAATCTCAATCAAAATATTAAAAGATGTTTTTGTGTAAAACAAATTGATTCTAAACATATTTTAATGAGGGAAAAACAAGCATAGTCAAACAATTTTGAAGAACAAGGGGGAGACTTAACTTAGACGATAACAGTATTTATATGGCTGTAGTTATTATGTTAGGATGACATTGGTGCCATAGAATACAGTTCATTAACAGACTTTGATATACATGGGAATTTATTAAATGAAGAAATGAAATTGCAATTAGTGGAGAAAGTATAAGTTATTCAATAAATGTATGCTCATATTGGAAAAATTATTTTATTATCTCACATGATATATAAATATCAATTCCAAGTGCATTAGATTTGAAGTGTAAAAAATAGTACTTAATGCAATTGGTATATTGAAAAAAACATGTCATGTTTTCATAAAGCAATTCTATTTTTTTCTTAAAGCTGTTCCTACAAATATACTTCATAGGCTATTTTCTCCTTATCTTCTTGAGTTAAAAACTTGTCTAGTGTCTAAATAAAAGTTGAAGCTTCTCCTCTCTCCAAGCTTATGCAAACTGAAGGAAAGAAACTAAGAAACAGAATATGGTTGTTTTTTTTCTCTTGATTCAGGTACTCTCTAATGTCACCAATTGTCCCATTTGTCTGGGATGTGTTCTAAGGGGGTTCCTGGTACACGGGAGTTCTAGTTTTAAAATGAGTAACTTAATGGGGAGGTAGATGGGGTAAAAAGGGTCAAATATGTGGTGACAGAAAGAAATCTAACTATGGGAGGTGAACACACAATGTAAATATACATATGCCTTACTGTTAAAATGTATAGGTGAAACTTGTTGGATTTCATAAACCAATGTCACCATTAAACAAATACATTTAAAAAATCAATATTAAAAAATAAATAAAATAAAACGAGTAAACTTTACTTCCCTCTTTCACCTTCCTCTCCACTTACTTGCTGTGGCTTCTTACTCTTCAGAGTACAACTGGGAGTTGGAAGAAGGGATGAAGGATTTGGATGAGAGGGAACGTTTCCCTTGGCTGCCTAATTCTGACATCGAGTTTCCGTTGGACACAACATGTGTTTAATGATGCTTAGTGGTTTCATTGGTGAAATGAGATTCCCATTCCACATTGCTAGAAATTTCTCATCTACATATTCCCTGTGGCCATTTATGACTCTCAACTTAGCCTCCAGTACCTTGTGATCTATATTCACTCAGACTCTCTGTTGCAGTCCCAATGTCTTTTCAGCTTGCCTTTTTAAAGTATAATTCTTTTAAGATCCTTCAAATTAGCTTTGCCTTTTTTTCACTGTGGTGGCTTTCAGTTATAACTAGTCTCCCTCACTCTCTTTTTTGGTAGTAGTATTAAAAAAAAAAAACTCAAAATTTTTGAATAGAGATTTCTCACAAGAATATTAAATGCATTAATGTTCCATTTGTTAAAACAATGAAAACTTTGTCCTTTTGAGAAAGATGTACCTAAGAATAATTAGTTAACAGGTGTAATATATAATTTCTTCTTATCCCCAAGAGAATGGAAAATATGTTCTTAAATGTGTGGTGAATGTTAAGGAGACTTTAGTTTTGTAAAGGAGAATTTAAATGGTCAAAAGTCTTTTGGAACACATATTTACCTCATGGGGTTGCAAAAATTAGAAATAAGAATAGTGAAGATAACCTGGCACATCGTGAATGCTCTGTCACTTATTATTAATTCTAAAATCCTTCCTTCAGGGTACTTTCTCACTGACTTCAGTATCTAGGACTGAAAGACCTATTAATTTGAAAGACAATTAATTTTAGCTTCTTATAAAATTCAGCCTTTAATTCACATTCTTTCATTTTTCTAGTCATGAAAGTAGTTGATTAGGAATATCAGACATTATGTTAGATATACAACTCTACTACACTTTTGCCAAAATTTCTACATGATTTTGGCTTTTTACTCAGTTCAGATTGGGAGCATCAGTCTCGTTAGGTGGATCAAAGAGATCTGACATGGGATATCAAAATTTTTCTATGCATACTGTCTCATGATAAGATCTATCTATATATATATCATGGTTTTATTTAAAACAAAAATGCAATTTTGCTCAAGGTAAGCAGCCATTGATTGAATTAGAAAACTGAACATAAAACCAAACAATTTTTGCTTTTCTCTCCCTTTTCTCCTCCAAGAAAGAAAACTGATGGTAGAGAATGCTTTAAAACTGACATGTCTGTCTGATGGCCAAATCTTAGATTTACTGTTGTGAAAAATGAGACATGAGTACAGTGAGATGATGTTGAAGGCAAGTTCAATGCATTTGTAATAGCACTCTGGGGGATGAGGGGTGAGTTTGTGACCACTGGCTTTGAAGGCTTGTGCAGTAAACCTTTAGCAGAGACCACTGCTCTCTTTAGCCTGCGTTCTGTCTCATGCTGACAGACCCACCATATAGCCATAGATCTATGAGTATCATGTGGGGTAGGGCTTAGACTATAGGTTTTGAGATCAGTCTGGTCTGTGTTTGATTTCTGATTTGGACACTCTCTAACTGGAGGTGATAAACATAGGTGACGGTTTTTAAAAACTTGGTGATGGAAGCCTAAAAAAACTTAAAATTGTAGAGGAATATTAATATAAGAGCTTGAGCATGTTTATAACTTAAAGATCAGGAGACTTTAAAGAGGGATCAGGAGAAATATTATTTTAGTTAATGTTTTCTCATGTGAAAAATAGATGTAACGCAGATCTCATTAAGGTTGATATAAGAATTAAATGGGATTATTATATATGTATTATATAAATGTATATGTGTATATGGATATGAGTATATGCATAGGTATATACATATATACACCATATAATGTATATTTATATATTAGTATACATATATAAAATATAATATATGTATATTTATGTATATATGTAAAACATCGATATATCAAAGGATAGGTGCTCAGTACCTTAGTACCTAATGTTTGTACTCAATAAATCATATCTGGAAACAAAACTGGAAGCATTTCTGAGTTTATGAGATAAAATTGGGTGGTTAAGTCCAGTTAAAATGAGATTACTAGCAGTCATTCTCAATTAGGATTCCTTATTTTAACCACAGAAAGTTACTTGAGTGAATATTTCCTCAATTTTTACATGAATATCACACAACTAGTGTCATTTTAGATGCTGAAAAGTTAATTCATAACATGTAATGTTTGTTCACTTTAGGATGTTAGGGCTTAATTAACTTGCAAAGCTAGTTGAGACAATTTTGTTAAATTCATCTGACAGAACATGCGTAGATATAGAAATGTTAACTTTTGCTCCATCATATTGTACTGAAGCCCAGCCTTAGAATGCTCCTGAGGAACCAATCTATGAGATGATTTAAAAAGTATATACAAAGACAGCAGCGATCTATACTTAATTACATATTTTTGTAATCAAGTCTCTTTATTTATGGAGGCGCAATTATATGTGTTATATTAAAAAAAAAAAACACTCAGGAAGCTTTATAGTGTTTAAAGGCAAGGCTTCAACCTCAGACAGATGTAAGTTCTTATCCCAGCCCTACCACTTAACTGTGTATATGGACCTGGGGATGTGAGGTAAGTGATCTGACTCTTAGTTCTCTCATGCATAAAATCGAAATATTCATTGTATCATCGTTAATATTAAGTGAGATGATACATATAAAGTATTTAGAAACAAGCACTGGCACAGGATCTAGAAATTTAGCAAATATTTATCAAAACTTGGTAGGAAGTATCTCTTCCAGACTGTGTAAATAATAATTTACTCTGCCAAATCTCTGACCGTTATATTTTTAACTCATTTATTCTCCAGAAGGGAACAATTGGAAGGTTAGAATATATAAGACTTTACTTACTGGATGCATACACAAAGTTGCTTTAGTGCCTCCTTTTGTCCCTAACAAATGCTAATTGTATTGACATTCGGTTGGCATGACTTTCCTTTTCTTAGTGTTATCCTATCTTGGCAATTTGCTGTGTCATTTCATTATATTCATGACTTGAAAGAGGAACGTAGTTCTCAAGCCTGAAGTGGTTTATCGATCTTAAAAGATGAGGTAATTCACTGTCTGACATAATTCAAGCCTCCAAAGAACAAAAGTCTCAGCTATGTTTTTCTCATGAAACAGCCCAAATGGAAGTATCAAAATCCTGGCCCTTCCTTAGCATCCTCAGAGTAATTTATTCAGGTCAAAATCTATCCTTAAATTTATTTTGAATTATTCTCATCACATATCTGCCTAAGCAACAGTAAGATTCTTCCATAACACTAGTAATTATTTCTAATTTTCCTAATAATGTTATCTAAATCTGATACATTCCTCATTGTATCTCCTATGGTATAATTAATGTCAAGAGTGGGAGATTTTGTATATATTAAATATCTTCTTAAAGATTATACCCTGGAAATGTGAGGGAAGTCTTTGTGGTAACAAGATATCATCCAAATTTGGGATTATCTTAGAGTGACCAAACGGTAAAAGGACTCCCATGTATTCTAAATCATCCAGAGTGAACCAGATTATCATTTTGTTTCAGAAACATCAGGATGAATATGGTTCAGACAGGCAGCTATTGAATAGAATATTGAATCTCTTTATTAATTCTGTTTGGAGGAGATCATCAGAAAAGATATGATTAGTTTTACTTTAAGTGATCTCAGCCTTCAAGTATTTTCTCCATAATAGTGCTTTGGGTAGAGAGAATTTTATGTTGGAGAAGCTAATAAAATAGCTTTTTGAGTTCTTGCTACCTGCCACTCACCATTTTAGGAAATTTACAAGTATTATCTTATTTTATTCTTCCAGAGGATTTTATGTATTATCCTTATTTTATTGATAAGGAAGCTAACAAAGAGGTTATGTAGCTCGTCTAATATCACGCAGGTGAGAAGTGGCAAAACAGAGAGCTGAGCTTATACAGAGTGGATCCAACAATCTTTCTTGACAACTATGCTATACTGACTCATCTTACAACAACATCCAACTGGAAGCAAGCAAGGAAGTGTTCATTAAAAAAGGCTTGTTTGGGTTGTAAGTAAGAATAAATACTATTTTGACAGGAGCAGGTGGCAGGGTAAAAGAAAGCAGCATTTTGAGCTCATGAAACCACATGAGAAAATACACAATGGAAAAATGCAGAGCATATTCAGAAAGAAAATAGAGGTTTATTTTTACGTGTGTGTGTGTGTGTGTGTGTGTGTGTGAGAGAGAGAGAGAGAGAGAAGAGACAGAGATAGAGACAGAGACAGAGAGACAAAGACAGAGAAACTGAGAGAGAATGAATTATATAAAACAAAACACTAAAACAGATTCCGTAATGAGATGGATCTAGAGAGCCAAAGTAGTTAGAGAACATCATCATCATTATCACAACTTGGGACTGGTAGGCAGTAGAGCCTATTCTAGGATGACATGCATGACATGGTTTCTTCTTCTTTTTTTTTTTTTAATCTTAATTAAAAGATGTCACAAGATTTTCAGTATATGGTTCTGTTTAATTTCTCATATTGATCATCTTAGCCCTCCAACATTTGATCTCTTGTTTATTCTGACTATACACCCTAAGCCCTCTCTTGTCTAGGAGAGGATATTTAAAGGGTAAGTCAGTGCCTTTCTCTGTTCTTACTAACAGATGTTAGAAAGTAGTTCGGGTGAGGAGAAAGAACTCATAACCAGCTGTTTCATAGCTGTAATTACTACCTTAATAAATGAATCATTTCCTTTGGCTGGCACTAATTGGGGTCTGAACACAGCATTCTGTGGATTGGCAGTTCTGGAAGCATTCCCCTGTCTGCTGATGCTTTAACATGGAGGTTTGAGAAATCAGGCATGTAACAAAAATGGTCCTGACCGTATATAAATGCAAGTTTGGCGACTGGTGGTGAGCTCATATGAAAAAGAAGTCAAGTTCTTGGTAATGTAGTTTGCTTTACTTATAGGTTGTAGCTTAGAATATAAAAATCAAACTATAAAACATAATCTACTGTACAATGTGCTAATTAACCAGCTGGGTCAGCATTTACAGACTTAATTTTACATATTTCCTTGAGGTCCTAATCTAGTTTGGTGACTCAGAGCTCTATCTCCCTCCTGCTGGATCTTAATAGTCATGGCCCCTGTCCCCCACCTCCCACCTCAGGATGTCAGAGAACTCATCTTTGTCTTTTTTGTTAGATGATATCCTTTCCCACATAGAAGACCCTGTGTGGATATGAATATTAGACATTGTGTTATAAAAGTTCAGATTTTTCTACTTCCACTTGCATAGCTTTTTCTCTGTTGTGATTGATGCTTATATTATGCTCATGTTGTGCTCAAATATAATGAATTATGTTTCAGAACAATCATTCAAGGTGAAATAGAGAAGATAGAAACAAGTAGTAATAAGGGCTGGGTTGAAAATGAGAACATAGGTCTAGCAAAAGGCAAAGGTGAAGTAGGAAATCAATTATCTGCCAGCTTGTTCACAGTTAGAGCAGTGGGAGATGTAAAGAAGGGGAACAAATAACAAAAATCAGTTGTCTTCCACTTTGAGTTTACAAACCAATCCAGCTAAGGAGACAAGTAGAACAGTACAAACAATAAAAAATCTTAAAATAACTTTTTTTGGTGATAAAGATAATATATACTTGATATAGGAAATTTATAAACTCTAAAAGAAAAAAACCTGGATATCACCATTGCGAACATTGCAGTGTATTTCTTTATAGTCTTTTTCTGCTCAAAATTTTTTCTACTTTCTTGAAATCATTCTGTGTGTAATTTTATATTCTTTTTCCCTTAGCATTATACAATAAACATTTTCTTAAGTCAATATACATTTTTAAAAAACATCTGCATAACTTTTATTAATTTTTTTATTAACAAAATTTACACTTATAGAAAAATTTAGAGAATAAAGGCAATAAAAGCTATTGATGTGATTGGTAGTGTGTGTACACATTTATACTAATTCTATAATGTTTATGTATACCAAGTATTTGATCACATAATGATTATTTTGCAATATGTTTTTTATTGCTTAGAAATAAATTATGAATATCTTTACTTGTACACACAAACAGATAAGAAGATGCACATTTTAATTAAATACATAGTATTCCATTATGTGGGTATGTATACTTGATTTGATCAATTTTTTAGTATTAAACTTTTGTGTTGCTTACAAATGTTTGCTTTCACATATAATCGTGCAGTAAAAATCTCTATGAATATTCATCATCCGTTAGTTATTTTTAAAAATACGTTTTTGGAATCCATAAATTCATGCTAATTAACAGAATTTGTGCCAATCTCATGCTGCATTTGACAGTAAGTGGGATGATTTTTGAAACCATATCTAATTTAATAGGCAGGTGTTATTAGTTTTAATTTTTATTTCTTTCATATTGTTGATATTTGATACTTTTCACACAGTTTTGCATATTAGTATATTAGTATTTATTTTGTAAATGATCTATTTTTATTTTTATATTGATAAGTCACTTAAAATTTAATTTTAAATTAAATTTAATAATTAAAAAAATTTAATTTATAATTGTTATTTTATTGACTATTTGTTATCATATGTATTTAGCATGATGCAGAAAGGGACTTTTTCTGTTGCCTCTAAATTTTGGTTAAAGTCTCAAAGCTGAAGATGATGGGGAAAAGTACCATCATTTTTTTATCTTTCAGATCTGAGCTTTTCAGAGACTCATTACCACCACCGACAGCCAGAGATTCATTTTTGATTTATTAGGATAGAATACTTTGAAAGAGACTTGCTAGAAATAGAGAAAACTATGTTATATTCCTCTCCTTCCAATTTTAAAGCTGAATGAAGGTAATACCAAGAGGGCTTGACTGCATCCTAGAGTTTGTGGGGCACAGATAATGGAAAAGTCTAGAGGTGGGAGGTAGACTGGAGAAGACTAGGGATGTAGAACCAATAGAGAGGGTGGTGAGAGAGTATGGCAGTAATCTAGAGTTAGGCAAGCTGATTTGGAACATTTCCTTAGAGCCAAATGGTAGCTGACAATAAGTCATCTTGTGAGGATCTCTCATTGTTGACTCTTTCAGCTCTTTCATAAACCAGAACCAGTCAGAAAACCTGTCATCTCTAGAACCCAACTGCCTCCTCCAAGGTTACCACTGTAGTCCAAGGCACCATCTCCTCTAGTTCTAACTGGATTCTCATTGTATGTTTGCCTTCCCTCCTCCCCTCAACTAGTTTCACCATAGCAGAGTGGTTCTTTTAATATTTAACTTGGATCATGTTATGGCTTTGTTCAATATCTTATTTCCAGTGGCTTCATGTCTTACTCAGAGTAAAAGCTTAAGTTTTAAAAATGGCCTGTAAGGTCCTGTGTCATCTGTCTCCCCCATTTATTCCTTTTTGAGTTCATTTCCTACCTCTATTCCTCTTCTCATTGTGTTATATACATGGGACTTCCTAGTATGTTTTCTTCTAGCTTGTGAAATGTGTACACACCCCAGGGACTTTGTACTTAACAGTTTTCTCTGCTTAGAACATATGTCCCTAACGTGCATCTACTTCCTCCCTACTTTATTTAGGCGGAATCTCTGAAGCCTTTTTTCAGAAAGACTTTTATATATTAATATTGCCTTCAATCACCCCATATTCCTGAATTCCATATTATTTTTCTTTCAGGCATTTACCATTTGACATATTTTTGCATGCTTATTTCTTTACTGTTACAGTCTGCCACTAGGATGTAAGCTGTTAGAGAACAGTGAGATTGTCTTGTGTTGTTACCACCACAGCCTACTATGAAGCAGGACACAGAGAAGACATTCAATAAATATGTGTTAAATAAATGATAAATAAACTCTGATTCAGAAGCAATCTTTTTATAGTTCAAAGATGTTTTTTTTTTCCTTTTCTTTGTTGTGTTACTTTTTAGTCATTTAGGATAAATAAATTTGCATCGTCAAAAACCTATTTATGGTAAGTAGGTATTCTCATGGCTAAAATAACCGGTATATGTGTATCCTTTGGATATATAGCCACTGTACTCATTAACCTCAATTTAGTTAATACCATATCATGTGAAATTATTTTGTACCCTGTCACAATGTATTATTGCAATTTGAAAAGCTTACTTGTAGAGAGGTGTCTTAGTTTCCTAAGTTTAGTTTCTGCTGTAAAAAAATACCATACATGTACTGGCCTAAAAACAGCACACATTTGTTATCTTACAGCTTTGGAGGTCGGATGTCCAACACAGGCCTCATGGGCTAAAATTATGGCATTAGAAGGCTGGTTCTTTCTGGAAGCTCTAGAGTAAAACCTGTTTCCTTGGCTTTCCAGTGTCTGGAGACCTCCTGCCTTCTTGGTTCATGGTTCATTCTTTCATCTGCAAAGCCAGGAAGATGGCATCTCTGACTCAGCTAGGAATATTTTTCTACTTTTTCATGTTGTTAGTTTGGTTCACCCAGATGATCTACCCAGCTCAAGCTCCTTAACCTTAATCAAATCTGCAAAGTCCCTTTTGCCACACAAGGTAACATATGCACAGATTCTATGGTTTAGAGTGTCTATTTTAGTGAGTGGAAACCTCATCCAGACTACCACAGAAGGAACAAAAACATTGCTGTCTTTCATGCTTGTTTCTGCTGACCCCTAAGAATAACATCTTATTTCTCTCTCTGTTTTTCAAAACAACTTTCTTAAAAGAATGATAATGATCCGTTCCCTTCATTTTTTTATCTCACTTGCACTCTTGGATCTCTTGTAATTAATATAACTTCGAATCCTACTGACATAGTAAAAATGTTCTCTTCAAGCCCAACATGGACCACCTGATCACCAAACTTGCTGATCTTTTTCCTGTGCGTGTTAGAAAGTGCCTGAGAAAGTAGTGGAAAATTAGATAGTTCCTGTAACAATCAGGAAGGATGGAGCCCAACGGATTAGGTCAGAATATGGAACCCAGCTTCTGTTCCCTGTCAGATGAACTTGCTTCCTGGCCTCTTAATGACCCACTCCTTCACTCATGTATGAGTGAGGCTTGCTTTCCTGATCATTTCTTTCTCTTCCTTGGGTTTGGAATTCTCTAGCTTCATTTTCTTTCTTCTGAAGTTTGGCTTTTCTTTTGTCGTGTTCTCTCTGTGACACCCACCCATCTTTATACTTGCTTTAATATAAAAATCTTAGCTGCCTGGTCTTCCTATTTGGACTTCTGAACTAGGAGTTTCCTTTGTGTGGGGAATAATGCTGAGGGCAACAGCTTTCCCTAAAGTTACTTAAGTGTTTCCTTTGTTACGTAGTCTCTCTTTTTATTCTGTCTGACCCCACTGAAGACCCTGAATAAAAGCATCGATTCAAGGCGTTGCTCTGAAGAGACTTTCTATTGGGCAGTTATGGTTGCTGGCCCAGTTCTGAGTGAGGGCGACCTCTGGTGGACACAGCTCATCCTTTTTTCTTGTCATATGTTATTGTAGTTTCGGTGTGTGTGTGTGTGTGTGTGTGTGTGTGTGTGTGTGTTTAAATTTTACATAACATAAAATTTACTGTCTTAACCATTTTTAAGAGTATAGTTCAGTAGTATTAATTACAGTCACACTGCTATGCAACCAATCTTCAGAACTCTTTTCATAATACTAAACTAAAACTCTATACCTATTAAAAACTAACCCCAGTACCCCTCCCTCCAGTCCTTGGTCCACCACCATTGTTACTTTCTGTCTCTAGGAATTTGACTTCTCTAGTTTCCTCACGTTAGTGGAATTATATAGTATTTGTCTTTTTGTGATTGGCTTATTTCACTTAGCATAATGTCCTCAGGATTCATCCATGCTACAGCATGTATCAGAATTTCCTTCCTTTTAAGGCTAAATTATATTACATTGCATGTGTCTACCACATTTTTTTTATCCATTCATCTGTTGATAGACCCCTGGCTTGCTTCCAACTTTTAGATATTGTAAATAATGCTTCTATGAACATGGAGTGTGTGTGTGTGTGTGTGTGTGTGTGTAAATAAAATCTTTGAGACCCTGCTTTCAATTCTTTTGTGTATATACCTAAAGTGGAATTGCTGGATCATATGGTAATTCTATTTTTACATTTTGGAGGAACCTCTGTACTGTGTTTTCTACAGCTGCTGCATCATTTTACATTCCCACTAACAATGCACAGGGTTTCAGTTTCTCCATGTATCACCAACATTTGTTGTTTTCAGTAATAGTTATCCTGTTAGGTATAAGTGGTATCTTATTATGGTTTTGTCCTTGCTGTTTTTTCACCATCGTTTAATAATCAACTATATGCCAGGCATTGTACAAAGTACTTTACCTAAGCTAGTTTATTTAATCCTCACTGCAGTCCTATGAATTAGGCATTGTTTCTCTCAATTTACTCTTAAGGAAATGGAGGCTCAGAGAATATAAGTGTTTCTTGGAATATTAGATATTGATAGAAATGGGACTTGAACCCTGGTCTGTTTGTGTGAGGTACATACTTTGAATGGTGATGCTCCCTCAGACCCTGTGTGCCTGATTTATTTTAGGTTTCTATTGCATTCAATTGTAAAATTCTTGAAATTATCTCTACTTTTAAAATTTCTGTCACTAAGAACTCTGTCTGTTGCTCTCAAAGCTAGTGCAGGGATGAGAAGGAGGTCAAATTCTCAGTATTCTATGGACCAACACTTTTGGATTTTATTATTTCTTTTCTTCACTTATCGAACACATATATATTGAGTGCCTATATGATGTATTAGATCTGGCAGAATAGACTAGTTCATTGCTTTGATGGACTTTCTTCACCCCCACCCCCAGCTTTATTGAAGTATGAATAAAATTTACATATATTTAAGGTATTCAATATAATGTTTATGTATATTATGTTAAGCTAATTAATATATCTATCACCTCACATAGCTATTTTTCTTTTTTTTTTTTGTGGTGAGAACATGAGATATACTCTCAGCAAACTTTAAGTATATAATATATTATTATCATATAGTTACCACGCTATATATTAGGTCTCCAAAACTTATTCATCTTATAACTGAAAGTTTGTTCCCTTTGACCAAAATCTCCCTTCTCTACCTCCAGGCCCTGGCAACCACCATATTCTACTCTCCGTTACTATGAATTTGACTCTTTTTAGATTCCACGTATAAGTGAGATTATGCAGTATTTGTCTTTTTTATGTCTGGCTTATTTCACTCAGCATAATATCCCCTAGATTTATTAATGTTGTTACAAATGGCAATATTTTCTTACTTCTTAAGGTTGAGTAAAATAATCTAGATAATAACTTGTTGATACCCCTCATGATGCTGTGCAAAGAAATTGCTTGGTCAGAAACCACTGAGGATGCTATAATGTCTTTGAATGCCGTACAGGGCTGGACAAGGAGGAAGGGGGAAATAGTTAAGAGTACAAACTTGCAACTAGAAGGTGAATAAGGTCTGGACATCTAATGCACAGAATACTTATTATTCAACAACATTGCATTATAAATTTCAAAGTTGCCAAAAGACTAGATCTTAATTGTTCTCAACAATCAAAAGAAATGATAATTATATGTTATGATAGAGGTGTTAGCTAATGCCCTGGTTGTAATTACATTGCATATAAATATATCAAATTAACATATTGTACACATTACACTTACACAGTGATATGTCGACTAGTAAAAGAAGCAGAGGAATTCAGTGATTTGGATCTTAATCATTTTTATTTAAAAGCCAAGGTAATTAAACAATACTAGTGTTATCATTGGTAAAGCAACAACCACTCAGAGAAAGGTGAGGGGAAACAGCCATTGTGGTCAGAGGGTGTCCTGGCCTATGTCTTGCTCTGAACATGGTAATACAGTAGCCTGAGAATTTTCTATTTTCTGTTGTGAACATCACAGTCTGCTTTTCATTTTCTCAAATCTGTTCCTTTCCCTCTATTTCCTCACCTCTCATTCACATCTGAACTTAGTCCCTCATGTCTGGACAATTCGAGTAGCCACCTCACTTACTCCCCTGCCCCTGCCTCTCTCACTCTGCCTGCTCCACTCTCTCCTTCACATCACTGCTGAATCAATGAACACTACTCTGCCCTTGCTACTCCTCTGCTTAAAATAATTCCATAAATTTTTCTTGTTTACAAAAAAAAAAAAGTTCACACTCTTTATTCTGGTATTCAAGGAAGCCCACACTCTGTTTTTAGTCTACCACTTTAAACCTCTTTTCCAGGCCTCCTTTTTATGGGGGGGGGGAATTGTCTTTATTTGGAATATATTTACATTCTATTCTTTATGCCAGTGATTGCTTGAGAGGCATTTTAAAAATATATTTTCTTGGGCCTTAGAATAGACTTACTAAATCCAAACCTTGAATTAGTGGGGGGTAGGGTAACAATTTCATTTTCTTAGGGGGATTGCGATGTAAGTTGTTAATGGACCACATTTTGAAGAACACTGTTTTATGGCTTTGTTCATGCTGTTCCCTCTCTCTGGAAGACCCTTTAATTATCTGTGTTGACTACCCTTTTAAAGCCTGGTCAACAAATCTGTCCCTAATGGCCTAAGTTTAGAGTCATTCTAAGTGTGAACTCTTAGAGCATTCATTGCATGTATCATATCATTCTTTTACTATTTTATCCATTAGTCTTTATAAGATTTTTGAAGGCAGGGGTCTTGCTTAGACTTCTTTCTGTCTCCTATAACATAAATGGGAAGCTGTTATAAATAGTAGGTATTCAGTGAATTTTTTTAAATTAAATTTATTGGGGTGACATTGGTTAAGAAAATTATATAGGTTTCAAGTGTACAATTCAATAATGCAATATATTGCATTGTGTGTTTACCACCCGAAGTCAAATTTCTGTGAATATTTAATTCACAAGGAAAAACAATATGGTCCACTCATATTATTAAATCTGGATATAAAAACTAATTTTAAATCAGTGGAATAGACTTTCCCCAGTACCAGTCTTCACTGTAAATTAATAATTTCTGTATTATATTTAGTTAACTACAATTATAAGTTCATAATTATAAATTTTAAAAAATTATTGAACTATGTTGAATATAAAAATATAATATATATATATTTATATAAGCAAAGCAAATATAAAAATATATATATATATATTTATTTATATATATATATATATATATATATATAAAATCTTCCTATACACACACATATACAGAAAGAGAGAGAGAAGAGAATTTACCTTATTTTAATCTATGTACATTTTCGTTATAAATATAAAAAATCGTAGGCGATAAGATTCTCATTGGTTGAAAAAATTGTTATATTGAAAGTTTTGTTACAAAAATAGGCAGTTTACAAACTTTTTAGACAGTTTGTCCAAGAAATCTTATGTTTTAGGACTTCAATCTGGTTGATTAAAAAAATTATATTTTTAAAGGTTTTTAAAAATCCTGTCCCCTACTGTTTCTAGTTTAATCTTAGCAGCTTGGATATATAAAAAGTTTCCCTTTTCTCTTGAAGAGGCATGGAACTCTAAACACAGTTGCCTTTGAGGCAATTCCCTTTTCTTTAAATATAAATACCACCTCTGCTACTGAACAAAGTATAAAATGTAATCATCCACAAGCCTCATTTCTTATTTTCATGCCTTTGAATCTACAACACAGTTACCTTACATTTGCTACCAGTGTGCCACAGTAGATGTGCTTTTATTAACATTTTTTCTTCTGAAGAAAATATATCTAACTTTCACTGTGGTCATGAACCTGTTTGCTTCAAATTGCCCCTTGGTCCTTGAATCTCAGTGAGGCTATAGAATTGGTTCTCCTTGAGGGTTTGAGAGGCAGTTCAGCTAATTACAGTTCTGAGTGCTGTCTAGATGATTGGGAGCTTTGTGTTTATGATCTTATTCATGCACACCTCCTGGACTCTATTTTCTAAGGTGCAAAGGGCTGAAAGGGTATGATGCTAACAATGTAATCATTACCTGACTTGCACATTTAGACCTTGTACTTAAAGCACAGAACATGGAGGAAACGCTATTGGTCTTTATTGATAAACTTAGCAATAATTTCTGTTAGGTGTTTTTGCTGGTTTTGAGAATAGATTTCTCTAACATGCTCTTTTCTGTCAGAGGGTAAATATGCTTTGTGTTAACATACTGCCATGAGTTACAGAGGAAACAGGCAATCTCCAGGATAACTGGAAGTGGTAGAGCACACTCACTCTGCTCTTTTCAACACAGTATGCTTGCATAAACCCAGTGCCTCCAGTGGCACCAGGTTATTGCCCCCAAGACCTCCTTCCTTCTCTTCATTGATTATCTGTGAAACATGTGTGAATGGATGAGAGAATAAACATTTAGATATAAAGAAATATTTGTTTCCATGATCAAATAGTTTGTGCATGATTGAATCAGTGACCTTCAGACCACCAGATTAAACAACTTGTAGTATAAGCAAATAGAGGGATCTTTGCATGTTGACAGTGAACTTGTGAGAACAGAGAGAAAAGAGGTATCAATGAAGCATGAAGGACATTATCAGTGTAACTCAACCTTAATGGGGACTAAGGTCTGAGAAAAGTCTAAAAAAATGTTCAGTGTTGTAAAGGACATCATAGGTGTCTAGTCTTGTGATTCTCAACTATGGCTGCATAAAAATTATATAGACATTTTCATATTGACTTCTTATTGAAATATAACATGTACAAACCATAAATGTTTAGACGAATTAATTTTCACAAGGAGAATAGAGTATCCCCATGTGACCACTATCAGATTGAGAAACAGAACAATCCAAGATATCAGAAGCTCCCAAGTTCTTCTAGTCAATACCTCCCTGTAGAAGTAATCACTGTCTTGATTTTGAACACTGTCAAATTATTTTTGCTTATTCTTGAAATTTACTTCCATGGAATAATAATATATAATGCCCTCTGTGTCTTTTTGTTTTGTGTTGTTTTTCTTGCTCAACACTATTTTTCTGAGCATCTGTAAGAAGCAGTAATGCATTCATTTTCATTGTTGTCTAATACTCCAGTTATGAATATGCCACCATTTATTTACCTATTTTACTGTTGAGGGGCTTTTGGGTTGATTGCCGCTTTTGGCTATTGCAAATAGTACTGCATAAGTATTACTTTATGAAAATTTTGGTGAACACTTATAACCGTTTTGTCAGATGTATATCCAGGAATGAACTGCTGGACCATGGACATGTGTATATTCAGTTTTGTGTACACAACTGTTCATTTTTAAAAACAGTCATACTAAACTACACTTAATTTCTAGTTACTCCCCATTCTTCACCATCTTGGGACTTTAAAAAATGCCAATACTCAAAGTCCACTGACCTCTACTCCAGAAAATTAAATCAGAATTTCTGGGGGTAAGACCTAGAGTTGGTATTTTAAAAAATCTCCCCAGACGGCACTAATGTGCACCAGAGAAGAGGACCAAAAATCAGCACTGTTCATGTGAGGTAACTGGGGAGCGAAGAGTTGAGATGCTTTGCCCAAGACACCTAGACAGTAAGTGGCTCAGGGCTAGATGACAAATCTTCTGACTCCAGCTCCAGGCTTTCTCTTCACAGCCAGTCTGTTTTAGAGATTTTCTTCATCATTCCATTTTTATACTGTGAAAATGAACTTCGACTTAGCCTGTTTGTGTGTTTAAGGTATTTTTTGTTGTTGTTTACAAAACAGTTTTTCAGGCTTTGTGAGATAGAAAGAGCGGGTATGCAAGACCAGCTACATAAGTAGTGGGATCCAGTGCAAAATGGAAATGCCGATTTTTTGTTCAAAAATGATTAGAATTTCAAGACCATATTAGCAGAGCATTAAACCAACCACATGGTTCTTCTAAGAATGGGACCTCTGTGTGATTGCACACCCATGAAGCCAGCCCTGCAGGTGTTATTATTTGTAAATTACAGATCAAAGAGTAAGGCTCAGCGACTTGGTAAGTCTTTAAGAGTAGAGATTGGTCTGCATTGCTTTTCTGGCTAAGAGGGTAAGCATATCCCTTTTCTCTCAGATTTCCTAAAATAAAATGAATAAAAATGATATAGATTCAATGCAAAAAGCCTACAGAGGGAGAACATTTTTTTAAAAAAGGAATGGGGGATCATTTTGCTAAAGGAGTAAAGAACAAAGTTTGGGAAAATGAGATCCATAGTGGCTGTACTCATTTACATTCCCATCTGCAGTGCATGAAAATTCTTTTCTCGCTACAACCTCTATCCTCCTGAATTGTGAGGAATTAAATTTCTGGCTGTGGTACTTTCTTATGGAAACCCAAGCAAACAAATGCCTGGAATAATCTAATAGCATTGACTTCAAAGATCATTTTGTGGAAAAATGAAATTGGAATGTTGGTTAACTATAAAGTATAGAGTGGATGTTAATGACCACTATAGACACTTTAACTTTACTATCTGTGGCATACTGTCTACCTCTCTCTGCTTATCTCTTTCCTCATCCTACTTTCCATTTTTGCCTTTAACATAGAGCATGGATCCTAAAGAAAAGATTATTTAGTTTGAAAGTTAAAGTGCTACACTATTAGGTATTTTTCCCGTTGTGTTGGAGTGTGTGTTATACACACACACACACACACACACACACACACACACACAAATAAACTTACTTATATTTTAAATCTAAATAAGAAGCCTCAAGTGTCCCTTTCCTTGTTGAGAGGTCAAATCCAAAACAAACACCCAGATATAAATGTGCTCCCTGGTCTAGTGAGTCCTCTTTGATTTGCATCTCTTCCTGTCTACTCCCTACTCTCATCATTCATACTAAAATGAAAATATGAGGAAGAAGACAGATTAATGTTTTCAAGAGTAATCCCCCGATAGCCCTTTTCTCTTTTGCTGAAAGACCGTTTTCCTTGTTAATTATCTTTAATAAAAGCCCTCATTTTATTCAATAGACTATGCTGATATTAACCTGAGAATAGTTAGTATTTATATAGCAGAGTTTCCCTAGAAGCGCAAAGCATTATATAAATATTGTCTCATTAAAAACTCATATAACCCCATGAATTAGGTTGGTGTCTGCTGTGATTTCCCTGATGTGCAGATGGAGAAACAGAGGGTGAGTGACTTTTGCAAATCAGAGAAGCTGCAAGGGAAATACAGTAAAGTATAACCTTTCAGATTTAGGGATAAAGCCTCAGGCCGGCTCCCCAGATTTTCACCAAGAGGCATTCAGCACAAAGCCAGCAGCCTGTGTTTTGATGAGTAATTAAAACATAAACATCAAGGTCATTGCTTTACTCTGGGGACTAGAGGCCAATACTTTAGCTAAGGAGGGCTGATTAGTACCTCTAATGTCTTAAAAGTAGGACTTGGTTGTTCTGGCTTTTTCTGGGTTGCCGACCTTCCCATGGATCACTGCTGGCTTATTCAGATCACTTTTGATCTTCTCATTTCTGAATCAATCTCTTCAGTAATCTTTTCACAGCAGTACCTAAAATAAGGTCCCACTACAGTGTTCCAATATTCTCATGGTTATGTCGGCAATCTCCTAATTCAAGGGTATAATCCTGCATCTATTTTTCATTCTTTTAGTGTGTTGGTCTTCCTTTGTCTTTATTTCCTCCTTTTCATGGGTTCATTACATGGCTGCAAAAACTAATAAATAGGCTTATCAAATTAATTGCTAATAAAAATTGCTTAATAAAATGTACACAGTTAGCAATATAGAATACCAATATGGCTGTGCCATAAAGCAGTTGAAAGACACCACACATGAAGGAGCTGACAGTGTTAAGATTACTTCTAGCCCAGAAACTAACTGGTTAATGGAAATAGCAGTGGAGATGGTAATGCAAAAGCAGACCAAGACTGAGAAAGAAGCTGGAGGGGAACCAAAGCCCTGCAGGTGGGTGTCCTGCTTATGGGTCAGAGCTGATATGAAATTATGACTATAGGACTGACAGGTTTTTATTGTAATATTCATCTCCCTCTAAAATCTGGTGAACAGCTTCCCTACTGAATCAGATAATGCCTATTGCTGAACATCTGCAGTTAGAAAAAGGACAATTATTTTTGGCTGAAAGCTTTCTGATAGAGAATACTTTATTAGAAAAGAAGCAGCAGCCTTCACCTGCAGCGAAGTGAGGATACACCACAGATTTTTAATGCAGTATTTTCATAGCACAGCATATTCAGGTTTACTTTGCTTAATTATTTCTTGAAAGGTTTTGAGATTTGTCCCATGGAAGTCATTGGTTCCGAGTTCTTTGTTCTCTACAACATAAAAATACTTTTCCCTCTGTCTTTTCTTATAAATTAAGAGAGATTAATTCTTTTGTCCTGTTACCAAACTCAAGATTGTAAAAGCATCATTTTTTTTCAAAAAGTATTTTTAAAAAACAAGGTTATTTACTCCTTATATGGATGATTTTTTTAAAAAAGGTAACAGGATTTTATTTTCTAATAAGTAATACTGCACTTCCTGAAGCGACATATGCTATAAAAGAATTTGTTAGGGAGAGACTACAAAGAATATAACATTTAAATTGAGCAGGTACTAGCCTTACACTAATGAAAGTGAAATCCTATCTGCAACTAGCTTTCAAAAATCTAAGTCAGAAACTGTATAGTATTAGAATTACAAGAATATTTTCACAGAAACATAATTATTCATAAACCTCAATTCATTCCACAGATTTCACGTTAAAAGCATAATTATATATGTTTCTTGAGTTTAAAATATTTTAAAGTTCTACAAATCCCTAGATACTCTATTTTCTGGTGCTTATCTAATTTGCTCAAAGACATTATTTCTTGTCAGGCAGTGACATCTCTTCCCATAGACAATTTTTTACTTTTTAACGAAAAAATTTAGTACATTTGCACTGTTGGCAGAAATAGGGCAGTGACAAGTTTGAGAAAAATCCAGAGATCTGGTGAGGCTAGTGTTACTGGCCACTTGAGGGACCAACTCAAAATAGCAAAGAAGGTAAGGCACTTCGATTGGCCTGCCTGGTTGTATGTCTACCCTGTGTTCTGGAGAAGTAAGCCTATCTAGTGGTATTCTGCTAGGCAGATAAGCCAGGAGATAGAAGCAAGAGAGTCAGGGCTTGGGAGTGTGAGGCAGCTCAGTAATCATTCGTTACTCTCACTGGTACACTGGCCTTTCTCAACTTCAGAGCGTGTCCTTTTATGGCCCTAGCTATATGCTAGGCATTGTTCTAAGCACTTCATCTAAATGAACTCTTTTAATCTAATTACAAGAATGAGTTCTCATTTTTTTCACTCTCACCCTATATTTATATACACACATACACACCCATAAGCACATATATATGTATTATATATGAATGAATATGTATATATTATTGTATATGTGTATATTAGTTTTTCATTTTTTAAAAAATCAAGGACATTTACATCCTATCTTCTTTTCAGTCCTTTTCTGTGAAACTCCACAGTGGCAGCTCTGGCAATGTTGTTGACATAGGGACTCTCCAGGCCATGTGCATTTACAGTCATGTTAAAGTTTTGTGTTTGCCACACAACTGCATTTTAAACTATTTGAAGGCGGTGATAATTTTGACACATTTTGGTGTGCCAGGTAGTTTATACAGACCTCGCACAGAGTACATACTGATCTTTTTGCCGAGGAGTTAGAACCTAACTAAAGTTTTGAAGAAAGAGTAAAATTATGGTTGGTAGAATTAAATGGAATCATTTATTTTGAAGATCATGTTTTATATTTTGCTCTGTCAAATCAAGATCTTTTCTTAAGACTAAAATTTCAGTCATAACTGAATATATAAATATGACTAGAAACTGTAAAATGAAATTATATAGATAGACATTTATTTAGAGAGTAAATTGCTGTACTGACTTTCCCCCTCTAGAAATTTGCTTTATTCATTTTTATTTTAAAACTAACATATTATTTTTATAAAAATATTACTTACTTCCTTTACTTGAAACTTTAAAAAGGAAATTCCACTGAGTTCAGTGTACTCATTAATGAGTCATAGAACAATTGAACAAAAGTGTGGCCATAATGGGCTTATAGAATAAATGTCAGCCCTGAGAGCCATGACACTAACCACTGTGCTGCATCAAGTAGGGCAGATACTCAGGACTTAGGGTTGACTTAATTCAGCCCTCTCTTTTTCTAGATGTGTCCTAGGCCACACAGTCAAATCAAAAACTGGAAGTCAGATTGTTGGTTTCTGGTAGTCAGGGCTTTCCACTACATTGTGTCTAAATGTAAATAGAAATGAAGTGATATTCTAGTAGAAAGACAGAATAATTTGGCTAATAATGAAAAATAACTGCATAATGAGGCAGAGGGAAATTAGTCTTATAGGTTGAATAAACGTCTAACCTAAACCATAGTCATAGACAAGAGTGAAGCTGAAACTCAGATGAGAAAGTAAGAAGTCAAGAAGTTATAGAGATCATGAAAGTCTATAACTAAAATGCATCATTTAATATTATAGATAAGGGAATTCTTAAAACATTTACTAGAATGGTTTGCTTGAACTTCAAACTAGGAAAAATAGAAGGAAAGAAAATAGTTGTTATTGACTTGCCAGCCAGTATCTTCAATTGTATTTTTTGGTTTCAACCTTCTGATACCTCTAGAATCTCAATTCACTGATGCCTAAAGTAGCAGAGTCCTTGGCAATGAGATGATAAACATTCTGTGAAGAAAAGCATGTTACTAATTGAACCTTCTTCCTCTTAGTTTTGAAATGTTACTCCACAAAGAAAAACAGGATGAGGATCAACCGCCTCTACCTAATTATTAACCAGAGGAGTCCTGCTACGGAGTCAGTTTTATCTTCATTTACCATAGCAAAAAGTCATGTGAAAGTTAATATATCTGGAAGTAACAGGATAAGGTTTTCTTCTGAGATTTGGAGATATTAATATTACAAGTGAAACAGAAGCAATTAGCAGAATTAAAATGGTTTCTTCTTTGCCAGTAGGAATAGGGGATAGAAAAAATATGACCAATGTGTATTGCTTTTCAAAATAAGGCTTTCTCAACTAGTTTTATTTTTGTTTTAATTTTTGTGCACATGTTACTTTAATAAATATTTTTTAATATCAAAAGAAAAGTAATTTTCCAACATTTTAGGAGGGGATGGAAGGGAGGAATGTCCTACTAGGAGTCATAAATTTGAATTAAATTTTAGATTTCTTCAAAGGACATGTCAGTAGCCTCCCAATCTTTTTTTAATCAATCAGAAGGTGTTCAATCAAGTTAAGATGTATTTGGCTGCTTTTCCAATGTCTCCCACCCTTTTTTCCTCAAGCTCCTTAGTGACTCATCGCTACCATAAAGGTTTATTTAGCAGAGTAAATGTGATGAGTGAAAAATTCTGTGATGTATCCCAAAGCCAAATGAATCTAAAAGCTTTTTTAGTTACTATTTTAGACTATAATACCTATCTTTCCATTTGTATAAATCACTGAGCTGCATTTTCAAACTTTTTAATATTATACTAAATAAATACAGCTATATAATACACATCTAATAATCCATTGAATTTCCCTGAAAATGGCTACTGATACATTTCTTACCCTTTTTTAATCTTCCACATTATTAGACACTCTGAGTGGAACTGCCAGCCAGTTTGCCTGAGTTGTAAATTATATGAATGTGTATACCCACTGACCACCCAGGACACAATAATGTTATTGATCATTCACATTTTCACACCTAGGCAATTATCACTGAAATTATCAGACCTTTGGAAATCTGAGCCATATACCACCAACTCATAAATCAGAGCTGGAGCTCAGTGAGGTTGAATGGTTCTGCACATGGAGATGGGATGCTGGGTTTCTTTTGCCCCATTACTCCTTACGAACCCTAGGGAGGAATACCTTTACTGTGAATCTCTTAATTGGCTGTATCCCAAGAAACTCAGCTATGGTATGACTTTCACTCCATTTGTGGAAGGCAATGTGATTCAGACAAAGGAGAAAGCTGACAGCCTCACTCTGAAGTCTATGAATATTTAATACAATATTAGGGTTGCACATGACTGGTAAACAGTGATTTGTCATGCTCAAACTGAATGAATTTTGCATTTATTTCGCTTTTGTCTTCTGAAGTCTAAATAAAGAAAAGAGTCCTTTTACCTCATAAGCATGTAATTTTTACTATAAAACCTCCTTATTTTAGTCAGTTGACAGAAAATAATTTATACTCAAAAAGGATTTCGTATAAATCCATAATTTCAAATTTCATGTTATATTTTCCAGGTGCATGAGCTGGAGTTATAATTACCAAGTCTTCTATTTCCTAATTGTAGGCATTTTAGAGATAATTTACTCATTTTTGATCTTTATTTCCTCAACCCTAAAATGAGAACTTGTGTCAAATCAGAGTGAATGTTTTATTTGGCCAGCACCTCATTAGCAAGTCAGGACTTATAAACTTGTAATAATCAGTTTTTCAATGTTTAGAGATCAGGTGGTTGTTTCCTAATGAAAATTCTTTTTTTCGGGGGGAGAGTTCTTTTTGGAAAAAAAACCCCCACAGGATCTCGCAACGCTGGGATTTGAAGGCAAGAGGCTACTGAGCCATTTACATGGGGTGTGCTCCCCAGTGTGCCACAGTCCTGCTGTTCCTTATTAGCTTGCTAACACTGAGGCTTAATGATAGTTGCCATTTACGCAGCCCTTGCACTAACTACTATTTTTTCCTACAGCTGGCCTGCTTTGCTCATTTATATTCTCTGTCTGTCTCTGTGAACGTGTGTCTACAACCTCTGGAGCCTAAACTATAAAAATTCTACGATTCATGACTTTATTTCTCAAGAAATGTTAAGAATAATTTAGCTATACAGCAAGATATTTCGTTAAGTCCTGAACTATTTTTTTTAAAAATTATTAAAAGGCATGGTAGGTGGTTCCTGGAAACCATATATAAAGGAGAGTGGTATTTTGCTGGCATCAGCTGGAGTCTGCCCAGGTCCTCGAGGCTGCCCGTAGTTTCTTGCCACATAGACTCCTCTAGTATAACTGTTTACCCACCCTATCAAGCCAGCAAGGAGAGTCCCTCTAGTTAGCTAAGACAGAGTCTTACAAAATTTAATCGAATCATGAGAATAACATGCTATTACTTTTGCATGTTCTATAGATTAGAAACAAGGCACAGGTCCTACTTGTGCTCAAGAGGAGAGAACTGCACAAAAATGTAAATACCAGGAGGTCACTCTAGGATTTGTCCACCACATGTAGTAAAACATTTTTTACTTCAATAAACATTTATGAGGCAGAGGAAGTTACCTGACCACATATAGTCTTCATCCACTTAATGATAAAGAAAGAAAACTATTGTAGTAAGTTCCTTCAAAACTATAAAGTTGAATAAGATACAGCCCCCACCTCTTAGATATTAGAGTTTAATGTGAAGGTCACAACAATTAATTTATTATTCTATTTATTCTCTAAAAAGTATTTAGAGTATGTTCAGAATGGCTTCTGAGAACCTCTTGGATTAAAATGTGTGCATTAGACTACTATATTTACATAAGACAGTAGACTAAAATTTTCAACAAATTGCTTAAAATAGATTAAATACGTTTTTTTTTGCTTAGCTCTAAGTTTAGCAGTAAAATCAATTTGATGATTGTTGTAGATAGTGGCTTCCATTCTCCACCTCTCTTTGCCAATATAGGTATTATTGTAGGTATTAAATCTACAAGGTAGAACAGTCAATGCTAGGCACAGAATAAGTCATCAATACATGTTTTTTAAATCTGTGCTTATCTTCTTCTTTATGGAACAGGAAGACTATCAACAGAGATCCTCTGAAGACTATCAACAGAGATGTTAGAGATCCTGAATACAATATTTGTAAATGCTTTAACATTACACTGAGTTTCTCATGGTGGATTATTTACGGGAAGGGTATTAAATTACTTATAAAAATACGACATGTCTTACTGTCTTACGTGAGCTTGCCACTGCCTAACACATCTTACCATTTTCCCCCGGTCCCCATACCTTTCAGGAAAAAAATTATTTCATGTCCCAAGTAGTAACACAAATTTCTATGAATCAGATTACAGCCAAAGAATTTAATTGCCACAACTCCTAAAAGATGCAAACACATGGGACACATGGGACTGTACATATAGTCTCTACTTAATGTGGTTGATACCAAAACTTCATTGGGCACTATGAGACCCTGTAATCACTGCAGAGGCAGCATGTGGCCCTTCGTTAGGAGAAAAAAGTGCTTCTTACTGTTTCAGTAAGACATATTTAGCAGGAAGAAAATGATTATTCACACTTTGCTTAAAATTATTCACTAAAATGTTCCCTGTAAATGCCTCTCTCAGAGACAAATTTCTGTAAATTCTATGTCTTTGTCAGCATATATGTGTAAATAACAAATTTAAGAACGATTTTGTCTATAGATATGCCACCATTCCTTTATTTGTTGAAAATAAATCTATAGCATATGCCCAGGTTATTTTTATTTCTTAGAGAAAGGAAAATATGGCCTTGTTTGTCCTTTTTTTAAAAAAATTCTTATTTTGTGGACAAGGCATTCCATTTTAAATTATTTAGTCGAATCAGCTTTCAACCTGCATTTTTTTTTTTTATTAAATTTATTGGGATGACATCTGTTAATAAAATTATATAGGTTTCAAGTGTACAATTCAATAATACATTATATGTATGTATATTTGTATTGTGTATTCGCCACCCAAATTTAGATTTCCTTCTGTCACCATATATTTGACCCCTTTACTCTTACCTACCTCCCCTCCTCTCGCCTTTCCTTCCGGTAACCACTAAACTGCTGTTTGTGTCTATGAGTTTTTATTTGTTTGTCTTGTTTGTTGCTTTAAGTTTTATATCTCACATATGAGTGAAATCATATTGCTCTCAACTTTTTCTGTCTGACTTATTTCATTTAGCATCATAATATCAAGATCCATCCATGTTATCACAGATGGCAGTGTTTCATTTTTTCTTATGGCTGAGTAATATTCCATTGTATATATGTACCACAGCTTCTTTAGCCAATCATCTATTGAAGGGTACTATGGTTGTTTCCATGTCTTGGCCAGTGTGAATAAAGCTGCAATGAACATCAGGATACATATATCTTTATGAATAAATGTTTTCAAATTTTTGAGTAGATACCCAGAAAAGGAGTTGCCGAGTCACATGGTAATTCTCTTCTTAATTTTTTGAGGAACCTCCATACTGCTTTCCATAGTGGCTGTACAGTTTACATTCCCACCAGCAGCGTATGAGAGTTCCTTTTCCCCTACAACCTCTCCAGCACTTGGTATTACTTGTCCTGTTCATGATAGCCATTCCTACAGGTGTGAGACGGTATGTCTCATTATGGTTTTGATTTATTTGCATTTCCCTAATAGCTAGTGAAGTTGAGCCTTTTTTCATATGTCTGTTGGCCATTTATATGTCTTTTTGGGAAAAGTGTCTGTTCAGGTCCTCTGCCCATTTTTTAATTGTTTGTTTTTTTATTGTTGAGTTGTATGAGTTCTTTGCATATTTTGGATATTAGCCCTTTATTGAGGCATTGTTTGCAAATCTGTTCTATTCAGTTGGTTGCCTCTTTGTTTTGCCGATGGTTTTTTATGCTGTGCAGAAGCTTTTTTAGTTTGCTATAGTCCCACTTTTGCTTTTAGTTCAGGTGGGGTCATTTTTAGCTGAGTCTTAAAAAATAAAAATGATCCCTTTAACATATTTTTCTCTTTATTTATTACTGATCTGAAGGATATTTAGATTTGTTGACTAAATTGGTTTTATCTCCATTTTAAAGAAAAAAACAAGACTTAAGATGCTAAGAGTCCTGCCTAGTTCCTTCTTGATAGCTAGTGCTTGAGATGAATAAAAAGGAGAGGCATGAATATAAATGTGTTGATTATGACAGTGAAAGAATCGGAAGTCTCTCTTTTATTACATCAGCTGTTCCATTTTCACACACATGTGGATATAGTACTTGAGTATTATAGAGGCACATCTTGCATTTGCAACTGGGAGAATGCTGTATGTAAATGAGACCATGCATATGCAGTCAATTCCCAATCATCTAAGTGCTGACTGCCTGAATTTTCTGTTTAGCCTTCTCCTCCAGCCATTTCATCAGATGTAGGACTCCATGAGAAAACTACTTTATTTGAAAATATTTCCTTATTTAAAATTTCTTGTTATTTTTTGTTGGGCCTACATTGTAAAATAATAAGGTGTCAGTTTATTTCAAAATTACTTTCTGAATATTTTTGCGTCTGTTGGGCAGCAGTGTTAAGTATGTTAGTGTGTTGAATGTGAGTGCACTGTAGATAATAGTGTTTTAGGCTAAATTTCAAGGATACGATGACTGTCTATAGAGAATTTTTCATGCTGAGAATCATTTTCTTCATATTAAAAGAATTTTTAACGGTCAGTTTCCTACCTGATTTATTTCCCATTATGTTATTACATATCCCCTGAAGCCAGTTTTTCTAGAGAGGCATAGCTCTAAGCAATTCGCAGCTCATTGTGACAGCAACTGGGGGATGGATACATAAGCCTGGTGCAATGACTAGTGTTTACTGCATGCTTACTGCTTAAGGGTCCAGCACTTTTACAAGCATTTTACATATATAATATGATCCTCCAGGTATGATTGATCAGGCTCCACTTACTCTACATCCTGTTCCCTTATCTGCGCCAGGGATTTTGGTCATATATTCTTATTTAACTATGATCTTTTCTTTCAGAGCTCTTATCTCATTCATGTTTATACATATGTTGGTGGGATTGTTCACTCAATGCCTCTCTCCTTTCTTGAACTCTACGATTCATGAGGAATTGGGTTTGCTTCACTTACTATTATACCCAGCATAGTGCCTGACACATTGTGGATACTCAGTAGATATCTGTTAATAAGTGAATAAATGAGGGAACTAATGCATACTGTCTTCTCCTAGGTTTTTCTGTTGTACACTGCTGACACACTTGCCTCTTTGGCCCAAAGGTGTCTTGTGTTCTGAAGTTAGGTTTACGTCAAGGACCTGTGCCCATCTAGCAGTTTTGTCTTGCTACAGGTATGGGACCTCTTGGTCTGATCCAGCTAGTGCCAGCCAAGCTCTGAGCTGCTCTACTGACCTTCCCACTTCTCACCCCTCCCTTACATCTATGGTGCCATTAAATTTTGAATTAGACACAATTGAGAAATAAGGACCCATTGTAGGCTATCACCATATTCTGTTACTGTAAGGGTCTTGTGTGGATGCATTCGGGGTTCACAAGCTCCTCTAATGTTTCGAGGTCCCTCTTTAACAGTAGCCAGATCCACTAAAAACACATCCATTTATGAGTATGAATATTTACACTAATACTTTAGTAAAATACTTTAAAATAAAGAAATGAGATGTTCTAAGGCTTTTTGATAATGCATCCCGATTACTTATGAATAATTTGTTCTGTTGATATTTGTTTTTATTAGCAATAAGCTTAAAAGAGTTCTAAAGACAAAATTTGTAATGAATGACTTTCATTAGGAATTGAAAAAGGAAGAAAGACTATATCTGCAATTATATTCTCAAATTTTTCTGTTGTAGACAAAAGTTTTGAAGTAGAAAAATTGAGATGGATAATAGGTTCAATCCTCTACATTTTCTGTGTTATTTTACTGACATAAAGAAGGTGGCTGTTATTTATTTGAAATAATATTTTGAGTTTTTTTTTTATAAAAAGGAATTGACTGTGCATTCATTAGCTTATTTATTCATTTTTAAAGACTTATTTACTATACATCAAATAAAATTTATTACCTTATTATCTATTATTTAAACAGTTGAATATTCTGTTGGGATTGTATCTAGAATTTTCCAAAGCAAACACAAAAGTTCTTGGCAACTTTTATTATTATTATTATTATTATTATTATTAATTATTATTATTACTACTTCATTATTCTTGGAACAATCATGTGAGGTTTGGATTTAATGGCATAGTAGGTCATTTACGTTTCTGCCCTGAGCAACTTAACTGAATATCAATTTGGGGCCAGTTCTGGTAGGGAATATTCTGGATGCTAAAGTGCAAAGAAAACCGAATTTAAAAGTGGAATAAAAAAATGAAGCTTGGCCTGTCAAATTGCGGTTGGGGATCTACATGTAGTGTAATGGCCTATGTGGGAATTTAAATATTTAAGATGCAATGCACCAGATATTCATTCTACTTAATAATTCTTCTCTAAGCTCAAAAAGATACTCCAGAATTCTAGTATTTTTATATTTTAATAGATTATCATTATACTTGCAGTTTCCATATACATCTAGAGAGAAAACAAATATCTAAAATTAGAACCCTGTAATAGATAACTCTTATAGCATAGCACAGTTTTTACAAAATGACCTAAAGTCAGAACCTGAGAATTCCCTTATTACAAGTAAGATGATCATATAACTTGTTGGCCAAGTTGGAATAGCTTTCAGAGCGAAGAATAGTATTTTGAAAAATTATGCTGGGACAAAAACTCTGACCATTTCAGGTAAATTTGAATGTATAATCACCATAGAAGTGAATAATTTCAGATCTTTAGCCACTTCTAATTCCATGGCTATGAAAGCACATCTACTGAAGACTATTACTTTTTATTTTAGTTGGTATTTAGGTAATATTTTTGTTTATTTGTGTTTTTATTAAATTTATTGGCATGGCATTGGTTAATGAAATTATATAAGTTAACTACACAATTCTATAATACATCATTTGTATATTGCATGGTGTATTCACCACCCAAAGTCAAATCTCTTTCTGTCACAAATATTTGACTCCTTTTCCTTTTCCCTACTTCCCATTCTCCCCTCTTTTCTTTTCCCCCAGACCGCATAAACCCATACACATAGACATACCCATTTATTTATTCATTTATCCAAGTAATGTTAATTAAGCACCTTCTTTATTCTAGGCAGCGTGCTGGATTTTTGGACAACGTAGTGAGAAAACATGAGTCAGTGTCCTTGCCTTCACATACAGTGTTTTCTAGTGTATACAGTGGAAATTAATCAGTTACACAAATTACTGTAAATTTACACTTGTGTTACAAAGAAGATGTACATGGGATTAAAAAGAGACATAAAGCTGGAATTTGATTCCTCAAAGACTTCAGATAAGCATTTTTTTCCTTTTTTAATTTAATTTAATGTTTTTTAGATGAGGTAACCCTTGGCTGACCTCACAGATTTTAAGAGTCTTGTCATCTTATAATCCCTTATTTTATTATTTTTTTATGCCTACAGCACCTGGTCTTCCTAGGTGGTCTCTCATCCAAGTACTAACCAGGCCTGACCCTGCTTAACTTCTGAGATCAGACCGGATCGGGCTTATTGAGGGTAGCATGGCTGTAGACCAGATGAGCATTTCTGAGCAAGTAACAGTTGTGCTGAGATTTAAAGGATGAGTGGAGATAACTAGCTTTGATGAGAATGTAGACCAGAAAGGGCAGTTTGCTTAAAACTAGATTGATGGGTCTATAGCCATGCCACCCTGAACACGCCCAATCCCGTCTTATCTCA